>NC_058132.1:420211650-420496650 GCF_016433145.1 Gracilinanus agilis | reverse complement strand
CTCCACAGAAATATTTGTTTTTTAATGCTTAGTGTCAAACAAATAAGTTAGCTTTGAGACAACTGAAAATTTGATGAATATGCTATATATCCCTTCATCATAAGCCATTAAATAAAAAATGTTTAAGAAATACCAAAATTAACTAATTTACTTATTATACCTATACTAACTACCAAGGGAATATTTTATAAAGCTAGATAAAACAATAACAAAATATTTGGAAGGGAAAAAAGGCCTAACGTCCCAATACAAATAATGAAACAAAAGTAAGAATGTAGGCAGTTTTACTGACCCCAAATTATAAAGTAGTAGTCCTAAGATGATTTGGTATTATTTTTTTTAAAAATAGATTAGTGGAGCAAGCTACATAGGAAAGAATAAGAAACAACTTAACTCATTAACTCAGTCTTAGTTATCTAGGGACATAAATTATTTGAGAAAGAATTGCTAGAAAGAACTAGCTAGCTAAACTGGAAAGAAATTTGCAGAAATCTGATTTATACCAAAACCTTATGCCATATACCATGGCAAATACAAATTAGATAAATGATTTGAATATTCAAGGACACATCATAAAAAATTTAGAGAGAATATTATCAAGGTATTTTTCACAGATATGGTTAAGGAAAAACTCTCTTTACTATGCATGTGATTAAGAGATAAGGTTATTTTGTTTATATGAAATTTAAGTTTTCAAAAAATTAATATTTTATATGGGAAATAATATTTGCATTAATATCTCCAAAAATGCTGTACCAATTAGTGGTAAAAATAATTGCAAACTATTAATAAAAATGTGAAAAAGGACTACAAATCACTAATAATAAGAGATGCAAATCAAAACAACTCTGAAGTTTCATGTCACATCCAAAAACTGGCAAAGATAACAAAAGATGAAAGTAGTCAATGTTGGAGGAATTGTAGAAAGACAGACACACTAATACATTATTGGTGATATTATGAGTTAATCTAATAATTCCAAAAAATAATTTGGAAAAAAAGCTTTTAAAATATTTCATGTTCATCAAGGAGATCAAAGACAAAAAGTAAGGTTCTTTATTCCCCAAAATATTTACAGTACCACTTTTTATGATAGAAAAGAATTAATCTAATAATGATATGCAAATATAATGGAATATTCTTAGATGAAAATGATGAAAATGAAGAAACATATTTGGAAATAAAAATAATATATAAAGAAAAATATCTATACAAGGTCACTTTCCTAGACATATGCATCCACAGGAAAATTGCTTTGGTACTTGTATTTGAAAGAAGAGAGAATTCATCTTTAAAAGAGTCTCCAATTTTTAAAAAATCACATGTAAAACATATTGGAGCATTGAGAAATGGACCTGTCATTAAGGATACAAATACAAAATTAAATTGTCCTTGCTACACACACACACACACACACACACACACACACACACACACACACACACACACACACACTTACTTTTTACTTAAGTAAAAGACAATACAAAGTATCTGAACAAAATATGAGAATAGGGACTGAACCTGTAGGGATTTTGGGGATCAGGAAATTCCATCTATAAAGACATGTTGGCACCTGCTTTTGAAATATTTTTAGAGCGCTACTTCTAAGAGAGGCAGTCACTTGAGTTACTGAGAGGCTGTTACTTGCTCAGGGTCATACAGCCATGTGTCACAATCAGAACTTAAACTCAGGTCTTTCTTGCTTGAAGAGAATCTCTCCATTGTACTATATAGAAAACGAATACAAGGTAAATGCTGATAGGGAGGCACTAGCCACTAGAAGAGTTAGCAAAGGTGGCACTTGAACTGAGTTTTAAAGGAAATGAAATTCTAAAGGGCAAAAGTAAAAAGGGAATACATCCTAAGCATGGGTTATTGCCAAGCAAAAGCAAAGTGACAGAAGATAGAGTGTTATGTGTGAATAATAGTATGAGGGCTGATTTGGCTGAACTGTGGATGATGTGAAGAAGAACCAGGAATAAGTCTGAAAATATAAGTTGTAGCCAGATTGTGAAGGGCTTTAAAGGCCAGAAAGTTGTATATGATCCTAGTGATAATAGAAGATTTTGATTAATACTGGAGTTTATTGAGTAGGGAAGTGGCATGGTCAGACCATCACTTTTTTTATTTAATAGAATTTTTTACAAGTATCTCAGCCCTTCCTCTCCCTCCTCAAATATGTATGTAGATATAGATTATGTCTTTCATTTTTACTTTTTTTAGTTCATTCTCTGGAGGTGACATTCACAAGTTATTCATCAAGTATTAATTCTGTAGCCATGTATTATGTTCTCTTGGTTCTACCCATTTTGCTGTTCATTTTGCCATGTGGTTCTTTCCAAGTTGTTTTTTTAATTAACCTGCTCATCATTTCTTATAACACAGTAGTATTCCTATACCACAATTTGTTTAGCTATTCCCAAAATGTTGGGCATCCCTTTAATTTCAATTGTGAGATGGTATCTCAGAATCATTTTGGTTTGTGTTTCTCTAATCTTTAGTGATTTGGAGCATTTTTTCATATACCTATGTATCACTTTGATTTCTTCATCCAAAAATTATTTTTTTCATATTTTTACCCATTTATGGATGGCTCTTATTCTTAAAAATTGAAAAAGTTCTCTATACATTTTATCCATGAGATTGTCTATAAAAACTGAAGATCCCTTTAAATAAATCATATTAACAGATTTCTTAGAGAGAACAATTAAGAGGCTACTGCAACAGTGCCCGTGAGGATCTAAACAAGGATGATGACTATGTGAGTAAAAGAAGATAAAAGATGTTTTGGTGTATGTAGAAATAAAATCTACTCCCTCATGTTACAGATGAGGATATTAAAACCCAGAGAAGTGAAGTGACTTGACAACATACCTAGAAAGTATCAGATGTAGGACTTGATCTCACGTCTTCTGACTCCAAGATGTTTTACACGTTCTAGTGGATCTAGAAACAAAAAAGATCTGACCAATTATTGGATATGTGGTATGAGGAAAAGTAAAGAGTTAAGAATCATACTGAGGGAAGTGGAAGATAAAAATAAGGAAGTTTGGAAGAATGGGTAGGTTTAGTGGGAAAGATAATTAGTTTTATTTTGGGTAAGCTGAATTTGAGATTCCTATACCCTCCATACTGAAGTGTCCAAAAGGAAATTGATGATATAATACCAGGAGCTAGTTCTGAGAATAGTTTGCATAGAGACAATAATTATGTAAGTTGATGAGGTGACCAAGTAACAGATTGTATATATAGAAAATAAGTGGGGCCACAACAGAATCTTGAGATATATATCCATCACTATGGGACATGATATAGATGCTGATCAGCAAAAAAAAAATCTAATTGTTAATAACTACACTTTGGATCCATCCATTTAATTTGTTCTGAATTCCCCTTAGTTACAATTCAAGTTACAGAATCTTGAGATATATACCCATCACTATGGGACATGATATAGATGCTGATACAGCAAAAAAAAAATCTAATTGTTAATAACTACACTTTGGGTACACCCATTTAATTTGTTCTGAATTCCCCTTAGTTATAATTCAAGTTACTCTCCTAAAATTTACATATAGAATTTTAAAAGATAAAGAAATTTTAAGAATACCATCTTAAAATTTTATTTTCTACTTCTTCCTGTAATGCCTGAAAATAAACAAGGGAATCAATCATCTAATATAGTGAAAAGAACCCTAGATTTGGAGTCAGAAGAGCTAAAATCAAGTCTTACTTCTAATACTATTTATTTGAAATTGTCAAGTCACTTCACCTCTCTGGGTGAATTTTTTAAATTAATTAATTAATTTATTTATTTAGAGTATTTTTTTTAAGCCCTTGTATTTTGGTGTATTGTCTCATAGGTGGAAGAATGGTAAGGGTGGGCAATGGGGGTCAAGTGACTTGCCCAGGGTCACACAGCTGGGAAGTGGCTGAGGCTGGGTTTGAACCTACTAGGACCTTCTGTCTCTAGGCCTGACTCTCACTCCACTGAGCTACCCAGCTGCCCCCTATTTAGAGTATTTTTATATGATTATATGACTCATGATCTTTCCTACACCTCTTTTCTCCCCCTTCTCTGAAGCTGACATGCAATTCCACTGGGCTATACATGTATCATTGTTCAAAACCTATTTACATATTATTCATATTTGCAATAAACTGATCTTTTAATGCCAAAACCCCAATCATATCCTCATTGAACTACATGATTGATCATATGTTTTTCTTCTGATTTTCTACTCCCACAGCTTTTTCTCTGGATGTGGATAGCATTCTTTCTCATCAGTTCCTTGGTATTATTCTGGATCATTGTATTGCTGCTAGTAGAAAAGTCTGTTACATTTGATTGTGCCACGGTGTTTCAGTTTCTGTATAGAATGTTCTCCTGGTTCTGCTCATTTTGCTCTGCATCAGTTCTTGGAGGTCTTTCCAGTTCACATGGAATTCCTCCAGTTCATCATTCCTTTCAGCACAATAATATTCCATCACCATCAGATACCACAATTTGTTCAGCCTTTCTTCAATCGGGGACACCCGCTCATTTTCCAATTTTTTGCCACCACAAAGAGCATGGCTATGAATATTTTTGCACAAGTATTTTTTCTTATTATTTCTTTGGGGTACAAACCCAGCAGTGGTACGGCAAATGGTATGGTGGCATGGTAAAGTCAAAGGGCAGTCATTCTTTTAAAGCCCTTTGGACATAATTCCTGGATGAATTTTGCAGATGAGAATCTGTAAAATGAGGAAGTGGTGCCTCTGACATCCTATGACACTAAATTATTTCAGATCAAAAATTCTTCACTATCCCTTGCCAAGTCATTAGCCATGCATGACTGCTTCAATTTCTCTTGACATTTGCCCCAGCCAGAAACTCCCTCTACCTTATACTCAATATTATCTCAATCCTTGGCTATAATTCATCATTTTTACCATTCATTAGAGCTCCTAACAGACTTCTCTAATTTATGAAATCTGTCTGGTGTCCTATAATACATGCTGAGCCAAAAGAAAATAAAAGCAGTTTCAACAGTAGGTACTGAATTTTTAAAGATTTCATAAGTACTATTGTAGTACCTCATTGTGGCATAGGGAAGAGCCGCCCCCCCTCAGATCTCAAAGGCCATCCCAGAATAGCATAAAGTCTGGCAATCTAGAAAGATCTTGAATACAGTCCCTTCAATGGATGTTTATGTTTCAAGAATCATCCTAAGGTTGAAGCAACTCATCAAAAGGATGAAGTGGTAGAAAAATGCTGGGTTTATAGTCAAAGAACCTGAGTTCAATCTTGACCCCGTTATTTACTATCAATGTGGTCTTAAGAAAATCATTTAACCTCTCTGAATCTCAGTTTGGTCAAGTGCAAAATGAAGGGCATTGAGCTAGATGATCTCTAAATTCCCTTCCATTTCTGAATTTATGATATTATAACCAAAACTCTGGCTATTGTGTGATAATCTCTTTTTTTCATTATGCAAGGATAGTCTGCAAAAGTGTGGAAGAATTTTAAAATACATGTATTGATGATATGCTAACATCAGTAATATCACAGATCAAGTATTGAAGTATCTTTAAAGAATGAAATTACACCATAATCTGACACCAATAATTTACATGTTAGCTGCCATTTTAATTGTCCTTTTCTTATTGTCTCAGTCTATTGCCTAATTAATTTTCCCAAGCAAACAGTATTTATTGCACACCCACAGCATTCAGAGAAGTAACACAAAATAATGAGGTGACAGGATCTTTGTCCTCAAGGAGTTTATCATGTAACAGCATTTCCCTATAATTTTTTTCTTATTTAGATGTGCAACTTCAGATCCCTGATAATAAGCAGGATAGCTATGAACCCACAGAAGGAGGAATAATAGCTCTGTCTAATTCAAAATGAAATGCCCTCCATTAGATTTTATTTCTCTTCATGGAGGCCTAATTACTGGTTCTAGTACTGGCCTAACATGGCATCCAACGCCATCTAGTTGTGGTGCAAGCACCAGTCAATGAGCATTTATTAAATTTTACAATGTACCATCACAGTGCTAAGATACAAATAGAAAGAAAAACAGTCCTAGCCCTCAAGAAACTTACATCCTAATGGGAAAAATAACACACAAAAGGAAGCTGAAAGAAGGAAGCACAACAGAGGAAGTTCTTGGTTCAGTTTGGAGAGGAATGAGACATGACTGGCATGGATGCCCTCCTTAAATGCAGGTTCTGGGAGGAACCATTCAATCAAAGAGAGAGGCTGAAGGGGTGAAAGGTATTTCCAATGTGTGAATTATATGTTTGCAATAAGGCTTCAGGATGAAGATCTGGGACATGGTAGAAGAGGTCCAGAATATGGAGCACCAATAAAATGTGACATGGAAAACTGCAATCAATGGATGCACTCCCATAAACTTTTTGAGGCAAAATCTTTTGAATTGCATTAAAGAGACTGTGGAGAGAAATTCTGAATCTCAGGACAAAAGGCCCAATGGAAGAAAAATAGACTACCACAAAGGCATTACTGGAAAGGCTATCAGGAAAAAAGAACACCATCCTTTAGCTTCCAATTTTAGCTAACTAACAGAATGTTAAGCTCAATAAGGGGCACAAACATCATGAATCTTCAAAATTTCAACACTTTAGGACCTATCACTGATCTCTTCACCCATTACAATCTGCCAACTTGATGATCTTTGACACTTTATGGGCTTTTGTATGAGTAGCTCTAAACCTAGTAGACCTGAGTTCAAATCTAGTCTTAGTCACTAACTGTGTGATGCTAGGCAAGTCACATAATTTTTACTTGCCCCGATTTCTACATCTGTGAAAAAAAAATTTCTTCATCTGGAAAACAACACCTATCTACTAGGGTTGTTTTGAAAACAAAATGAAATAATATTTTAAAAGCTCTTTGAAAACCTTAAAAATTATATTTCATTATTATTACTTACCACATATGTATATTTGTATATATGTACATATACATATGTAGATATATATATGGATGTATATATAGATATGTAGTTAGATGTGTTGAGAGGTCCTATAATTCTAAGATTACATAATTCTACAAAATAGGAAAATTCACATTATCCCTTTATAAATTAGAGGGAGGAGAGAGGAGGAAAAGATTAATTCAATTATCTAGAAGTCAGATTTTTCAATATGGCAGTTTTTGAAAACATCTGGAGCTTTCTATTTATTCTGTTGACATAAAAATAGCTCTTGGGATTTGATTTTTTAAATATATAAACCTTCAGAGAGTTAATCCTCATGATAAGGTATCCCCACCTCATCCATACAAACATACACACCTAGAATGTAAGGAGGGGATAAATAATTCTTAGAGATTTCATTACACATTAACAAGGCACCATAGTACTCTAAGGTAAAATTAGAGGAAAGCGATAGCAAGCTGATCCCATATATCAGTTAACATTGCCTTATAGGGTCACAAAGCTGATTCCTTTCTAAATTCCCTTCTCTTCTCATCTCCCAGGATATCATAGACTCATAAGGAATGCTAATGTCAATTTATCTGTCATGAGAAATATTAAAGAGGGGGAAAAAGGCATTTAACAATTTAACAGAAGTTAAATCTTGGCAAAGAAACCAAATAAAAGAGCTGGCATGACAGAGAATATTTCTTTCCTAAAATGGTGAGTTTGGTATTAGATTACCTATTAAAACAGAAACTTTTGTGTCTACCAAGACCAGGAATAATCTAGCTCTATAAGCACCTTGGTGATTAAGAGAGAGTTTGCAATACTCTTCTTCAGAAAAAGAAAGTTATTAATGTTGTTGAATACAATGGGAATCCATTCTGCTATCTGGGCTAAAATTTTGGCTCCTATTTATAAGGAAAGATGGTTTTGCAATGTCTAGATGATAAATCTATCGCCATGAAAGGTAAAAAAGTTGTGTTTGTGTAAGCCAGAGAGGCATCACAAAAACAACCCAGCTAGATAGGAAGAAGTCACATAAAGGATTGTACTACATCAGTAACTATGTAAATAGCATTTGAGGTCACTGCAAAATTTATTCAATATCCAAAACCAACCAACTAGCAGTTTTTTCTTTTCTTCTCTCCAAATCCCAGCTAATGTCCTGGAGGGAGATTCAATGGAACAGGATGTAGAAAGCCCAGTAACCATTCACCAACCAAAATTGCCCAAGCAAGCCAGAGATGATCTCCCAAAACACATCAGCAGAGACCGAGCTAAAAGAAAAATCCAGAGGTACGTGAGGAAAGATGGAAAGTGCAATGTTCACCACGGCAATGTGAGGGAGACCTACCGTTACCTGACTGATATCTTCACAACTTTAGTTGATCTGAAATGGAGGTTCAACCTGTTGATCTTTGTTATGGTTTACACAGTGACATGGCTCTTCTTCGGCATGATCTGGTGGCTTATAGCTTATATCCGAGGAGATATGGACCATATAGAGGACCCCACATGGACTCCATGTGTCACTAACCTCAATGGGTTTGTCTCAGCTTTTTTATTCTCAATAGAGACAGAAACCACCATTGGTTATGGCTACCGAGTCATCACAGACAAGTGTCCTGAAGGAATTATCCTCCTTTTAGTCCAGTCTGTGTTAGGTTCTATAGTCAATGCATTCATGGTAGGCTGCATGTTTGTAAAAATATCACAGCCTAAGAAGAGGGCAGAGACCCTGGTATTTTCTACTCATGCAGTAATCTCCATGCGGGATGGGAAGCTATGCCTGATGTTCCGGGTGGGGGACCTTAGGAATTCCCACATCGTTGAGGCCTCAATTAGAGCCAAGTTGATCAAATCTAAACAGACCACAGAAGGAGAGTTCATACCACTGAACCAGACAGATATCAATGTGGGGTATTACACAGGGGATGATCGTCTGTTTCTCGTGTCACCGTTGATCATTAGCCATGAAATTAATCAACAGAGTCCTTTTTGGGAGATCTCCAAAGCCCAGCTGCCCAAAGAGGAACTAGAAATTGTTGTGATCCTAGAAGGAATGGTGGAGGCAACAGGTAAGAAGGTTCTTTATATTCTTGGGCCTTTGTGATATCTGTGTTCATTCTTTAAGATGGGCAAACACAATTAGTTGCTAAGAAAATTCACAGTTTAAGTACAAACTGGGCATAGAAACTCTAGCATAGTTGCTTTTTTTTAAACCTTTACAATTCTTTTCTTAAAAAAATCCTGGGATCTAAAGGTTAAAATCAAATATTGCTGTAAAAGAAACAGCACTAATGTGTTTTGAAGTTGATATTATTTCATCATCTCCTCTTACAAAAAAAATGGCTTTGTCATTTTGAAAATAATAAGAAAATTCTGCTCTGACCTTATCTGGAAACTATTTCTGGTTCATTTGTTATTAACCTAGGAAGCTTTTAAAGGAAGACAAATAGACTGCTTTGCCAAATTCAATCTTGAATTTTCTTTGGAAGATATTTATAATACCTTTAATATGTCATATGCTATCTCCATTTACTCAAAGAAAATGAAAAAATAATTCTAATCTACTATCTACACAGTAAATTCAAGAAACATAATTAAATAGGAATACTTATAAGAAACTGAATATTGACTAACTATATAAATAAGAAACAAAAATTACAAAATTGTGACAATAATATTATTTATTTTTTATTGATTAGAACCTTATTTTAAGTAAGCTTTCATTAAAGCTATAGGAGCATAAACAAGCAAAAATTCTGTATAATAATTATATTTCTACATATAACATACTTTCTAATTGGGTTAAGTCTTCAACCTTGTTTATAGTTCTATTGATATCTGTTTTAAGACAGCTCTCATTAAAGCTGCAAATATATGAGTAAGCAAAAAAGTATTTGAATTCGATAATTATGAATTCTGTACATCTTATGCTTTCCAACAGGGAATATTTATTTATCAATATTTATCCATATTGGCACCCATAATAAAAGCAGACAGTCTTTACCAGACCAACACTATTGTTCTTCACAAAAGGAATATAGTATCTCTTTGGGGACTCAACTGACCTACTCTCTCTAGCATGGGAAGATTAGGTCCCCAGAGGAGTTGGCTGCTCCTTCAAAGTTCTAAGGGATAAACATGCAGGTGGTTCTCTTTCTAAAAGTAGCTCATGAGTTCTTTTGGGGAATTAAGGTCCTAAGATCCTCTTAGAGAGCAATTCCTCCCACCTTGATCATCCTGGAAATCAAGATGTCATGAGGCAAGGCTAGAAGGAAAAGATTTCATTAGTACAAACTAATTGTTGCCAGCTAGATAATAAAAGCCAAGGAGATGCAGTCATGTAACAAAAGGATTGGATTAAAGAAAGGAAAGCTATGCATCTCTAAGGTGGATTTAAGAACAAGCCCAGGAAAAAAATCTTGAAGGAAGAACCATTAGGGAGGGGCCAGAGGAAGAAGAGAATTCTGTGAAGAATTCCAACTACCACACTACTGCTCTCTGAACCTTGGATGGGAAAGGGTGGTGGGTGGGTGGTTGATCTTGTGAGAAACTGGTACTTCTGAACCCCAAAATTGGAGCTTTCTGGAGATAACAACTGCTACATTCCTCTACCAACTTCATTCATCAACTAAGAAGAGATTTGATATAGCAGTACACCATTTTGGGCCAAAAAGCCCAGACTCCCAGGGTGGGAGTGGGCTCTTGGGACTTTCCTCAACCAGCTTGATCCATTTACCCTGTAATTCCCCCTATTTACTTATTAGGTTAATGGATAAGAGTTATTGGGGGGGGGGGGTTGAAATAGTTACTGAGTTAAAAGCTCCAGAAGAGATCCAGTACTGTTCACCCCAGAAAGTGGTTCACATTTTGATAGAGCAGCCAAACCCTTACCCTCTGTCCTGATTCCCCATATCTCCTTTCCCTTGGACCCTAAGTTTATTTTATCTTCACATAAAATCCTATTCAGTAATATTAGTCATAGTGATTAGAGATTGGAATAGTGATCTTGAGGGGGAAGGTGTCATCTGGTGGCTGAAGGGAGGACCAAAACACTCTGCTCCATCTCAAGGGCAAAACCATTTTGAGAAAGGTATGGGGGAGGTTTGAGGTATTGAGGTTTTGAGAAAGGTATGGGGGAGGTTAGCGGCTCTGAACACTAGACAAAGTCCATTGTGGTCTCAAACAATCCCCAACAACCTCCTCCATTAACTCCACTACAGCATTTCCATTTTGGGGAGCCCCCACTTAAATTACACCTTCAAAAGTCTTCCCAGTGGGGAGTGAAAAACTTTGGCCCATGAATTCTATTTATGTGGGGGTGAACATAGTTCACCCCCAAATAACATCATCACCCCCCCTTTTATAGTCACAGAAAGAATTTTACACAGGGGCCAGGTGGGTGGCTCAGTGGATTGAGAGCCAGGCCTAGAGACAGGAGATCCTAGGTTCAAAGCTGGCCTCAGACACTTCCCAGCTATGTGACTCTAGACAAGTCACTTGACCCCCATTGCCTAACCCTAACAATTCTTCTGTCTTGGAGCCAATACACAGTAAAGATTTTTTAAAAAAGAAGAATTTTACACAGTCTTGGGGTAAAATTGCTGGAGGCAAAAGGAGTCTATCCAGAGAGGCTGCTCTGCCACTTTCCTTACTTGGGAGGTTGAATAATAAGGGCAGAATGTCAGGTAATTTAGGGAATAATGTCTTAATCTTGGGGTACTCAGGAATTACCAAAGATCAGGTTTGTTCAAATAGGGGTGCTTTCTCTATAGTTAATCCTATTAGAATATCCAGGTAGGGGCCTCCTTCAAGATAAAAATAATGGACTTATCCTGTTATTGAATAAAATACACTGAGAGTATGTCTCTTTTTACACAATAATGTAACACTATTTCTTTAATCTCTAAGGTTACTTTTTTCCCTAAGAAGATGCCCCACCACCCCCTCCAAAAAAAAAAAAACCTAACAGAACACAGGTTTTATGCATTTCTTCCACAGTCCTCACAGGAATGCTTTACCTTAACAATTAGCCAATAAACCCAGTTCTTTAGTAAAGGCATTTATTCAAATGACATAGAAAGAACAGGACAGTAATTCCAAAATATTTCCCCCAATGTTAGAGGCGCACTCTCCTAAAAATAGACCTATTGTGAAGGAAGGGAGAAAGAAATATAAAAGTAAAGTATAATGTTAGTGAGGCATGCTTATGGCCAAGGCAACTCAAAAGTCAGGGCTTTTATTTCCTTTCCTTCTCAAGGGTTCTCATTACCATTATTTTTCTTCAAAGCATGTTGTAAATAAAGTAAAAGTTACTCTAATCCTTAGCTAGGCTCTTCTCTGGGCACAGAATCTCCATAGGAGTACTCAGCTTGCCTTGCTCTTCCCTCAGTGTGGTATCTTTGAAGAAGGGATCAGTCCACTGCTTGGCTGAGTGAAACAGGTTATTTAGTGGCTGTGCTGGCTCTCTTCCAGGCTCTGCTGCTGCTGGACTTGGTAGGGACACACACTGCCTATGTAGTGACTGCTGGTTGGAGAGTTGCTCTGCTGCTTGGACCAAACAAGCAAATTGGGCAGATTTTTTTTTAATTTAATTTTTTTTAAACCCTTATCTTCAGTCTTGGAGTCAGTACTGTGTATTGGTTCCAAGGCAGAAGAGTGGTTAGGGCTAGGCAATGGGGATTAAGTGACTAGCCCAGGGTCACACAGCTGGGAAGTGTCTGAGGTCAGATTTGAACCTAGGACCTCCCATCTCTAGGCCTGGCTCTCAATCCACTGAGTTATTACCCAGCTGCCCCCTAAATTGAGCAGATTTTGAGTGTGAGCATGTCCTTTCCAACTAGAGGTTCTTGTATCTGCAAAGACTCCAGGTCTTAATTTAGTACTTATCCTAACTTTTGACTCCTTCATAACATCAATTTTCAGTTTATTTTCCACCTCCAGGCAAGAGATTAAAAAAAATCTCTCTCCTATTAAACAACTCTTTTCTGCTAACTCACTAAGCCATTGAACCTTGCTATGTTGGAAATCTTATAGATATGTGACTTGACACAACTGTATGAATGTGGCTTATGCCCTGAAGGCAAGTCCTTTGTCTACTTGCTATGCATTCAAGACTCCAAACCATTTTTTAAAAATACCCTTACCTTCCATTTTAGAATCAATATTGAGTACTGGTTGCAAGTCAGAAGAGTGGTAAAGGCTAGATAATGGAGTTGAGTGACTTGCCTAGGATCACACTATTTGAATCCAGGATATCCTGTCTTTAGATCTGGCTCTCAATCCACTGAGCCACCCAGCTGTCTCCTCTCCCAACCATTTTTAAATTGTCAGAAGTCTATTTGCCATCAGAAGGCTTTCCCTTTTATATTTCTATGTCTCTGTTGTAGCCCATACAGACCATTACATTTTGCTTATTTCTCTGGGATATCTTTTCCTGCATAAGTATAAACAGAACTCTTTAATTTTTAATTGTTCTTCCCTGTTCTAAACATTAGTTTTAGCTTTTAAAGAAAATTTCTCCCTTATTGGTTGTAAGCTTTGAAAAACAGAATGCATTATACAAAAATAGCATCTATGGAAAAAATTGAACATAATACAGGGAGGAAAAGATGACATGTGACTGAGTGTTGCATGGAATGGAAGGACAAAGGGAATAGATCTAGAGTCCTTGGACCTTAGGTGTGTTAAAGCCCAACTCTTTCATTTTGTATTAGATGAAACTTATGCCAAAAGATTAACCTGAAGTTACATGGGCACTAAGTAGCAGAATGGACACTGAACTCAGTTCCTATGGATTCAAGTTTTAAATTCTTTCCATTGTGCCATAATTTTTCACAGGTTGGTTGTGAGGAAAGAATTTTGTAAATCTTAAAAACAACGTATGTCAGGTATATGGTGCTTGGAATCAGACTCATCTTCATGAGTTTAAATCTGACTTCAGAAACTTCCTAGCTGTGTGACCCATGCAAGTCATTTAACCCTGTTTGCCTCATCTGTAAAATGAGCAGAAGAAGGAAATGGCAAACCCCTCCAATGTCTTTGCCAAAAAAAATGCCAATCCAAATGGGGTCACAAAGAGTACTGAAACATTTTCTTTTGTTTTTTTTTAAACTCTTACCTTCTGTCTTAGAATCAATGCTGTGTTTTAATTCCAAAGCAGAGGAGACTTGTCCAGGATTACACAACTAGGAAGTGTCTGAAGATATGGACCTTCTGAATCTTTTCATGGATTCCCAGTCTATGGACCCTGTAGCTCTTGTGGGGGCAGGGTAAGATATCAAATAGTATAGAAAGGACACGAGGTAATTTTCTTGAAGGTACTTCACCTCTTTGGGCCTTAGTTTCCTTATCTGCAAAGTGAGGTTAGACAAGATGATTTCTAAGCTCCCTTCTTTTTCTAACAATCCATAATTGAAGAACTATTTCTAGCAATGGTTTTTGCATTCAATTTATATATCTAGCAGGGGTTTAAATGATTTGATTCCCAGAAAACAAACATATACAATACTATTAAACATAATTGATTGTAAAAATGGAAAATTGTCCATGGAAAATTATGAAACAATTATAAGTAGACTCATAAATTACCTGAGATTAGTGTATCTTGCTTCCTTGAGTCTGCTTTTTATAAGGGTTTTTTCCCAAGAATTATCTATTGCTTACATTGAATCCAAATTACAAAGAATATCAAAATTTCTTCTTTAAGTAGGCATGATTTCCTAAGCATGAATCTTCCTTCCTCCAGAATAGATCATTGCTTACCCATTTTTAAAAAGACGGTTTCAAAGAGTTTCATGAACTGCTTGGGCTAAAAAAATTAATTTCTCAAGGGTCTAAACTCAGTTTAGCTAATCTTTAGGCAACAGAAACATTGTCTAAACAAAAAAGCTTCCTGTTTATTAGGACTTACCAGAACTAGGCATTGGTAAAAAAAATTTTAATGGAGTTCTAACATCTATTAATATAATTTTATAACCTCAAACCCAATATATTACTAAAAATATGTAAGATGAAGAAAATGGTTCATCATCCTCATTTGTCATTTATTAAGTACTATCAATCATAAGCCAAAAACTCAAGAACTGAGTCAAGGAACTACAATTAAGAAACTTAATCGGGGATGTATGGGGATGAAGGAGAAAAGAGTATTCTTATAGGGCAGGGTCCAGCATGGAGAATGAGGCACCAGAAAACAGGATATTTATTATATTAGCCAGAGCTCCATAAGGAAATTGGTACCATGCAGGATATAGGGAACAATAATGGGAACAGCAAATGGGAAATTCTCTCCATGTATGTCACAGATAACAGAAAGTTCTCAATTGCTCTTGGCAGCTTTGATCTGGGGATACTGAGAGTTCAGGAGTTTAGAGAAACCACAGAAAGGCTGGGATTGAAAGTGTTGAGGGATTGCACAGAGATGTCTTTGGGTTTAGGAACTGCTGTTCAAAACACAGTAGGAAGGTTAATTGTATTTTCTATGTGCCATCTAAGCTAAACTTGGAGATGGATGAATGTTGAGGATATAAAGGAAGGCAAAAACAATCCCTGCCCTCAAGGAGAGAAAACATGCGAACTACTCTATATATAATCTCAGAGGACAGGAATGGGATTTTTAGAGGATGAAGGAGACTTCCAGAAATGTCTCCTAAAGAGAGAATTTGGGGTTCAGTTTTAAAGAAAGTCAAGGAAGCCAGGAGATAGAAATGAGGAAGAAGAGCCCCAGGCAGGGGGCATTGATAGTTAAAAGACAGTTAGGAGTCAGGTGATGGAGTACCATGTGTGAGAAAGAGCAAGCAGGTGGATGTTGCTGGATCAGAAGTACATAGAGAAGAGTAATGTGTAAGAATAGAAAGAATGGAGGGCTTTGAATCCTGGAAGTAGCAGGCAGCCTGATTCTATTGAGTAGAGAGAAGGTTGGAGGGAAAGATAATGAGTTCTTTTAAAAATTTCTACAGGTCATCTAGTTTAAGATGTCCAAAAGGTTGTTGGTGACGCAATATCTCTACATCAGGAAAGAAGTTAGGAAAAGTGAATTTGAAAATCATATGCATAGGGACAGTAATTGAAATCACGGGAACTGATGAGATCACCAAGCAACATATTGCAAAGAGAGAAGAGGAAAAGGCCAAAGGCAGATGCTTGGAAAAACCCATCTGCATAAATATCTAGCAAAGCAAAAAGGAGTGGTCAAACAAGTGGACTAATGTCATGAAAAGTTAGAAAGAAGAGAGAATATCCAAGAGAAGAGGATAATTGACAATGTCAAATGCTGGTTGAGAAGGATAAAGATCAAGAAAAGGCCAATAATAGATGAGCAGTTAAGAAAGTGTTGGTAATTTTGAAAAGAGCAGTGTCAATTGTATAATAAGGTCAGAAGCTAGACTACAGAGACTTTAGAAGAGAATTTGAGGTAGCAGAGGCACCAATTATAGTGTCCTAAAGAAAGATAGCCACAAGAGGGTAAAGAGATTTAGAGATAGAGAATGGGAATGGTCAGGAAAAAAAATGGGGATTTTTGAGGATGGAGTTTATTTAAATGTGTTTATTGGCAGCAGGGAAGTAGCCAATAGATAGGAAGGAATTGGAAAAGGTGGTGATTAGAGAATTCTTCAGGGTAGGTCACTCAAAAGGAAATCACTAAAACAGGAAAGCACAGGAATCTTTAACATACTGATGAACATTTGAAGAAACTTCCTATTTAGCAATAGTTACTTTAGTTCCCCCTAGTGGTAATTACTAAAGCTCAGATCAAATCAAATCTATTTTAGACACATCAGCATTCCCATATATCAAAAAAATTAAGTATGTTTTCTTTTTCCTTTTAAGTATATAATAAATTCAACATGTAACTTTCAAAACTATCGTGCTTCTGTGTTGTTCGATTCTTATATGTATTTTTTAATGCTTCAAAGACCTTTGTTTCTTCTTATTTTCATGTTTTGTCAACCCTTTTGCTCTTCTTCTCTTTCCCAAACTCTCTCAGCCCAAGGAGGAAAAAATAAGAAAAACAAAATCTTTTTAACAAACATAACTCAGCAAAGCAAATTCCTGTGTGGACCATGTCTGAATTATGTCTCATTCCTTGCCCTTATTTCATCATCTCTCTCAAGAAGTATTTAGTATGCTTAATTTATCAGTCCTCTGGAATCACGTTTAGTCATTGTATTAAATACAGTTCTTAAGCCCTTTTAAAAATGTTAACTTTTTTCTCTATTATTTTCCTTTTTTATTTCCTTCACCCATTGAAAAAGATGAAAAATAACAAATTCCTTTCCCAAATGTGTATCTCATTCTACACGTTGAATCTGCCTTTTTACCAAGAGGATTATAGCGTGTTACATGACTGATATCTTTTAGAATTGTAGTTAATTCCCAGCTGTGTGGCCCTGGGCAAGTCACTTGACCCCCATTGCCCACCCTTACCACTCTTCCACCTATGAGCCAATGCACAGAAGTTAAGGGTTTAAAACAAACAAAAAAAAACAGAATTGTAGTTAATTACTATTGATAATAGTTCTTAAGTTTTTCAAAATTGTTTTTCTTTACAATGTTTTGTTATTATATAACTTATTTTCTTTGTTCTACTAATGTTATCTGTTAGTTCATGCAAGTCTACCTAGATTTCTCTGACCTTGTCCCTTTATTTCTTTTAGTGCAATTCCCTTATATTCATATATCTCAGCCTGACTCAATCATTCCATAATTGATAGTCACATTCTTAGTTTTAACTTCCATCTTTTACCAAAAAGCTACTATATACACTTATACATGTATACACTATTTAGTAATTTTGGGAGTGCATATCCAAATTGCTTTCCAGAAATAGTTAGACCAATTCAAAGTTTTCCTTCAGTCACAAACAGTGAAAAATAAATGGTGTTTTCCTTTATTGTGATCTTTGCCAATCAAATGAGTCTGAGGGGGACCTCAAAATTGTATTTCTCTAATTATTAGAGGTTTGGAGCATTTTTCATGTGGCTATTATTAGATTGGATTTCTTCCTTTGAATGTTGGTTTATATACTTCAAACATTTATGAATTTGAGACTGATTGTAGTACTTGTGTATTTGAATCAGTTCCTTAGACATTTTCAAGCTCTCCTTAGAAATAGAAAAGAATGTCAAATATTGCTACCATTGTCATTTACAAACTCATTTGTAGACTCTGGAAATCTTCACTGACCCCACCTTCATGCACATACACACTCTCCAGTTACCAATATTGGTTTGAAATCACTAATAGCATAAGTAGAGTGTAATAGAGGGAATTAAATAAATATGTAATAAGTAAATCTTTTATAAATAGGAATTTTTCTTAGGGTGCAACTTGTCTGACTAAAGACATCACAGCTGACATTCTTAGAAATGAGTCATTCCAAAGAGGTCATCAATTCAAGTATATTCTTCTGGGAAGTATAAAATCAAATATTTGACCAAATATGATCAAATAAATAGTATTTATGAAGTTCTTATGCCTGTTTTATAGTAGGTACTATGTAAATGCCTATTATCTTCCCTTCACTACTTTTCCACCTCTCAGTTATATTCTCAAACCTTTTATGTGAATTACTAGATGTGGAAAAATTGGATCATTCTCCAAAAAAAAGTTACTTCAGTTTTAGAGAAAAAGGTAAGTACACAGAATTCACAGGGGGTAATGACTTTAAATTATCGGATTCTTCGTTGGCAGTTTTCACTGTCATTCATTGCTTTTGCGTATGCCCAAAAAACCTCTGTGTTAGACAAAGCAACATTAATGGGGTTTTTAGTTCCATAAGAGTAGAACTGGGCTCAGAAAACAAAAAGTGAAACTGATGTATCTGGTTATTCTATCATAGCAACGTTATTACAGATTGTTGTTCCAAGGAGCTACATTATTCAGAGTACACCTGTAGATTCAGCAATATTTTATACAGATGTTTTCAGAGGCTTTAACAAGAAAAACAGATGTGTCATCAAAGAAAAGGTAGCATTTTGGACTTGGCCCTCAATATGTTTCACAGAGCATTCAAATGTTCTATTAAGCACTATAGTACTGGAAAATCATAGGTGATCTAAACAGTTCTTCAAACCCATTCTGCCTTACATGGATACATATAGAGAAAGTGAGGAAAGTATATCACTTATGGCATTCATTTCTCAATAGAACTACAATTTAGCAACTGGGAGACCAAAACTTCAATGGTATGAACCCTGGTCCAGTTGTTTAAGATTACCAATTCTAGTAATTGGTGGAACTATGCACTAATCACAGAGATGGATCTGAATAAATGAATGAATACTTCTAAATATTTTTAAAATGTCTATGAATCAATAAAAAATAATTGTGGAAAGAACAAGAACTTCTAGAACTGGCTTGATCACTGGGTTGTGTGGTCATTTGATACTCTTTTGATACATAAAACTTTATACAGTTTCTTTTGCAAAATCATAAGATCATACATTTAGAACTACAAGAGACCTCAGAGATCATCAAAGTAGTATATGCATTTTGCAGTTATTTGGAATGGGATTTCCCTTTCTATTTTTGCTTCTTGGATTCTGTTGTTATTATGTAGAAATAGCTATTTCCAAGGGTTTATTTAATAGCTTACAACTAAGGTGAAGCTATTAATTATCTCAGTATTTGAAATCACTGTAGTCTATTTGGCAGGATTCTGTTCAAAAATTTTGAGTCAATATAATGATATTGATCTATGCTTTTTCCTCCTGTGTTTTATTTTTCCTTGGTTTACAATTTTATTATGATATTTGTCTCATAAAAGGATTTTGGTAGAGTGCTTTCTTTCATATTTTTTGAAAATAATTTATGAAGTATGAGTATTAGTTGTTCTTTAAAATTTTGATAGAATTCACCTATGATAGTTCCATTACAGATAACTCAATTTACTTTTCTATGACTGTTTTATTTAAGATCTCTCTCTGGTCTTATAATAGTTTGAGTATTTTGTATTTCTAATGGCATTCTTCTGTTTCTTTGGTGTTCTCATATATATAAATCTACGTGATAAATATTTTATTGCACATAACATGTTTTAGCATGCAACTGCACATGTTTAGATTATTATTTTATTTCTTCTGATTTTATTGTGATTTCACATTGATGAACTACTATTTTATTGGTTTTTTGCCTTCTTTATTTTAATCAGATTCGTCAAAGGCTTTTATTTATGTGGTTTTTGTTTCCAAATCATTCTTTTCTTCTCTGATATTTAAGATATCCCTTCTTGTACATGCATATTTTATCAATACTCTCTTTTTCTTTTTTTTTAGTTCATGTTTTAAATAATGTGATTGTTCTCCTGAAAACTACTTCAATTACATCCTAGAAATTTTGGTATATTGCTTCATTATTGTCATTTTCTTTGACATAATTATTGTTTATTTGACTTGTTCTTTGCCTCACTCATTATTTAATTCTACCTCTGTATTTGTCTTTTATTTGTGATCTCGAAACCAAAGACTATTTTTATTGTATTGTCTGTAAAGAATATATTTACTAATTCTGTCTTTTTAATGTGTTTTCAATATTTCTGTGTCCTACACACAGTCAATTTTTTAAAGGCTCCACATTGTTCTGAGACATAGGTATATTCTTTTGCCTTCTTATTTAAAAGATAACATTTAGTTCTAGTTTTTCCAGAATTGTGTTCAATTCCACATCATCCTTTCTTTTGAAAGAATACCTAGATCACCTCTGGAAAAAACCTATGGTTACCAATCCCAAAGATATATAGTGGTTAAATGTAACAATTCAGAAACTACAGCTCTACAAACAATCTGGAGGAAGACCTTCAAATACAAAGGAATGGAAATTAAAATAACACAAGACTATGCTACACCCCCACAGAAAATGGAGGAGGAATGGATTAATGTATTCAGAAAAGCAGCAGAGCTCAGGATGCAGCCAAGGATGACCCACTCTGCAAATATGAGTTTAATCATAAATGAAAAAAGATGGCTTTTCAATAACAAAAGGAGAGTTTTGAAATACTTTTGGAAAGAAAACCAGAATCAAGCAAATTCTTTATTTCTTAAATACCCTAGAAATGGAATTGCAGGAAGGTTGAATGAAAGGAATAGCCATAAGCAGCAATATTGTGACACCAGAGAGACTATGATCTACTGTAAAATATTATTCATAAAAGTCTGCATATCACCTCAGATATTGACCAGCTTTCCTCCTATGTATGTATATTTTGTTTTCATGAAGATTCTGTAAAGATGGGAAAAGTAGGCATGAGGGTTAATTGTTAACAATATTTTGGCTGTCTTTTTAAATAACAATGATTACACATTTTTCCAAGAGTTTAGGCCAATATCTATAATGTATATCAACCAAAAATTGTAAATAAAGAATTGGCAAAAAGCTAGAGCACCATATCAAAAAGATTATACATTATAACAAAGTTGTATTTATACCAGGAATGCAGGGGTCTTTCAATGTTATCAAAGTTATCAAAGTTATATAACTGAATATATTAATAACAAAAGCAATGTAGATTATTTTGTCAGTAGATGCAGAAAAATCTTTGATAAAATATACCACCCATTTATGTCTTTTTTTAAATTCCAGAAAGGAAAAATGAATGGACCCTTGCTTGACATAATAAAGTAGTATTTTTCCAAAGTGAAGAGTTAAGTAATGAAAACAAATTAGAGGTCTTTCCTATTAGAACTTTTGATCAGAAGTAAAGCAAAGGGGGGCAGCTGGGCAGCTCAGTGGATTGAGAGCCAGGCCTACAGACAGGAGATCCTAGGTTCAAATCTAGCCTCAGATACTTCCCAGCCATGTGACCCTGGGCAAGTCACTTGACCCCCATTGCCTAGCCTTTACCACTCTTCTGCCTTGGAGCCAATACACAGTATTGACTCCAAGATGGAAAGGTAAGGGTTTAAAAAAAAAGAAGTAAAGCAAAGATGTCCATTGTAACCACTACTAGCTAATAAAATGCCAGAAATTCTAGCCATAGTAATTTTGCAATAAAAATTGAGTGGATAACCCTAGGCAAAGGAAAAACAAAATTAACCATTTTTATAGATATGAGAGTCAACTTAGAAAACCCTAGAGCATCAACTAAAAGTTAATTCAAACAATAAATTTGGCAAATATAGTATATAACACTTCTATATGTTACTAAGAAAACCCTGCAAGAAGATACAGAAGGTGACATTCTATTTAAAATAATGTGAGAATAGGTAAGTACTTGGGATTCTTCCTACCAAAATATGTATACAGGAGCCATGCAAATATCAGGTGAAAGACATAATGCTCATTGTAGAGTGTTGATTAAAAAAATAATAATAAGCTATAAAAACAAATTAATAGTTTATAAACCTATAGGAAAAGTCATTGTTGGCATATTGAAGTTTAAAGCATTTCTTTTTCAATGACAAACACAAAACATTCTTTACACAAATAATTGGAGAAATATTAAATGTCCATGACCAAGCCAGGCTAATATAGCAACAATGAAAATCCACCTAAATCAATTTGTGTATTCAGTGCCATACCAATCAAATTGCCAAAGGATTATATTATAGAGCTAAAATAATAATAATGAAGTTTATCTAAAGAATAAAAAGGGCAAGAATCTCATGGGGAAAATAAAAAGTATAGGGGACTAACAGTACCATCTATCAAACTATACTTTAAAATAGTAATCATCAAATCAAAAAAGGATGGATAGGACACAAAAGATAAAATGGACAAATTTTGACTATATAAATTAAGCAGTATTTATAGAAACAAAACCTATGCAGCTAACATTAAAGAGAATATAGTTAACTAGAGGTAAAAAAATCTCTGCAGCAAATTTCTCCTAATAAAGTGTCTCTTTTCCAAGTTATAGAAGAAAATAATTCAAATGTATAAAAATAAGTTATCCCCCAAGGCATTAAATTATCAAATGATATGAACAAGCAATTTTCAAAGGAAAAAATACAAACTAACAATATCCATATGAAACAAACTTCCAAATCACTAATAATTTTTAGTGCAAATTAAAGCAAGTCTTGGGTTGTATCTCAAACTTATCAGAGTGGAAGTAGTGACGAAAAAAGGAAAATGACTAATGTTGGCTACAGAACAGCCACTTTAATGCACTAATGGTACTACTCTACACTGGTCTTATTATTCTGGAAAGCAATCTGAAATTTGGACAGAGTGCTAGGTCTAGAGATGGGGAATCCTAGGTTCAAATATGATCTCAAGCATATGACTCAGGGAAGTCATTAACCCCCTATTGCTACTCTTATGCCTTGAAACTAATACTCGGTATCAATTCTAAGACAGAAGGTAAAGATTTTTAAAAAAAAGAAAAAGAAAAAGAAACTATGTCCCCAAAGACACTGAACTATAAATATACCCTTTGATACCACTATGAGGTCTATACCCTAAAGAGATCAAAAAAAGAGTTTAAAAGGACCCATAAGTACCTCATTTTTAATAGCAGCTCTTTCTACGGAATCTAAGGCAGTGCCCTTCAGTTGAGAATCACTAACTTTTTGAAAGTGAAGACATGGCATAGAACTGTAATGGATTACTATTGCTCCATAAGATGTGAAAAAAAGGATAGTTTCAGAAAGACTTGCATGATATGATGCATCATAAAGTTAGCAGAATGATGAGAATGAGAAATACCATAGCAACAATGTTTGAAAAAATGAATAATTTGAAAAACTTAGAAACTGATCAAAGCTTTGTCCAATTATGGATTAATGAAGAAGAATTCTATCCTTCTTCTGGTGGAGGGTGAAAAGATAATTAACCAATTAATGAGATACACAATTTTGGGCATGGTCAGTGAGGAAATGGGTTTTTTTTAATGTACATTTATTGGGGGTGGTTAGGGAGGAGGTTCCTTTTTCTTTTCTCTCTGTGAGAGAGGGAAGGAGTTGAGAGGTAGAGAAAATTGAAAACAATATTTAATTTAATTTTGAAAATGGCTTGGTGGGGGTAGAAATAAGTTGGAATATGAAGCTGAAGCATGGTGTAAAGTCTGAAACTAGCTAACAATAAGGAGCTATTATACTCACTAATAAAGAGGGCTGAACTCCAAGATGAGATTTCAAAAGATTCTAAAAATGAGTGGACTAACTTCCCCAAATCTCCTAGTCATTCATTAATTTAACAGATATTTGTTAAATGCCAAATCACAAATCAAGAGACAGAAGTGTTCTGAAAGTCAATCTAGTCCATTGTATAGTTGAAAAAAAAAACTTATTGTGTGCTAGACATTTTGCTAAGTGGTAGGGATAAAAAGATAGAAATGCAACTACACTTAAAGAAATTATATTCAATAGGAAAAAAACAATATAAGCTAAATATATATATATATATCACTTAAATAGAATAGGCTTTGTTTAGGAAGTCACTCTTGAATAAATAGAATTCTAAGAAGTGGATATCATTTTTTTTCTAAGATTCATTTATAAGAATGGACAAAAGCATGGAAGATAAGAGAGAGCAGTCTAAGAGGAAACATAGATTTGGAAAGGGGATAAACAGAAAAAAAAATGTGAACCACAAAAGGTAGACCATAAAGAGGAATTTTTTTTAAAAGTATAAAAACCAATGACATTGTTCTCAGCTAAATGAAAAAAGTCAAAGAACAGAGGAGTAGGAACAGGCTTTCCAAATACAGATTGCTGATGTCGATCCCATTAATTTCACTACATCTTTTTTCATTGTAACAAGAGAAATGAAGAAAGTAAAAAATTATAATGGCAAATGATGAAGTGGAAAACATAATTAACACTCATAATCATGAAATGGAATAAACGTATCCCTAAAATATAGGAGGGTGCTAGAATGGATTAGAAGGCAAAATGTAATAATGTGCTATTTGTAATATTGCATAGTTTACATAAAATTGGGAAAGAAGACATCTTAGACCAAACTTCTATGAACAAATAAGATTACTGATGCATAAAACTGGGAGAGATAAAACAGAGAAAGAAAATGTGACTGACCACCATCTTTAATGAATATCAGTAGAAAAATACTGAAGAAAATATTAACAAAGAGGACATAGATTTTAACTTATATATTTGTTAAGGTTGGATTTATACCAAGAATGCAGAGCTGTTTAAACATTAAAAAAACTATTAACATAATGGATGATATTAATAAAAACAACAAAAGTTCTGTAACTATATTAATAGATGCAAGAAATGGTTTTGATGGCATGCAATACCCACTCATATGTTTTTTAAAATACTAAAAGCTATAGAATTAAATAGACCTTTTCTTAAAGAACCTTTTCTTAATATAATAGGCAACAAGAAACTTAGGACAACTAGAAAGTAGTTTGGCAGAACTAAGTATAAACCAATATCTTACACCATTCACCAAGATAAAATCAAAAAAGATACATGGTCTAGACAGAAAATGAGATATAAGTAAATTAGAAGAACAGGGAACATATTACCTATCATATTTCTAGATAAGAAATCAGTTTACTAGTCAACAAGAGATGCAGAGCATTGTGAAAAGTAAAATGTATAATTTTGAGTACATTAAATTTCAAAGCTTTTGTACAAATAACACAAATATTGCCAAGATTAGAAAGAAAGCAGAAAATTGGGGGGAAATTTTATAGACAGTTTCTTAGTCAAAGGTCTCATATCTAAAATATAGAGATGATTTTGTCAAATTTATAAGAATAAAAGACATCTCCCAATTGATAAATGGGCAAAAGATATAAACAGATCATTTTTAGATGAAGAAATCAAGGCCATATATAAGTATATGAAAAAATGCTCTAACTCACTACTGATTAGAGAAATGCAAACCAAACAGTTCTGAGATATCATCTCATACCCATCAGATTGGCTTAAATGACAAAAGGACAAAATGATGAGTATTGGAGTGGATATGGAAAAATGGGGACATTAATGAGCTGTTGGTCGATCTGTGAATTTATCCAACCATTGTAGAGAGCAATTTGGTATTACATTCAGAGAGTAATAAAACTTGTGTATACCCTTAGATTGAGCAATACCATTGCCAGTTCTGTTTCCAAAGGAGATCTGGGGAAAAGGCAAAGAACAACTTATATGATCCAAAATATTTATAGTATTTCTCTTTGTGGTGGCAAAGAACTTGAAATTGAAGGGATGCCCATCTATTGGGAAATGTCTAAAAAAATGTGATGTATGATTGGGTTGGAATACTGCTATGCCATAAGAAACAATGAGCAAGCTAATTTTTTAAAAACTTGGAAAGAACTACATGAGATTATGAGCAATGAAATGAGTAGAACCAAGAGAACATACATAGCTACAGAATAAATACCAGAAAAATAAAGTGTGAACATTACCTTCAGAGATTGAATTAAAAGGTGGAAACATGAAAGAAATTAATTTGTATGAACATGCCTATCTCCCAGACAATATCTTCTGTGATGAGAGGAGGGTGGGGAAGGGCTGGAACACTTGGTAAATTCTAATAATTGTTTTAACAGCTAAAAAATGATGATTTGGAACTTTACTCCTAACATCACTAAATTGTGCATATCTATTGATTCAAGAATAATAATTCAAAGCATACACCCCCAAAACAACAAAGACAGAAAGGATCTACATGTACAAAATTATATGTGGCAATACTTTTTCTTTTAATAAATAACTGAAAAAAGTGAGTAGCCATCAATTTGGCTGAATAATGTATATGAATACAATATTATTAGTAGCATTATTCAGTGAAATAGATGGATATGGAGAAATTTGGAAAGGCTTTATAAACTAATGCATAGATGGTACAGTGGATAGAATCAGGAAGACTCTTCATCGTGATTTCAAGTCTGGCTTCAGATACTTACTAGCTGTCTGACCCTGCACTTTACCTTGTTTGCCTCAGGTCTTCATCTGTAAAATGAGCTAGAGAAAGAAATGACAAACCGCTCCAGTACCATTGCCAAAAAAAAAAAAAATCTAAATGGCATCACAACAAGTTGGACATAATTGAACAATAAAATAGTATAATAAGCCAAACTAGGAAAATAGTTTAAATTATAACCATTGTGGCATAAAGAAAAAGAACTTTGAAAGACTATAAGAACTCTTATCAATCTAATAAGTAATTATGACTTCAAAAGCTTGTTTTTGCATCTTGATGATAATATATTAATAACAATGATAATAATAGCTAATATTCATATTTATATAGAAATTTTAAATTTGCAAAATAAAAATAAATATTAGTTCACTTATTTTCACAACAAGTCTGGGAAGTGCTATTATTATCCCCATTTTTCAGATGAAGAAACTGAGAGAAGTCAAATGAATTTCTCAAGATCACACAGCTATAAAGTATCTGAGTCAGGATTTAAATTCATCTTCCTGACTACAAGTCCAACACAACCATCTAGTAAGAAGTGATGCCCAAGAGGTGAAGAATGAGGTATGCATTGACATTCATAGCCAATGTATTGATCTGTTTTCTTTGACAATATTTACTAGTTGCAATAGTTAAAATTCTGTTTTTTTTTAAACTCTTACCTTCTGCCTTAGAACTAATATTGGTTCTAAGGCAAAAGAATGATAAGGCTAGACAATGGGTGTTAAGCGCCTTGCCAAAGTCTTATAGCTAGGAAGTGTCATGTCAGATTTAAACCTAGGACCTCCCATCTCCAGAACTGACTCAGTTCTATAGTTTTATTCCAAAGTCTTGTCATTTCTTCCTCTACATCATTTCTGGTACCCATGTCCTTCTCTCCACTTAAACAACCACTGCCCTAATTCAAATCCTTATCACTTCTCAATTGAATTATTGCAAATAGTCTTCTAATTGGTCTCTCTGGTTTATCTCTATGATATGCATCACACAGCTGATTTTCTCAAAGTACAAATCTGACCATGTCTCTCCCCTATAATATAAAACATTTTTTAAACACTTTAAGGTTTACAAAGAGTTTTACATATTTGAACTTTACATCTTTCTGATCTTCACAACCACTTTGAGATAAATGCTATTATTATGTTCATTATATAGAAGAGGAAATTGAGGTTAGGATATTAAATGATTTTCCATTCAGACAGCTAGTAAGATTATGGGACAAAATTCAGACTCCAAATTGTTTTATCTCATACATCACTTAACTGCCCCTATTTCTATTATCTCTAGTTTATTGTTGTTGAGTCTTTTCAATCATATCTGATTATATAAGTGTAACCCCATACAACTATAAAAATACAATCTCTAGTAACATTTCCTAGTGCAAGACTGGTATTCCATTCCTCCAGGCTATTATTAGAGAAATTTTTCTCAAATTTGAATCATAATCATATTCATATATATCATAATTATACTTCCAAGGTCAGAAATATTATGAATTTCAAAAATACTACAGTTTTAAATACCTACAGTCTTTTAAATCTGCCTCATCAGATCATAAGTGTAATGTCTCATAGTTTCACTAACAAAGATGAAAAATTTTGCCAATACTATAAGGTAGTATAAAATTAAATTCTAAAATGCATGATACAAAACATAAGGACCAAAGAATCCACAGTGGAAAAAACAATAATACATGAAGAAATTGTGAGATTTCAAGAAAACAGTGATCCTGAATGAGTCCTTGAAGAATGAAAAGTATTTATATAGACAAATCAGAAAACTTTCTTCAAGAATGAAGAACAATATGAATGTATGCTGAAATGAGCATGATATATTAGTGGAATATTGAAGAGTCCTATGTGACTAGAAAAGGAGTGATGAGGAATAATAGAAAGCACTTAACTAGTTAAGGTACAGCCATTTTTGGAGGGTATAGAAAGTCAGAGAAAATGTTTTTGAAATATTTAAAACAGAAAGATACACAGAGTTGTGTGGGCCACAAAAATCTAACCTTTAATAAAAGAAAACTGAGGCAGAGCTCTGAGTACTTCTCAATTGATTACCTAAGATCTTCCTCAAAAACAAGGATCTCTCTTCTTGTAGATGAATTACTTTTATAGTCCTTGAGAGATTACTAAAAATAGAATGTGGTGCTACAGTTCATGATTGGTCATCTTTAGAAGCATAGGAAATCTTTTGATTTGTTAAAGGAGATATCTATCAACCACCTGTCTTATCAGCAATATTCTGGAGCTTTCTCCAAATAGTAAGAACATTTATGACAAGAGAACCAGGAAACTGGTTTTTTTAAAGCATGGTTCTTATAGGATTAGGGGTAGGGTAGTGCTAACGCAACAAACCTTCAATACAAGTTAATAGAAGTTCTTATTATAAACATAACTAATAAAGTATCAATATATGCCACACAGCAAATAATCATTTATGTAATAATCATCAATGTATGGTGGGTTAATTAATTGTTATTTACATAATTCATTCTAATACTATTACTACAATCAAAATACTATCTTACTTAATCACTAATAAAATCACTGATATCCACTAAATCACAGTGAACTGAGTAAAATATGATTATATTTAGTAGAGGTATCAAAATTATTTTCATAGTTAAAATAAGGGGTTGAAGCAGAATCTATTATGCTTCATCTAAGGTTAAAAAATAGATGGGCAGGGGTATCAATCATCAACTCAGAGAAAGAAAAAGCAAAAAAAAAATAAGTAAAAGAGATAATCAGAGAAACTATATTCTGCTAAAAGATACCATAAACAATGAAACAATGTTGTTATTAAACATATATGGACCAAATGACTTTAGTATCCAAATTCTTAAAGAATTAAAAGAATTACCAGATATAGATAATAAAATTATATTACTGGAAGACCTAAACTTTCCTCTCTCAGAACTAAATAAATCTAATTAGAAAAATAAATTTGAAAAAAGGCTAAGGAGTTGAATAGAATTTTAATAGAATTAGATAAGGAAAAACATCTGGAGAATATCAAATAAGTATTAAAAGTAGTATATTTTTTCAACTGTACATGTCATCTTGACAAAAATTGACAATATATTATGGCATAAAAACCTCTCAAAGAAATGCAGAAAAGCAGAAACAGTAAATACATCCTTTTTGAACCAAAATATAATATAATTATATTTTTAAAAGGACCCTGAAAGCATAGATTAAACATTAATTGGAAAGTAAATAATCTCACTCTAAAAAAACAGTGGGTCAAATAATAATAAATAATCAAATCAGTAAAGATAATGACAACAATGAGACAACATTCCAAAATTTGTGAGATGCAACTAACACAGTACTGAGGTGAAAATTTGCATCTGTAAATAGTTATACCAAAGAGAGACTGAGACAGAGACAGAGTACATCAGTGAGCTGGATATTCAATTTTTTAAAACTAGAAAAATGAATAAATTTAAATCTCCAACTAAATAACAGAAGAGAAATTCTGAAAATCAAAGGTGAGATAATAAAATTGAAAGTAAAAAAAATTAAACTAATAAATGAGGAATTGGTTTTATTTACAAAACAACAACAATAATAAAACAGATTTACCATTAGTTAATTTTATTTTTTAAAGAAGAAAACCAAATTACCATTATCAAAAATGAAAAGACTGAATGTACAACCAATGGAGACGAAAGCAAAGCAATTATTAGAGACTTTTGCTACATAATGTCAATCAACCAATTGTCTAAGTGAAATGGATGAATATTTACAAAAATATACATTGCCAAGTTAATAGTAGAAGAAATAGAATACTTAAACTAGGCAGCATTAGAAAAAGAAATTGAACAATCAACAAATAAGCTCCCTAAGAAAAAATCCTCAACAATAGATATATTCACAAGTAAACTCTACCAAACAGTTGAAGAATAATTAATTTCAGAACTATATAAACCTTTCTAAAAATGGTAAAGAAATCCTATCAAATTCCTTCTCTTACAGAAATATGTTTTTGATACCTAAACCAGGGAGAGAAAAAAACAGAATAAATACATAGAGACAAATTTTCCTAATGAATATTGATGCAAAAATTTTAAACAAAATACTAGCAAAAAGATTACAATATATTTCAAAGATCATACCTTAAGTAGAGTTTATACCAGAAATTCTGAGTTGATTCAATATTAAGAAAACTATAAGTATAATTGGCCAAACTGATAACAAAAATATTCATATGGTATCTCATTAGATACCAAAAAACACTTTCGAAATAATACAACACTCATTCCTATCTTTAAAAGTACTAGAAAGCATTGGAACAAATAATTGTTTTTTTAAATAAGTAGTATCTATTGCAAAGGGTTAAATTTTTGTGAGGAGGAGTTTGAACAAAAGTCAGGAGAGTAGTTTCTTAAACACGAAACACTTAGTTTATTATTAGGAAAATACGGAAGAAATAGAAAGGAGGAAAGTGAGAATAATCTTCTAATAGCTTATAACTATACCTAAGATCCCAATCCTAAGTAAAATTTTTTCTATAAAACCCTAAATCTACCTTCGAGGGCAGTGCCTTCTGCCAGAGCCAGGCTCCAGCTTAACTTTTCTACTCTGACTATCTAATGCAGTGGTTCCCAAACTTTTTTGGCCTACTGCCTCCTTTCCAGAAAAAATATTACTTAGCCCCCTGGAAATTATTTTTTTTTTTATTTTAATAGCAATTAATAGGAAAGATAAATGCACCTGAGGCCATCACTGCTTTCCTGGATCGCTGCAGCACCCACCAGGGGGCAGTAGCGCCCACTTTGGGAATCACTGATCTAATAATTTACCCACTACCTATCTAACTATCTACCCAAGATAATCAATAATCAATAAGGCTGTTAAGGCCTTAAATTCATTTCTCAGTCTCCTCACAGAGAGAGCAAGCCACACACTCCTCTCCCCAGGGGACCTAGAGACAAAAAGCCCATTTCCAACTGCCAGCTGTAACTGACAAACTCTCATCCACACCCTTCTAACTGTCACAAACTGACAGTTTGAACAGCATGAGGTCTCTTCCTCAGAAACCTTTTTGCTCTCTTCTTAAATATAAAAAAGGGAGAAATTAAGAAAAACTCTCTTAACACTAAGACAAAGAGCCAGCATTACTGTCCTGAAAACAAACTGAAACTTTCCCAGTAAGACCAGGGGTGAAGCAAAGATATCCATTCTCTCTACTGTTATTTAATATTATACTAGAAATGCTAGTTTGTGTGTGTGTGTGTGTGTGACAAGAAAAAGAAATTGAAGAAACAAGAATAAAGAGGAAATAGAACTATCATTTTTCAAAGATCACATGATAGAATACTGAGAAAATCCTTGAGAATCAACTAAAAAATGGTTGAAACAGTTCACTTTAGGAAAGATGAAGGATTTGAAATAAACCCACATAAATCATCAGCATTTCCATAAATAATTATTAACAATAGGAAAAGGAATTCCACTTAAAATAACTACAGACAATATAAAATAATTAAGAGTCTTCTTGCCAAGACAAACCTATGAATTATTATAATACAATTGCAAAACACTTCACATAAATAAAAACATCCAAACAACTGGATAAATATTAATTGTTCATAGGTAAACTGAGGCAACATAATAAAAATGGCCATTTTAACTAAATTAATTTGCTTATTCAGTTCTAGGCCAATAAAATTACAAAAAAGAATTATAGAATTAGAAAAAATAATAACAAAATTCATCTAGAAAAAACAAAAAGCCAAGAATAGTAAAGGAATCAATAGTAAAATCAATCAATCAATTAATTAATTAATTAAAGAAGGCAGCCTAGAAGTATCAGATTTCAAAGTATATTATAAAGTAATAATCATCAAGACTATTTTATACTGGCTAAGAAATAGAGTGGATGATCAGTGGACAAGATTAGGCACACAATATACATGACCATAGTGTTATGGTTTTGATAAACCCAAAGATTCAAGCTTTGGGAACAAGAACTCACTATCTGACAAAATTTTCTGGGAAACCTGAAAAGGAGTTTGGCAGAAACTAGAAATAGACCAAACAGACACACCAAATACCAAGATGAAGTCAAAATGAATACATGATTTAGACATGAAGAGTACTAGTATTATCAAATTAGATGAGCGTGGAAAATGTTATCTGTCAGATCTATCGATTTTACCTCACAGTGAAGAATTTATGATTGAGCAAGAGATAGAGTGGTTCAAAGGAAGTATGATGGATAATTTACATAATTTGATAGAATAACATATTTTGATTTGATAAAAAGTCAATGTCATAAGGAAATTAGGGAAGCATGGATTCATGTACCTGACAGATCTATGGATAAGAAAAGAATTTATTATCAAACAAGAAATAGAGACAGTCATCATAAGTAAAACAGATAACTTTATTTACATGAAATTTTACAGGTTTTGCACAAATAAAATTAATATAGCCAAAATTAGAAGGAAAACTGGAAACTGGAAAACAAATTTGTAGAAAAGTTCCTGAAAAACATTTCATTTATCAAATATATAAGGAATTAAATCAAATATATAAAAATAAGAGCCTTTCCCCAATTGATAAATATTCAAAGAATATGTACAAGTAGTTTCAAAGACATCAAGACTATCAATAATTACATTAAAATGCTCAAAATCACTATTTATTAGAAAAATTCAAATTAAAGGAACTCTGAGGTACCTCCTCATACCTTGGCCAACATGACAGAAAAAGAAAATGACAAATGCTTTAAGGGATGTAGAAAAATTGGAACACCAATGTACTGTTGGTAGAGTTGGAAACCAATTCAACTATTCTGTACAATTTAGAACAATTTTGAACTATGCCCAAAAGGCTGTAAAGTGTGCATTCCTTACCACCATATACTACTATTACTAGATCTGTATCCCAAAGAAAAAGAAAAAAGACCTATGTGTACAAAAATATATATAGCATCTCCTTTCATGGTGGCAAAGAATTGAAAATTTAGGACATGTTCATCAGCTGGAAAATGGCTGAACAAGTTGTGGTATGTGATTGTGATGGAATATTATTGTGCTATGAGAAATGAGGGGAGAAGGTTTCCAAAAGATCTGGTTAAGACTTATATGAAACCTATGCAGAGTGAAGAGAATTGATCCAGGAAAACACAGTACAATAGTAACAGCATATTATAACAATGGTCAACTATGAAAGACTTAACTTCTCTAATAAATACAATGATTCAAAACATTTCTGAATAACTGATGAAGAAAAATGACATCCATCTCCAGAGGGAGAAGTGATCAACTCTGAGTACAAATCGAAGTATGATTTTTTCACTTTGTTTTTTTGTGTGTTGGGGGGGGAGGGGGAAAGGGGGTTGCAATATGGCTAATATGGAAATATGTTTTGTATGATTCCATATGTTTAATTGATATGTTGCTTGCCTTCTCAATGAGTTTGGCAGGAACTGGAAGAATCTGGAACTCAAAAAAAAATTTTAAGAATATTTAAGATAAATAAATCTTTTTAAAAGGGGTCTGATCCTATTATAATAATGCCAAGCAAGTTAAAGCCCAAAAGTAACTTAGGCTAGCAGTAAGAAAAGACAATTTGGCTGTCAGCCTGAAAATTATTAGACAGACACCTTGTACCCTGGCTCCATCTATTAGGATAAACCTAATTATTCCCAACCCCCAAGGCTGCAATATGTCTGTGCTGTGGTGGCACTCTTGTGCATGGCAGGAACACTGCGAATGCTACTATTTCAGAGGCTTAACTCTGCCCTCCTGTTCTGGGAGAGACACAAAACAATACAAAAAGTAAAAAAGCCTGAGACTCCTCTAGACAATTATATATGTTCCCAAGAACAAGCAGTGGCCACTTCTAGATTTGGGAACATGCTCTTGGGACCTACATTTTGTGCTCTTCAGAAGCTCCTCTATGGATGCTCCACAGAGAATTATATAGTTCTTGGTTCATAGCTGGAGGTGAGAGCAGAAATGTTTTAAACTGAGAAGATACAGAATTCTTACCTGCCCTCAGTTAAACAAGGGTATAATTGGTATTTTTAAGCATCTTTCAAATTTCAGAAATGTCTCTGGTTCCTGGGAAGAATTTTGCATTGTCTTTTCAAATACTTCTCCCCTGTAGCTTGCTCCAAAAAATTACAACAAAATTCATGTGGAAAATTGTGATATGTCCCTTAAACTCCAAATATAAAAACAAATAATACTAGGTTTTTTCAGCATGTCTATAACATAGTTCTAAAGTTCCAGAGACCTGCCGTGGTTAGCATTCTCTCATTTTGGACATTATAGGATAGAGAACTACTATTTCAGCTGCATTGTCACTTCCAAAATGCTATTCAAATCAACTTACCCAAATAAGAATTCCTTAAAACTATAAGGTCTTCCTTTCAGTAGGCCTCCCCTGAGACAATTGAATGATTGGATAATGGTGTATTACAATGTCATCAAGTCCTAGCAAGGTCTAAGTATAACCAGTTCTTTTCAATTATCCCTTTCTCATGAAAAGAAAAATCTCTTTCTGATTCATTACTGTTTTCCTTTTTTTTAATCACTATTACTACTCACCAATTCCCTCCCAATCCCAATAGAAACCATCCCTTGTAAAATACTCTTTTAATTTTTTTAAATAGTTTATTTGTTTTAACATTCATTTTGTTATGTTTTAGTTCCAAATTCTCTCCCTCCTTTCAGTCCTTCTCCCACTCATCAAGAAGGCATGATATTAAATTTTATATGTGGAATCATGTAAAACATATTTCCATATTAGCTAAATTGCAAAAAAAAGAAAAAGTAAAGAAAATGAAAAAATATACTTCAGTTTGCACTAGTGCTTCCCTTATAGATATGACTGGTAGATTTTCCCATGTTCCCCTAGTTTACTAATTATATTACCTTTTAGTCTAAAACATATACCCATTTTGAGATTATCAACATATAAGGTGTGAGACATTGGTCTGTGTCTATTGTTATGGGGGAAAAAACTGTGATAGGAAGAAACTGAAGCATAAATGTCCAAGCATAATAAATTTATTAGCAAGACTAACAATTGCCAGTAAAAAGAATCCAACACTCCTCAGTAGTCAAGAACCTCTCTGACAGTCAGAACAATCTCTTTTATACAGTTGATTACATAAGGTACTAGAGGCGGTCCATGGATACAAACTAAACTGAGAGGATGATTGGTCTGACACAGAGAAGAGAGGGTAAGCTTACATTTGGCTTGCCTCGGAGAGATTTCCAGAACCCAGGGCACTGGTTAAAACAGAGTTGGCTAACAACCTCAGCAAACATCCTATGACCATGTTGACTCACATTCCCTGGAAAGTAGCATGGGGGTAAACATCCTAGGATCAGTTTGACTTCTCTTCCTTGGTGAGCAAAATCTTAGAGATTTTTGGTTTTTATGGTCAGCCTCTTACAAACTCTACCACTGAGGTCTATAAAATCGAGCCTAAATCTGATCTCTAAGTATTGATTTCAGTGATTAGAAATCAAATAGTTAATAAATGATGTAAAAGAAAATGAGTTATCAGTGTTCAATTTCATACTAATTTCTACCTAACTGCTTTCAGTTTTCCCAGTAATTTTTATCAAATAGTGAGTTCTTGCCCCCAAAAATCTTTGGGTTTATCAAACACTAGAACACTCCATCAAGCCTCTTCTACTGATCCTACACTATTTCTTAGTCAGTACCAAATTATCTTGATGATTACCACTTTGTGATATACTTTGAAATTGGATATTGTTTGTCTTCTTTCACATTTTTTCATTAGATTCCCTTACTGTTCTTGACATTTTTTCTTCTAGATGAATTTTGTTATTATTTTTTCTAGTTCTATAAAATAATTCTTTTGTAGTTTGGTATTGCATTAAATAAGCAAATTAATTTAGTTTAAATTGCCATTTTTTTTATGTCAGCTCAGCCTACCTATGAGCAATCAATATTTGTCCAGCTGTTTAATTCAAAGCAGATGTTTTTAATCTGAAAAACATCTGTGATTGATAATATGTTTTCCTACCAAACCCTGGGATGCTTCATCATTAGTCTTCTCAAGTCATAATCATCCAAAGATCAGTTTAATTTGTCTTCTCTTCCTTGGTGAGCAAAGCTTTACAGATTTTGAATCACTAGGATCAGGCTGTGTAGCCCTTAAGAAGATGGAGGTTAAACTTACAAACTCATAAATTACTTCATCAGTTGGTAGAATACACTAATAGAAGCAGACATGTAGGGACACACGTGGCTCTGGGAACTTTGGCAATTCAGGGCTCTGATATCCTTTCTTTCTTTATGATATCATGTTGCTCATCTCAGACACAGTGTCCCTACTTGTCATGTTATTCAACTGGGCTTCCTGGATCTGTTCTTGGTCTCAAAAACCAGGGATGTCTCTCTTTCCAACTCATAAAGCTCTTCTTTGGCATTATGCTTTGATTGAATTGACCTGCTACAGAGTGTATCCAGTAAATGTCTCAGTGGAAGTACAACACCTCTGGAAAATGATATATGATAGTAGAAGGAAAGAGAAAGAAATCTCTTCTGTATTCCCTGGTGAGGGAAGGAACATTTCCCCTTCTGAAGTTTTTCCATAACCAGTAATCATACCTCCTAAGAGCTATTTCCTTCCTTCTCTGCCCACTTAGGAGAATGTCAAACTTTTTAAAGAACTACTAATGGTCTGGATCAGTAATTCCCAAAGTGGTCACCACTGCCCCCTAGTGGGCACAGGTGCATTTATCTTTCCTATTAATTGCTATTAAAATTTTAAAAAATTAATTTCCAGGGGGCTAAGTAATATTTTTTTCTGGAAAGGGGGTGGTAGGCCAAAAAAGTTTGGGAACCACTGGTCTAGATAATTCTTTGCCAACCAAAAGCTAACTTCCCTCTAATTCCATTCATTTTCATTGGAGATCTTCTGATAACACCCTTCTTTATACTTCATTTAAAACTTATGTTATTGTACCTTCCTGTTCTATAAATGTTTAAGCAACCCTTTCACAATTTAATTCTATACAAAATATTCACAATCCTTGTGAACTACATTATTTTCAAGGCATACTTTAAATGAAAAATAAGATATTATTACTTCCATAAATAGTGGGAAATTATTCAGAAAAGCTTATATTTAAACAATAAATATACAAAAGCTATATAGTATTTTATAATAAAACAAATAATGTGAAACTTTAAGGCCATTTTCTAATTGCCATGGTTTATATTTCTTGGGACAAAATTCATAAAAGCTTTTTTGTTTTCCCACACATTTTACAGATTGATTCCCCCACAGCTATTAGAGCCAAATTAACTCTCAGTGTTCTGGGATATAATTTAAATTTTTAGACAGTCTCACAGAAAACATCATGTTTCAATTTCATCTTATTTTAATTATTTTTAAAGCACTAATTTTCCAAGAATTTTAACTCTACAACTGTCCTGAATATTTTCTGATGGTAGTTGACTGATAACTTAAAGGCATAGTTTCTAATTTATTAAATAGTTCTTGGAATGGAAAACAAAATAATAATAACAAGGATTCAATCAATGTCTTATACTATATGTATATATATTATTTGAGGAAACTAAAATTTCAGTGCTCACTGTTATCTCCAAAAGCTTATGAGAGGTCCTACATATTAACCCTGCAATCTATTCAAATTTCTCTGATCAAAATTGAATTTCCTTGTCAAATCACATATGTAAGTTGCATTCTTGCACACACATCTTTAAACAAGGTATAACTTTTCCAAAAATGAAACATGCTTTGGCAACATTAGAAAATGTTGGTTTGAAGAACATACAAACCATAGCCCAATACTTAGAGAGCAATAAATATGAGATAAAGTTATAAGAATATCTTTTTTTAACCCTTTACTTCTGCCTTATTCTGCCGATGCCATCAGTTTCAAGGCTGAAGAGTGGTAAGGGCTAGTGACTTGCCTGGGATCACACAGTTAGGAAGTATCCAAGGCCAAATATGAACCCAGGACCTCCCATCTCCAGGCCTGGTTCTCTATCCATTGAACCACCTCTCTTCTCCAGTATTCCTTCTTTAACAGAGTTCATACAAGGACTGATTGAAAACATTAATATTCTTAATTTCTAATCTAACAATATTTTTTAACTTTAATAAGATCATTATGAAATTCAATTTACAAGACAAACAAATAATTTTTCAAAGCTGACCTTAGCTGTTCCAGCAACTTTGAGGTTATGATACCAACAAAGAAGAGGAGGAATGGAAGGGAATAAGCATTTATATCTTACCTAGTATGGGTCAGAACTGTACCAAGTCCTTTATAAATATTATTTCATTTGATTCTCACAACAATCCTGAAATGCAGGTGTTGTTATTATTTCTGTTTTACAATTGAAGAAACTGAGACAAACAAAGGTTAAATAACTTGCCTAAAGGTTAATAAGAGTCTGAGATCAATTTGAACTCAAGTCTTCTTAATCCCAGGACTAGCACTCTACCACTCTAGTTGTCTAGAGAACTACACATTTTTTCCAGTCCTACTAACTATTTAAAAAAAAAAAAAAAAAAAGCTGTTAGGGGGGAAGCTGGGTAGCTCAGCGGATTGAGAGCCAGGCCTAGAGACAGGAGGTCCTAGGTTCAAATCTGGCCTCAGACACTTCCCAGCTGTGTGACCCTGGGCAAGTCACTTGACCCCCATTGCCTACCCTTACCACTCTTCTGCCTTGGAACCAATATACAGTATCAACTCCAAGACAGAAGGTAAGAGTTTAAAAAAAAAAACAAAACAGTTCCATATTGGAGGTGTAGCAAAACTAATTCTATTTAATTGCTTTAGTATTATTTTTCCCTTATCATAGAATAGATATTTAATGCTATAATCCTGGAAAGAGGGGGAAGCTTTCTGTAATTTAATTATTATTGTCTTTGTCCTGAGTGTCCAGCTTAGAGCAGAAGATGAAATAATTACTCAAGATTGTGCTTAAATACTTTTGGCTGAAAAATCTTGTACCTTCTAAAACAGTTTAAAATTAAATTAAAATTATTCACCTTTCTTAATGAACATTATACATAAGTAGTCAGAGATAAATGTATGTCCACTTCCGGTGGCAGCTGCATTTAGAGAGAAAAACATATTTTTCCTGGGATTCATGCCAGGCTTTGAGACACTGCCTTTTCTCATGCAATCCAATCTGACTGGAAGATTTTTTTCTCAGGGCTAGTTAGAATTTTTAGCCTTTCACAAAAAAATTAAACTTTTTAAAACTCTCTGGAAAATTTTCTCCCTTTGGCTTTGTCAAGAAGATGGGGATCATAGTTCACGTTAGAAGGATTTGGAGGGTTTAGAAGAAAGCTCAGCACATTAATTGGAATGATTTTTTAAAAGCCTAAAACTGAAATTTCTCTCTTTCAACTTTCAGCTGCAGTTTGACTTTTTTCTTATCCCACGTAAGTGAACTTAAAGACCCCAATAAATTCAACACAGCCTCATTTGGGGGGAGGGGTGGAGGAATCTGCTAAAGTGGGAGGTTTTCAGATTTACTCCACCAAAGATGCCACAGTCCTTCCACTCTCTTTCTTCTCAAAAACAAATTTAAAATTTTCTCTTGATAAGTCAATCAGTGCCATGTAAAACAGAACTGCCAGGCCAAAATACAAACATAATTAAATAAAAACTGAAATAAATATTCTTCTTCATCTTATTTGGGGTGGTAGGGTTCAGTGCTTCAGAAATGCAGGTAGAGTCCAAGTTCAAATCCATTTAAAATGCACCAAATATCTTAATCAATGATACATGTAAAACCCAGTAGAATTGTGTATCGGCTAAGGGAGGTTTCGGGGGCTTGAGGGGTTTGGGGAGAGGGAAAGAACATGAAACATGTAACTATGGGAAAATATTCAAAATAAAATAAAATAAAAATAAATGCATCGAATACAGATTTTTTTCCACAATTTTTCTGGGGACTCACAACTTAAAAGGTCTAAGGTCCTTCACCACAAATTCTGTGTGTTAGACTGTCCCCAAAACTATTGTGGTAAAAAGGACTAAATTTTGCTATTTTTGAGCCAGACCAATAAATTCTTTATTTGTAACACACACAGAGAGAGACAGAGAAGCTATTTTTCTTAAGACAAAGCAAAATATGAGACTGTTTTACATATGAGTGACCAATTTATAAGACTGACCTACTCACATTATAAAAGGAAAATACATTGCTTCCCAGGTTAGTAAGTTCTTCCTTCCAATAATAATAAACAACCCTTTCAAAATATCTATAGCCATTTTCTTGCCAGAGTAACACAAAATTGAAAACAATTCAAAAAAGCAATCACTTACCCCATTCTATAACTCCTATTCAGTTCCATAGGAAAGAAAACAAGATTAAAGCAATAGGAAACAGTAGCTACATAGTACAGTGGATAGATGAGCCAGACCTGGAGTTGGGAGGGCCTGGGTTCAAATCTGACCTCAGCCTCTTCCTAGCTGGGTGATGCTGGGCAAGTTACTTGACCCTGATTGCCTATCCCGTCCCACTCTTCTGTTTTAGAATCAAAACTAAGACATTAATATCATTTAGTAAAGGTTTAATCATTAGTAAAGGTTTAAAAAAGAATAATGGAGAGAAGTATTCTGTAAATTAAGAATTTTAATTAAAAATTCTTATAAAATTATAGAAATATTGCTATTTTACTGAAATGCAACCTTAGCATTCAGAAGTAAACTATGTCAGTCATGCATGATGTCTGATAAAACTTTCCCTATAAATTATCATTATGGTATTCCATGCATCCCTCCCTACTACCCCTCTCAGAAAATCAATCCCTATGGCAAATACTTTTTGGAGAGAAAAAAAAGTCAATACAACTAATTAATACATTGAAAAATTCCAAAAAAAAATGTGTGCAATGTGTAAGACCTATAGACCCCTCACCTCCAAAGGGGTAGGTTGGAAGTATCTTTTCATGTCTTCATTTGAGTCCCACTTAATCTACATAATTTTGTTACATTTATTTTTTATTTTTTTTTTAATTTTGGTGTGTTCTTTCCATTTACTATTATTCTTTCCATTTATTTTCCATTGCTGTAGTTACTGTGTATATTGTTTTCTTGGCCCTACTCAGTTCACAAAGGTCTGATCAGGCAACTCTGTATTCATCACACACATCATTTTTTTGTAGCATGGTAATATTCCATTGCATTCCTGTACCACAATTTGTTTAGCTCTACCCCAATTGATGGGCATCTACTTTGTTTCCAATTTTTAATTATCTTAAAAAAGTGCTTCTATAAATATTTCAGAGTTTATGGGGACTTTTTTCTTGTCAATGTTTTCCTTGGTGGGGTATAAGCCTAACTTGGAGTCTCTGGTTCAAAGGGTATGGACATTTTAGTCATTTTATTTGCATAATTCCAAATTGCTTCCCAAAATGGCTGTAGAATTTCCCAGTTTCACCAACGATGTATTAGTGTGCCTATCCATAATCCTTCTAATATTAACTGTTGCCATTTTTTTTTCATTTTGACTATTTTGGAAGTTGTGAGGTGAAACCTTAGGGTTGTTTGTTTTGCATTTCTCATATTAGTGACTCAAAGCATTTTTTCTTGTAGTTGGGAAGACTTTGAAATTTTTTTGAGAACTGTTTTATTCATTTTTAAATCATTTTGTCTATTAGGAAATGGCTATTAGTTTTATACATATATTAGTGGTTTATGTATATCTTAAATACCAAATCCTTGATAGAAAGATTGTTTTCCCATTTGACCACTTCTCTTCTTATAGTAAATGCATTAAGGTTTTCTTTGCAGAAGCTTTTCAGTTTTAAGTACCCCCTTCTGCTCATAAACACTGTATTGTTCCTTTAATTACTTTAACCTTTTTAAAGGCGTCCTGGTCCGTTCCCACTAGTTCTCTTTCCCTCACTTCTATTCCCTTTTGTCTTTTGATATTCACTCTTCCTTTCCTCCAGAAAGCTGGTCCTGTTCCTTAGTTTGAAATTTCATTTTTTGTTCCCCCTTCTCTCACTTTATTATTCATTTTCTCTTTCCATTTACTCTAGACCCTCATTTCTGCTTTATGATCCCTATAAATATCTGGTCTCTCTCTTTTTCTGGATTCTTCATGCAATCAAAACTACCATGATAATTCAGTCACTGCCTTATAGTGCTTACCCCATAGATACCCCTTTACCATTCACAGGCCATCTCTCTTCATCAATAGGAGTATTCATCAATGGAACCTCATTTAACCTCCAAAGTAAGTTTTCTTTCATTCTCTCCATTTAAAATCTCTCCTTGGGGGCAGCTGGGTATCTCAGTGGATTGAGAGCCATGCCTAGAGACTGGAGGTCCTAGGTTCAAATCCGACCTCAGACACTTCCCAGCTGTGTGACCCTGGACAAGTCACTTGACCCCCATTGCCTACCCTTACCACTCTTCCACCTATAAGTCAATACACAGAAATTAAGGGTTTAAAATTTAAAAAAAAAATTTCTCCTTTCCATTCCACCCACTTTCCTGAAGGTTTTTTCTCTTTCTGAGAACACACAGATTATCTTCCTCTCATTGTTAGCCCTTGAATTGATACTAGTTTTTCATTCACTCCTCCCTATTCCTCTGTTCCCTGCCTCCCCAGTTCATGTACTCACTCATGATGTAGTTGGTAATAAGACCACCGTCTTATTAAAAAAAAAAAGCATCGATTCACACCTCCAAGCAGGTTGTCATCAGGTTCAGTCAAAATGCTCCCCTGTCTGCCTCTTCACTTTTACATCTTCCAGATTTCCACCTTCACTCCTGTCTCCTTGGGTATATTTAAGAAGTCTCTTACTGGTCTTCTTATGAAAACTCCATTGCTATTGTCATTGCTTGCAGCATTATTTACTCTTTTATTTTTACATTTCCATTATTTAAGGTATTCAAGAGGCAAATAATTTCTTCTTCAGGTTTTCTTTCTAAAAATATTACAAAATCTTCATTATTATTGAAAGTTCATTTTTTTTGTCCTATATAGTTAAGTTCAGATTTGTAGAATAAGTCACCATTGACTGCATCCTGAGTGCTCTTGGAAATATTTTATTCCATTCCCTCCTTTTTCTAGTGGGTACAGAGTAGTTTTTCTCTTGATAACTTCCAGAACTTTTTGTTTCTGAACTGAATTGTTAAATTTAACCACTGTTAAATGTCTTAGAGAGTGTCTTAGAGTTTGCAGGGTTTTGTTTCCTGGAGATAAACTGTGAATTCTTTCAACTTAATTTTCTATGTTTAGAAGTTCTAGACAATTCTTTTCTATTATTGCTTGCATTATGGATCAAGGATTTTGTTGTAGCATGTTTTTCTGAGAGATCTATGATACTGAGATTGTCTCTCACATCCTATTTTCAAAGTCAGTATGTTTTGCTTGCCTAATGACTGTATTTTCTTTTAATGTTATTGTTTGTTAGCTTCTTTTCTTTGTCCTTCACTTCTCTATATTTGTATTACAACCTACTGTTCTCTTTTTGGTTTCTTTGGTGAGGCTTGCCATTGTAGATTCATGTTTTTCTATCCTGTTCATTATTTTTGCTGTCTAGAACATAAATTTTGCTCTCATAATTTTCATTTCTCTTTTAAGCCACTTGGGAAGTGTGTTGTGGGACCATGTTCTCCTCAACTTCCAAAAGGTCTTCTGTCTCATGTGTTGGATCAATTCCCTTTGTTTTGTAATGCATGAACTCCTTTGCTAGATCTGGAAGTCATATTTCCTTCTATTGTTACTATTTTCTCCTGTTGGTTTATCTGTTTGTATTCAAGGTCATTGAGTTTTCTTCTTCCTGAAATCTTGGGTGATTACTTTGCTTATATTCATTTTATATTTATGTTCATATGTATGTGTAATAAAATGTAGTTTTTCTCTCCCCCATTAGAATATAGTCTCCATGAAAGAAAGAATTGTTTCATTTTTTTAGTTGTATCATCACCATTTAAGATAGGGGATCTAGAACATAAGAGATACTTAAAAATAATTGATTGATTGATTGATTGATTAAAAGTATCACTATTCTTCAAGTTTCCTACATCCAATGATCTCAGAGTTATCCTCAACTTCTCATTCTTTCTCAAAATCTTGGCAAACCTTGCTGTTTCTTTGTCTGCAACAACTATCATATACATCCCTTCTCTCTACTCACACAATCCCCACCTAAATTCAAGCCCTCATCACCTCTTACCTAGACTATTGCAATGGCTTTCCAGCCTCAAGTCTCATCCCTCATCCCTCAAGTCTAATCCATATTCTGCATACCTACCAAAATGATTTTCCTTAAGCACAAATCTGATCATCTGACTACTCTAATCAGTTAATTCCAGTGGCTCCCTATTGTTTCTGGAACCAATATAAATTCCTCAGTTTAGCTTTTAAAGCCACTCTTTTTTTTTTAACCCTTAACTTCTGTGTATTAGCTCCTAGGTAGAAGAGTTTAGTAAGGGTGGGCAATGTGACTTGCCCAGGGTCAAACAGCTGGGAAGAGTCTGAGGCCGGATTTGAATCTAGGACCTCCCGTCTCTAGGCCTGACTCTCAATCCACTGAGGTATCCAGCTGCCCCTTAAAGCCATTCTTGACTTGATACTAACCTATCTTCCTAAGCCTTCTAGATTATTTCCCTTCCTTCAAACTATCATATTCAACATATAGCTCAAACACTAGCTTATTCAGGAAAGCTTCCAACTGCTAATTTTTTTAATTCCAAATAAGCATATATATTATGTATATATTATATATATATGTAAATATACACATATGTATGTACATATTATGTCCCTCAATAAAATATAATTTCTTTTAAGAGTAGGGATTATTTTATTCATTATAATAGTATCCTCATCATCTAGAATAGTGCCTAGCACTTAAGTAAGTGCTTGATGGAGATAGGTAGCACAATGATAGCTAGGTGCCCCAGTGATTAGAGTGCCAAGCCTAAAGTCAGACGACTCATCTTCATGAGTCAAAACTGGCTTCAGTTACTTAATATCTATGTGACCCTAGACAAATCATTTAACCCTTTTTGCCTCAGTTCATCATCTATGAAATTACCTGGAGAAGGAAATGGCAATCTGTTTCAATATCTGTACCAAGAAAATCACCACTAAAAATGACTCAACAACAAAAATGAATGCCTATTAATTAATTAGATCATCAACATGGGCACAGTTCTATATGTATTCTGAAGAAGATAATCCTTCACTGGTTTTTCAAAAAATGAAAATACACAGGGATGGTGTCAGGAAATAGTGACTCAACTTATTGTATGTACCAAAAATTCATCTCTGCTGCAGTAATTTTCATTGGGCCTATTCCACCAAGAATCATAGCCTCCTGTGAAATACTTGTAATTAAAATTAAGCATGTTGAACTTACAAACGGCATTTCTATAGGAATTTCAGTGTTCATATACTGCTTGTTCTATCTGTTCCTGAACCCTATACATGAGATGGATGATGTAATCCATAGGCTAGAGGAAGAATTATAAATAAGTCTTTTATTCTTTTGATATCATCAGAGAGACTACAAACAGAAAAAAATCTTATATTTAAAAATAGCTCACAAAATAAGATATACATTTTTTAATGATTTAAAGCTTCTGTTTATGGAAAATGAGGGTATGCCCTTCAATTGGGGAATGGCTGAACAAATTGTGGTATATGCTGGTGATGGAATACTATTGTGCTCAAAGGAATAATAAACTGGAGGAATTCCATGTGAACTGGAAAGACCTCCAGGAATTGATGCAGAGTGAAAGGAGCAGAGCCAGAAGAACATTGTACACAGAGACTGATATACTGTGATAAAATAGAATGTAATGGACTTCTATACTAGCCGCAATGCAATGACTCAGGACAATTCTGAGGGACCTACGGAAAAGAATGTTACCCACATTCAGAGGAAGAACTACAGGAGTAGAAACACAGAAGAAAAACAACTGCTTGAACACATGGGTTGATGTGGACATGATTGGGGATGTAGACTCGAAACTACCACACCAATGCAACTATCAATAATATGTAAATAAGTCTTGATTGATGACACATGTTAAAACCAGTGGAAATGTGCTTTGGCTATGGGGGGAGGGGTTAGGGAAGGGTGAAGGGGAAAGTAAAAACGTGAATCATGTAACCATGGAAAATTTTTCTAAAAAAATAAAATATTTAAATAAAAAAAGCTTCTGTTTAAAATTTTATGCAATCAATAATTGATAACTTTCCAATAATGTTCTAATTTGAAAACTGGCCTTTTTACCAAGCAATTAGAGACTACACTACAGATTTCCACTTTAAAAAATGCTTTAAATTCATTTAACCATCTTGCACATATTGAAATTCTATAGAAAATGAGTCCATTTAATGTATGAACATCAAAAAAATTGAGATAAAGCTTTTTTCCTAAAGCTAAGTGTAGTTTTAAAATTGTATGACTATAAAACCAATTGTGTAATTATTTCTGGTCATCCTGAGGACCACAAATATTTTCTTTCTCTTTTCCAAATGTGTCTACATCCAATAATAGTAAAGAAAAAGTTTCTTGACAATTAAAAGTTCTCTATTTGAGAGCTTTAATGAATTCAAGACTTTATCAATAATTAATAAAACATTAAAAATAGGTACTATATTAAATCTAAGACCTACTAGATCATATTAAAACCTATTACTAAAACATCCAAAGCCTATGTATTTAGGCATATCTCTGTCAAAATGAACTCAAAAAAAATCAGTAGTTCCCTATTACCTCCAGGACAAAATTTAAAATATATTATTTAGGGCCATCATTGTTACTTGGTCTTTTTCATTATTATTGGCATAACAGCAGTGAAGGAAATGAAACATTTAAAATGAAGCATTTAAAAACCAAACACCTATTTCCTAGTTTTCAAGGCAAAGCAATCTAATCATGTTTCTTTCTCCAAAAAGCAGTTTACTGCTCCATTAATGATAAAAGTTTTTTCAACTTTAATACATCGCATCTTTATCCTAGCCCTCTTTTGAGAATATGTGTTTATATGTGTGTGTCTATGTATTTATATATGGAAAATATGTGATATTTTCACATATTTACAGTTTAAAGAGCAATGCAATTGTTTTTCACATTGCAATGTTGGTTAACAGTAAGTAACAATTAACTTTTAAAAAACATTTATAGCTAGTACTTATTGAGTATATACAAGGTCTTTCCAAAGATATTCATTTATTACTTTATTTTTCTATATTAAATACATCCTGCTATAAAAAAATAAAATCAAGAAAATATCCATATTCTAGAGATTTATACAGAAAGTGTTAAAGGAGACTTTAGGTAACTTATAGATATATATTTAAAGTGTGGCCTCCAGGAATCAATAATTCAGGTTGATTCCGTAATTAAATCAGACCCAAGTCAGCATCGGGTTAAGGTAGTTTATTTACAATTAGGAAGGTAAAGGTATGGGAAGAAAGAGAAAGGGAGGGGCTAGTCCAGGCCTGCAGAGGCCTGGACGGAGAGAGAAGGTTAAAAGGCTAAATAAATGAAGCTGCAAGCCACAAGGCCTAGCAACCAGATAGGCTAGTGCCTACTTAAGGCAGAGTTTGGAAGCGGCCTAGGTAGGCCAAGGAAGTCAGCCTAACTTACCCACGTGACAATACAGAGTGCAAATGGTCTGTGGACTCACCCCCCTACCTGCAGCACCAAGTTCAAAGCCGGAACCCCCTCAACAGGAAGTAGCCAACATACTTGAAGAGATAGTGTCTCTCATCACTTCCTGTGGGTCCACCTCTAATTCAAGTGGACAAATGGCAGCCTCTGCACTGATTTTGGACTGCCCAAAGGGCAGTCCCTTGTTCTTGATTTGTTATTTATTGTCACGGTGTGGGTAACTTGTCTCCCCTCCCCATTAAGGGAGGTGGGAATGACCTCATTTCTATGCCTAGGTTGAGTAGAATTTTGACTATGAATTGGCTAGAGTTAATTCCATTTACACAATCCCCCTAATGATCATTGGGTGCCTAGTCACCCCAAGTGATCATTTTACACAAACATCTTATACCCACAAAGGTCTTCTAACTACAATAGTTAGAGATAAGAGGGAAATGGAAAAGAGAGAAAGCAAAACCAATGTTTTGCTAAGCACATTGACAAGAAACCAATTGGGGGCAGTCCCCTATTGGTATAACAAGAACAATTAAAGTAGCTGTTCAAAACCCATCAGTCCATTCATTTGCACCCAAAAGTTCATTCTGGATCGCTCGATGCAACAAACCCCATCAGTTCAATAAATTGCAACCCAAAGTTCATTCTGGATCTCTTGGTTAAATGTAGATTCTTCAGGCATCTCTCTGCAAACAGTTCATTCTCTGGATTAAGGAATCAGCAAGTTTCTTTCCCTGAGAATTTTTCTCAAACAAAATAAAAATTAAATCTTGGATATAATAAAATTACAATTAAATGTTGGATTTTATAAAAATACAATCCCCCCTGATGTGGGTATTTAGAAAGAAATACCCAGATCAGCTCAAGATATATGGTTGAGTCATGGGGTTGTATGAGTAAATTCAAAAGAAAAAAAAGTATATAAAAAATCAAATAGAAGAAAATTGAAACTTTGGAAAAAGAAAATATTAAAATCAGAATCAAAATATCAAAAGCTATGTATATAAAATTTCTGAATAAACAAAATAATTTTATAACAGGCCCTTGTATTAGGGTCCAATTAATATAATTTCCATCCTACTAGTCTGTAGGACACAATGCAGTAATACTACACTTACCCATTTGCAGCTAAGACTACAGGAAGTTGCCAAATAAGAGAGAAAAAAGGACCAGATTTATATGCAAAGGAAGTGCCTGTCATTCCCTTCATTCTCAGGAATATATATATGAGTGAGCCAGATAATAGCCAACCTGCGGTACCTGACTGGCAGTGTAGTTCTGAGAGTCCTACGTCTTAACATATGTTAAGCGTCGCAGCTTCGATTCTTACACTGAGTTCAAGTCCTTAGTGTTGGCGTGGGAGTACCTCAATCCCACCTGTATTTGTACGATCTCTTTGACCTTGTGCTCCTTGGCACTGTGCAGATGTTCTCATCAATCCCATTGGATTGGTTGGTTGGTCTCCATGACCTAGTGCTTTCTTAGCACTATTAACGGCTCATGTGTTCTTTTCTCCTGGAATCAGACAGAAGCATTAATCACAGTCCCATAACATTTAACAATATATGGCAAGTTCCCAAAGTCTAAACCTTGTGAGTAAGCAGTAATATTACAGCAAAATATTTCTAGTCTAAGGATAAATTTTACAAAAGTCCTTATTTCTATATTGTTTACATAGAAATGATAGGATTCCCAATGAAAATAATAATAATTGAACTAGCAAAGCCTCTCTCTTAGTAGCATTTTTTAAAGCCTTATCTTCCATCTTAGAATCAATTCTATCTATTGGTCCTAAGGCTTCTGCTTGGTAAGGGCTTGGACAATGGGGGCTAAGTGACTTGCCCAGGGCCACATAGCTAGGAAGTATAACTGAGGTCAGATCTGAACCCAAGACCTCCCCCTAGGCATGGCTTTCTATCCACTGGGCCACCTAGTTGTCCCCCACAATGGGATTTCAAAGTAAACCAAAAAAACTCCATCAAACTATTACAGACAATCATTAGCCAAAAGGATATTCTGTAACCCAGATTTTAAAAAAAATTACACTCTAAAAATCAATATTTCAAATTAGCAGCATATGACGGTTTCCCAAAACATAAGGGAAGAAATTAAGCATCAATTAACAAACATTCATTAAGTGCCTACTATACATGCCAAGCACTGTGTTTAAGTTCTGGGGATACAAATAGGAAAAATAGAAATACAGTTCCTGGCCTAAAGGAGCCTACAATTAAATGGGAGAAGACAAAACACAAAAGGAAACTGTAAAGGTGGGAGAGGTGCTCTGGGGCAGGCACAATGGGGAAGTTGAAAAAACAAAAAGCTAAAAAGGAAGGCTAGAGCAATACCAAACCATTTTTTTTCCACCAGAAAACAAGTTCAGTAAGAAAAGTTTTCAGTCAAAAATATCAAAGATGTGACATAACTATCAGTTAGCATTTTTTAAGTGCCTATTATATACCAAGAATATTACTAAGCATTAGGGATACAAAGAAATGCAAAAAAAAATTCATTCTCTCAAGGAATTCAAAGTCTAATAGGAGAGACAGCATGCAAAGCACTATGTACAAATGATAGATATATATATATATATATATGCATATATATATATATGATAGGATAAATTGAAATTCCTATAATTTAGCAAGCTATTACATTGATATATTTAAGAAATTCAAATATAAACTGAAAAGACAATAGCTAAATATTTCAAATACCTCAAAAGGTAGAATTCTTAATTTCTGAATATCTTTTAAATTACATATATTCTTAGGACCTTATTGTTTTCTTAAAGTTTTTACTCAATTTTTTACTGAGAACTCCAAATTTTTCAAATTCAATTTCCTCTTCTGACAGAGTAGAGACTGATTAGAATCTAATCATCATATAAAAACTTAGGTAACAATTATTTCATAAGATGACCTCTAATATACAAATGAATTCACTTAAAGGCTGCAAATTTTACTTCAGTTGTAGCAAAAAGTCTTTTTTGCTAATGCTAAAGGCATTAAATCCAAATTAAATAATAAACCTAAATAAAATTGACTTTTCCAATGAGATGACATAAGATATTCCCTGTTATTTTCCAGAAAGTTCATTAAAATAAAATGGAGATGTTTCAGATTTTAACTTGAACTAATTAATAAATACATATGTGCATATGTGTGTGTATATATTTTTATATTGATTCCACAAACTCTTACATCATGATCTAATTCTTCTGAAATATTTAGAGACTTTTTCAAGATATGGTATTGTAGCTGCTAGACTAATCATAAAAATCACAGTTTAACTTCTTTAACCTGATTAGAAAAATTTGCTATGAGAGGAAGAAGCAGGGACATGATTATAGCAGCATCAGTACTGGGCACCAAATGATTTAACACCTATATATTAGAATAAAGCATCCTCAGTTCCATTTAATTCCAGGTAATAATAATATAAACATCCAAGGATCCCACAGCCAGTCTCAAAATTAACCAGATGGGAAAATTTCTTGAATGGAGAACTAAATCAAGAGGTTCTTTCCTTAGACTTCCCAAAGTTGTGCTCCAAACTTTTTTTTCACAGGGACAGATATCCATTGGCCACATAGATCACAGATCTTACTCCTATTGGGCTTCTAGCATTTTTAGTGAATAAATGAAATTGTCTCAACAAACTTGAAAATGAAACTCAAAAAGAAAATCCAAAATCCCTAAAGATTTTACCTCAAGCAGTAAAGTCTTACTAACCACAGTAGGGTTGGACACAATTGTTACTAACACATTCAAGTTTTTGCAATAAATTAGCTAACAAACAAAAATTTATCTGGCCTTCAAAAAAGATTTTATTTAATATTCCTTTTTAGCAGTATTTCTCCTCAAATACAGTTTAAAATTCATCCTGATGCAAAAAGACAGACATTAGAATTCAATTATTATAAGCTCCTGTAGATAGTGATATGATAGCTTACTTACCCCTTTAAAGCAAAAATATTTCTAAGACAAGAGTCCTTTAAAATTAGGTTGGTTAAAGATGTAACTTATTTTTTTATCTTTTGATATTTTATTTTGTCCAATTACATGCAAAAACTATTTTTAACCTTAGTTTCAAGTTCCAAATTCTCTTCCTCCTTCCCTCTCTCACTTCTTGCCTATTGAAATAATAACCAATTTTATATATGTTATACATGTGATGTCATGCAAAACATTTTCATATTGGTCACATTGTGGAAGAAGACACATAAAAAAAATTCTCCAGGAAAATAAAGTGAAAATAGTATGCTTTGATCTGCATTCAGACTCTATCAGTTCTTTCTCTGGACATGGATAGTATCTTTCCTTCAGTCCTTCAAAATTGTCTTAGGATACTATATTACTGAGAATAGCTAAGTCATTCACCATTGATCATTATCTAATATTGCTGTTACTATGTACAATGTTATCTTGGTTCTGCTAAGTGATCGTTTTGCATCAGTTCTTTTCTTTCCAGGTTTTTCTGAAATCATCCTACTCATCATTTATCATAGTGCAATAATATTCTATTACAATTACATACTACAATTTGTCCGTCATTCCCCAATTCATGGATATCCCTGTCCTTTCCAATTCTTTGCCATAGCAAAAATAGCTGCTATAAATATTTGGTACAAATTGGTTTTTTTCCTTTTCTTTTTTTAATCTCTTTGGGTTATAGATTTAGTAGAGTTATTGCTGGATCAAAGGGTATCCACTTTTATAGCCTTATTTTTTTACAGTCAGCTTGTTTCACAGAATGGTTGGATCATTTCACAACTCCTCCAACAGTGTGTTAGTGTGCCAAAAAGGGTAACTTCAGTTCAGACATTCCTGCTATTATTTCAAAATTATCATAACCATACATTACCACAGAAATAACTCCAGTATGCTAATCACAATTTTTTTTAATTTCCTCACAAGGAGTGTTTGTAATGGGGAAGAGGAATCCTGTTCTCTAAATAAACCAATACGTACCTTTTTTTATATGGCTAAAAAAGGTTTTCTGGTCTTGCTATCACGAATGCTTTTGAAATCACAATCCTCATAGGCTGGAAAGGTACAATACATTTCATCAAAGATCTGATTAGCAAAAAGCAATGAACACATAGGCCAAATGAGATTACATAAAACAATTAAGGCCTTCCTGCATTAAATTCAATGTTAGGTTAACTCAAAATATCCTGGGCTAAATATTGTAAGCTATTATTATTAATATACTTTATTTGAAGAGCTTGTAAGATCTTAAAACAATTACACAGGTGAGAACATCTTAAAGAGATTCTTGATATACCAAAATCACAGTAAAAAAAATTATTGTAACTCAAAATGGATAGTTTCAAAATTTTCTCTTATTTTTTTAACAATTGAATGTATAACAATTTAATCAATAACTCAAAAGATTCCAGGTTTTAAAAGAATTTATCATTTTAACACTATTTCTAAGTATTATATTTTTCACAAGGACCATTTATTCAAAATATCGCATATTATGGGGTCCAATATTTCCAATTAAAACACTAACAAAGATTTTTTAAAGTGGAGATCTGATATTAGGTTTTAATGTCACCCCTATCCCAATCATTCCACCTAAAACACATTTAAATTTAATTCAAATCTGATCATTCAGGGGCAGCTGGGTAGCTCAGTGGATTGAGAGCCAGGCCTAGAGACGGGAGGTCCTAGGTTCAAATCCGGCCTCAGACACTTCCCAGCTGTGTGACCCTGGGCAAGTCACTTGACCCCCATTGCCTACCTTTACCACTCTTCCACCTATCAGTCAATACACAGAAGTTAAGGGTTTAAAATACAAAAAACAAAAAACAAAACAAATCTGATCATTCATAATGGCAGCATTTAAAATCTCAAAATATAGTTTCCATTGCTTTCATTTTGCTCCTAGTTATTTACAACTTTTCCCTATATATTTCTAAATCAAGTTACATTTTTTTATTTCTATAGTTCCCAATAAAATAAACATAAGGTTTCACACAATGTTCCCACTTATTCCTTCAAATCTTTCCATCAATATGCTCAAATCTTTTCCTCATTATATATCTCTCCTAAAGTCTAAAAACTCACACCTTTTTTCTTCAGTCTTCTCTTAAACTTCCTTTTATTTTATTCATTCCCCTAAATTCTCCTTCTTATACCAATAGTATTTAGACCATTATTCTTTAATTTTTATTTCTTTGAGTTTCTCCTCTATAATTTTAGCTTGCATAGTTGTTCAACAAAACCAATGACTTGCTAAAAACTTTTATTTACTGTAGCTGTGACTTTCCCAGTGCTTTACTTATAATAATTAAATTTTTGGATTATTGCCAATTCCCTAAAAGATGGAAGCACCAAAAATTCTTTAAGATGCTTTCAGCAATTATAAAAATCTTTAACAGCTTATAAAAACTAAGACCATTCAAATAACAATTAAATTCTGATATGTTATTCATAGAAGTAACACAAAGAATTTTTCTAAAGAAATATCATATACATTTTATACTGCTTTCTTAAATAAGCTTTTCTTTTTGTGGGCAAGAAGATAAACAGTTCTGAAAAATTCAAATTATAATCAAATACAAAAATGTGTAGGAGTCATAAAATTCACAGCAAATTTCTCATTTCAAAATACATGCCAATTTCAAAAATTGTTTTAATTCACTTTATTATTTCTTACAAGTTTTTTCTCTTATCAGAAAAATGACCTTTCTTTCCTTGGTGAAAACAATTAACCTGACGTTATGATTGTGGAGAGTAGAAAATAAATTTTATTTAAATAAATTCTAGGGAATGTTAACCACTAAACTCACTAGGTTATTTTAGCTTTTATTTAAAAAAATGATTAAACCAAAATTCAGGGATTCAAAATAGAGAATTTACATTTCGGTCATAAACTTCATTTCTAATTAGTCTACAATTTAAAAACATCACATTCTTGAAAAAAATTAAAAAGCTTAAAAAAACTAAAAATAAATTAATCAAAAGAGACAGAAAGATAGATTTACTGGCAAAGTGCCTTCTTTCTAAACTCTTTGTGCATAATTGCAGAAAGACAAACTGGTAGAAACACAAACACAGGAAAAATGCACAAACAGAACAAGATCTGTGAGATAGTGGCCAATATATTCCCTTATTAGTGAGACTTTTCAGTAACTAGCCTTTTTCACAAACATTTTGCTATTCTCAATTTGGTACTTACTAATCATCTTCAGAGGATCTCTCTCTCTCTCTCTCTCTCTCTCTCTCTCTCTCTCTCTCTCTATCTCTCTCTCTCTCAATCTCTCTCTCTATCTCTCTCTCTATCTCTCACACACACACACACACACACACACACACACACACACACACACACACACACACACACACAGAGTACACCTTAACCCAAATAACATTCCACAAAGACACACAAAATTATGTGCAAAACATATTCTTGGCAGTCATCCCTTTAGGAGAACCTTTTGGAATGAATCCCAAATTATCCATGTGTCTCTATCAAGCCCACAATAAAAAATTCAGGAACTCAATCAAAAGAGATGAGAATTGAGGGATTTGAAAGAACACTTGCCCAAGCTGAACTACCAGGAGTTTTTTAATCGTGTATCTGACACCAGAAAAGTCAATCTAAAATAAAAGACTATAAAGGATAAAGAAATAAGGGCCTTTAATCCATAAGGAATTGCAGTTAATATCAATAATATGGAAAGAGATCTTGTGCAATGACACATGTCAAACCCAGTGGAACTGCTCATTGGTTATGGGAAAGGAGTAGAAGGAGGGAAGGGAAAGAACATGAATCATGTAACCATGGCAGAATTTTCTTAATTAATCAATAAATTTAAAAAGTAATTGCAGTTTAGGACACTACACAGCACCAGAGTATGCATGAACATGGAATTCATTTTTTGTGTGTGATTTACCATTTTTAATACATAATATAATATTATATGTAATATAATAATACATATGATTTGTTTAAAATATGTAATAAATTATAATAAATATGCTTATCCAAGAGAAGCAAATTCTCACATTAGCTATGTCTAAAAATTTACATTTAATTCTTTTTTTTCCTCTTTCCTCCCATTAATCCCCCTTCCCCAAGAAGATAGGTAATATAATATAGGTTGTACATATATTGTCATATAACATATATTTCCCTGTTCTTATGGTTGAGAAACAAGACACATATTGCTTACTCTAGAGAAAAATTATTAGAGGAAATAAAATGAAGGATGGTATGGTTCGATCTTTATTCAGACTTCATCAGTACTTTCTATGACAGTGGATATCTTTTTTCATCATGAGTCCCTTGGAGTTATCCTGGATCCTTGCTTTGTTGATAATAATCAAGTCATTCACAATTGATGTATATTGTTTTTATTGTGTACAATATTCTCCTGGTTCTTCTCACTTCACTTTGTACCACTTCATGTAAGTCTTTCCAGGTTTTTTGTAATCAATTTTTGTCATCTCTTTTTGCACAATTATATTTTATTACAATCATATATCACATCTTGTTTGGCTATTCTCCAATCAATGGACATGCTTTCAATTTCCAATTCTTTGCCACCACAAAAAGAGCTGCCATATTTTAAAATATATAATTTCTTTTCCTTTTTCCTTGATCTCCTTAGGAAATAAATCTAATAGTGATATTATTGGATCAAAAGGTATACAAAGTGGACAGGTAGGTGAGAACTAAGCCTAGAGACAGGAGATTTGGGTTCAAATCTGGCCTCAGAAACTTCCAAGCTTTGTAACCCTGGGCAAGTCACTTAATCCACATTGCCTAATCCTTACCATGCTTTTGCCTTGGATCTAATACACAGTATTGATTATATGGTATACCTAGTTTTATAATTCTTTGAGTATAATTGCAGATTACTCTCCAAATTCAATCAAAATGATTGAATCAGGTCACAGTTCCACCAAAACTATGTTTATGTCCCTATTTTCTACATCCTCTCTAACATTTGTCACTTTGCCCTTGTATAATTTTAGCCAATCTAATACACGAGAGGTAATATCTCAGAGTTTCTATTTACATTCTCTAACAGTTTAGATCATTTTTTCATATAGATATAGATAACTTTGATTTCTTCATCCAAACTGCTGGATGTTCATCTTTTAATATCTTTTGACCATTTATCAGTTGGAAAATGGCTCATATTTTTATATATTTGACAAAGTATATGTATTTAAATTTGAGACATATCCAAGAAACTGTCCAAAACTTTTTTCCCAACTTACTGCTTTCCTTCTGGTCTTGACTACATTAGATCTATTTGTGCAAAATCTTTTCAATTTAATATACTAAAAATTATCCCTTTTTACATTTCAAAATGCTTTATGTCTTTTCTTTTTTCATAAATTCTTCTCCTATCCATAAATCTGATTGGTAATAGATTACCTGTTTTTTCATTGTTCCATTGATATTCTTGTCATTTTATTTTTCCAAATGAATTTTGTTATTATTGTTTTTAATTCAATAAAATAATTTTTGCCATTTAATTGGGATGGCAGACTCGTTTAGAAAGAATTATAATTTTAAATATCTTGGCTCTGCCCACTCCTGAACAGTTAATATTTCTCAGAGTACTTAAATCTAACTTTATTTGTATAAAATGTGTTTTATAATTATGTTCATATAGTTTCTGAATTTCTTTTGGAAGATATACTCCTAAGTATTTTATTCTAGCTATAGTTAATTGAAATAGGTTATCTCTCGCTATCTCTTCTTGCATGACATTGTTGGTGATATATGGAAATGCTAATGATTTACACGGATTTATTTGATAGCCAGCTACTTTGCTAAAACTATTGAATAGTTTCAATTAATTTTTTTAATTATAAAGGTTTTATATATGTGTGTACATTTATATTATCATATCATTTGCAAAAATAGATAGTTTTATTACCTCTTGACCAATTCTAATACCTTCTTTTTCTTCCATTTTTACTATTGCTAGCATATCTAGTGCAATATTAGATAACATTGATAATCATGGGCATCCTTGTTTTATTCTTTATCTTACAGGGAAGGCCTCTAACTTATCCCTATTACAGAGAATATTTGCTGATGATTTTAAGTGTATATTTCTTATTATTCTAAGGAAAAATCCATTTATACTTATGCTTCTGAGTGTTTTTAATAAGAATGAGTTATATTTGGTCAAAAGCTTTTTCTGTATCTATTGATATAATCATGCGTTATTTTTTGTTGATGTAATCAATTATGTTAATAATTTTCTTCCTATTTCTTTTACATTACTATCCTTGCATACCTGGTATAAATCCTGCTTAGTCATAATGTGTAATCTTTATTTTTAATGTATTAAATTTTATTTTGGCTTTTCCCTGATTACATGTAAAAACATTTTCCAACATTTTTCAAAGAATATTGTCTTGAATTCTCACCCTCCTTCTCTCTTTCTCTCTCTCTCTCTAACTCCCCTCACCCCTTGAATTAGTAAACAATTTTATATAGATTTCACATATTTAATCATGTAAAACATTTCTTCCATGTTAATCCCTTTGTGGAAGGAAACTCAAATAGAAAAAAAAATTAAGTAAAAAAAGTTTACTTTGCTCTAGATTCAGACTCAGTTCTTTTTCTCCAGAAATAGATGGCATTTATTATCATAACTCCTTGTGGGTAGTTGTGGATCATTGTATTGCTAAAAATATCTGTTATTCACAGTTGGTCATTGTAAAGTATTCCTGTCTCTGTTTATAACGTTTTCCTAATTCTGCTTATTTCACTCAGCCGCAGTTTGTGTAAATCTCGAGATTTTTCTGAGCTCCTCCTGCTGGTCATTTCTTACAATACAATAGTGCTCCATTGCAATTATCTACTATAAAAATCATTCCCCAATTGATGGGTATCCCCTCACCTTCCAAATCTTTGCCCTCCTAAAAAGAGCTGCTTTAAATATGTTTTTACTTATAGGTCCTTCCCACACACATAATTTTTTCTATCTCTTTGGGATACAAACCAAATTCCAAAAAAAAAAAATTGGTATTGCTGGGTCAAAGGGTATGTACTGTTTTATTTCCCTTGAGGCATAGGTCCAAATTGCTCTCCTGAATGATTAAATCAGTTTGAAACTCCCCCAGCAGTATATTTATATTCCAACTTTCCCATATCCCCTCCAAGTTTTGTCATCTGCCTTTTCTGTCATAATAGTCAGTCTGTTAGGTATAGGGTAGTATCTCACAGTTGTTTTAATTTGCTTTTCTTTAAATAATAGTGATTTAGATCTTTTTTTTTTTTGCTTGACTATTGAGAGCTTTAATTACTTTGTCTGAAAATTGCCCGTATCTTTTGACCATTTATTAATTGGGGATTGCCTTGATTTCTTACATATTCAAATTATTTCCTTACATGTTTGAGTAATGAGGTCTTTATTTAGAAAGAAATGTAAGAAAAAATGCATCATTATGATTACTGTGTATTACTCTCCATCCTATTTCGCCCTGTTTAGTTTCTGACTTCCATCCTTCCCCACTTTGCCCTCTTTTCTTATCCCATTCCCCTCCTACTTTCCTACAGGGTAAGATAGCTTTCTATACCTAATTGATTGTATATGTTCTTCCCTCATTGAGCAGTTCTAATGAGAGTAAGATTCACAAGCTCTCTTCCCCACCTTCCCATTTTCCCCTCCACTGTGAACACTCTTTTATGCCTCTTTATATGAGATAATTTAATCTATTCAGTTTTCCCTTCCCCCTCTTCCCAATGCAGTCTTCTTTCCCATGCCTTAATTTTATTTTTTATATCATCCCATCATATTCAACTCACACTTTCACCCTCTGTCTATGTATATACTGCTTCTAACAGCCTTAATAATGACAAAGTTCTTTGGTATTACCAGAATTCTCTCTATGTAAGGATATACACAGTTTAACCTTTTCTAATGTCTTTTTATTTCTCTCTCCCGTTTACCTTTTTGTGTATTGACCTTTGGTCTTATATTTGAGAGTCAAATTTTCCATTCAGATCTTGTCTTTTCATCATTAATGTTAGGAAATCCTCTACTTCACTGAATGCCTATTTTTTCCTCCTGAAGTATTATGCTCAGTTTTGCTGTATAAGTGATTCTTGGTTGAAGTCCTAGTTCCTTTGCTCTCACCATATTCGAGGCCCTCTGATCCTTTAATATAGAAGCTGCTAAGTCTTGTATAATCCTGACTGTAGCTCCATGATATCTGAATTATTTCTTTTTGGCTGCTTGCAATATTTTTTCCTTGACTTGGGAGTTTTGGAATTTGGCTATAATATTCCTGGGATCCTTTTGAGATCTCTTTCAGGAGGTGATTGGTAGCTTCTTCTAATTTCTATTTTGTCCTCCAATTCAAGAAAATCAGGGAAGTTTGTTTTCCTTGATGATTTCTTGAAAGATGATGTCTAAGCTCTTTTTTTATCATGGCTTTTAGATAGCCTAATAATTCTTAAATTATCTCTACTAGATTTATTTTTCATTTCACTTGCTTTTTCCATGAGTTTTTTACATTTTCTATTTTTTTCCAATCTTCTAGCTGACTTTATTTCATATGTCTCATGGAGTCATAAGCCTTACTTTCCCAATTCTAGTTTTTAAGACATGATTTTCTTGAGTGAACTTAAGTACCTCCTTTCTATTTGGCCAATTCTAATTTGTAAAGAGTTCTTTTCCTCAGTGAATTTTTGTACCTCTTTTTCCAAGAGGTCAAATCTGTCCTTCAAGAAGTTTTTCTCTTCAGTATATTTTTCTATATCTTTTTCCATTTAACCAATTCTGATTTTAAAGGAATTTTCTTCATTTGAGTTTTTGTGCCTATTTTACCAATTGGCCTATTCTGTTATTTAAGGTAATTTCTTCAGTGTGTTTGTGCCTCCTTTATCAAGCTGTTGACTCTTTTTTCATGATTTTCCTATATCATTCATTTCTTTTCCCAATTTTTCTTCTACCGCTCATTTCATTTTTAAAATCCTTTTTGAGCCCCTCTATTAATTCTTTTTGGGCTTGAAAGCAATTAATATTTTTCTTCTAGGCTTCAGATTCAGCCATATTGGCTTTGTTGTCTTCTTCTGAGTTTGAATATACCCTGTCACCAAAATAACTTCTACACTGAGTTTCTTTTTTTGTGGTTTGTTCATTTTCCTGTCTTTTTATTTTTTTTCTTAATTTATATGCCCTTCTAAGATTCCCTCGTTTAATCTTTATCCCTCACCCTTTTATCTCCTTATAAATTAAGGAAAATTTTACATATATTATTCCTTCTTTTACCCAGATCCAATGAGAATAAGGTACTAGCATTACCATCCCTCCATCCTCTCCTTCCCTTTATTGTAATATTTGTTTTATTCATTCCTCTTTCCTATGAGATTATTCTAATTTATTTCTCCCATCCCATTTTATTAAATTTTTAAGTTTATTCCATCAAATTCAATTCAACCTAAAAGCTTCCATGTATAAATGTACCTTCAAACCACCCAATTAATGATATTCTTAACATGTAAATATGTTATTTAAACATATATTAATGGTTTTTCAAAGTATAGTATCCAGAACAAGAAAGATAATATTCCCACTTTGCTTTGAATTTCACATAGGAGAATAGGATATCAGAAGCATGATCCAGAAAGAAAAAGAACTTGGAGTTAAGTTCTATGATGAAAGAATGAGGAATGTTTAGCCTACAAAAGATAAAGCTGGGGACATAATAATCAAATTTTAATATTTGAAGTTTTATGGTGGCAAAAAATTGGAAAATGATGGGGTGACCCTCAATTGGGGAATGGCCGAATAAATTGTGGTATACAATGGTGATGGAATACTATTGTGCTATAAGGAATGATTAACTGTTTGAGTTCTATAAGAACTGGAAAGACCTACAGGAACTGATATAGAGTGAAATAAGCAGAACCAGGAGAATATTATACACAGTAACTGCAACATTGTGGGATGATCAAATGTAATAGACTTTGCTTCTAAAAGCAATGCAATGATCCAGGACAACTCTGAGGGACTTTTTTTTAATTCTTTAGACAGAAGAGCAATAAGGGCTGGGCAATGAGGGTTAAGTGACTTGCCCAGGGTCATACAGCTGGGAAGTACCTGAGGCCAGATTTGAACTCAGGCCTGGTTCTCAATCCACTGAGCTACCCAGCTGCCCCCCTCTGAGGGACTTATGAGAAAGAATGCTATACACATCTAGAGAAAGAACTGTGGTAGTAGAAATCCAGATGAAAACTATGATTTATCACTTGTTAATATGGGTATATGACTTGGCAATTTGGTTTTAAAAGATTACTCTATTACAAAAATAAATAATATGGAAATAGGATTTGAGTGATAATATATATATAACCCAGTGAAATTGCTTGTCAGCTCTGGGAGGGGTAAGGAAACAGGAGAGGGAGACAACAAGAATTATGTAACCATGAAAAAAAATTTAACTAAAAATTAAATTAAATGATAAAAATATCCACTCTACAAATAAAAAAAAAAATTTTGAAGGCCTGTCATCCAAAAGATAGATTACATTTATTCTATTACTCTAGAATGAAGAATTAGAACAAATGGATGATAACTTTAGGGAAACAAATTTCCATTCATTTTTTGAAAGAACAAAATTTTAAGTAATTTTTTAAAAAATAATTGACCACTTGTGAAAAAGTGTGTGTGTTTTGTTATTGGAGCCATATATAAAGAATATGGGTAATCAAAACTGAGATATATTTGCAGAGTATTTCACAAGACAAAATGCACTAGATTGCGAAATTCCTTCCAACTCTAAAATCCTATTGTTTCAAGTTTATTTCACTTTTCAAGTTGGCCTTCTGTATAGTAAAAATAATATAAAGAGGAATAATCCTGAATTCTTTTGACCTCGTGGCAAGCAGAGCATCCCCTTGGCTTAATTGTAAAATATTTAGAAAGGCAAGGAAGCTTATCAGTCCAGTTCCTTTTCACCATCATATGCCAGAAAGCAGTGATCTTTCAGGGGCTCACATTACAGCACATTTTGACAAGAAAAAGGGATCTCCCAGAGATCATCAGCAGGCTAGGAAATACTCCCTTTTTTCCTCCCAGATAGAGGGGAGAGGGTCTTCAGATGGGGGCAAGGAGTTCACTGAATGATCTGCCTCTCTTTATTTGCATGCCCTATTTCATGAGAAAAGGACTTGTACTCACAAAAATAATCTTCATAGTATTCTGCAGTCTCTTTCTGCCCAACATAGAGTAGCATCCAACTCCCCAAAATTAGAGTATTTTCACGAAGTTTGACTTCAGCACAAGTTTATGGTGTTTGCTCCAGGTATAAAAATCCCTGGTTACTAGGCAACTCCATAGAGAGATTTGTCAGGCAAACCTTTTAGAGACTGCAACCCTCATGGCGCATGTGAGTCCCCTGCCTTATCCCAGACTTATCCCAATGGGCTGGTGGGCAGAGGGGCAGGTGATGAGAGAAATGTACTCAAGAGTGTGATGAGAGGGGGAGGGAAGCAGCTCCCTCTAGCACACGTGGCATAGGTTTGCCAACATGGTCTTAGTGCATTCCTTCTGAGACTATACCCTCACTGTATCCTTTATGTATTTTGCTTGAATACAGCTTATCCCCATTTAAACTGTGAGATTCATGAGAACAGGGACTCTTTTTTCCCTTTTTCTTTGTATCCTCAGCACAGTTTCAGTTACAAAGCAAGTGCTTAATAAGTGTTAGTTAACCTAGTTAACCAGCTACTGACTGAATGAAGACCTGAATACAAATAGGCATGTACTACTATGACTTTAGACAAGTCACTTAATGTCTATCAGCCTGTTTCTTTATCTGTGAAATGATAGGATTGGACTCAATAACCTCTAACATCCCATCCAGATATAATTCTGTGATCCTTATAATCTACAAGCTTCTAATTCCATGAGTCTAGGCATCCAATCCAATTTTGAATCTAATTATATTATTTTCTGGTCTCCATCTTTTCATCTTCTCCACAAGAAGAGTATGAAATATCATATCAAAAGCTTCATTAAAATCTATATAAATTATATCAACAGCATCCTCCTTATCTATCATTTTAGTAATCTTGTGAAAAAGGAAAGAAAGTTAATCTGGAATGACTTAATATTGATGAATTAATAGTGCCTCTTTGTAATTACCACTTCTCCTTCTAGATGTCCATCAACCGTTTCTTTAATGATCCATTTTAAAAGTTTCCCAAGAATCAAAATAATATTTATATTGTATTAGAATTTGCAAAATGTTTTTTTTAAAAATGAGACATTTGCCTTTCCCTGACATTGTGGGACCTTTCACATTTCTAATGATCTTTCAAATATTATCAATATCAAATTCAAATAATATTTGGGCAATCGAATCTGTCAAATCTTTCAAATCCAAGAATATATTTCATATGGAACAAGTAAATTTGTCATCAAAAGCAACTAGTTGTCTATCTCTTCATTTACATTGGGTAAATATTCCCTATTAGTCATTTTTATCCTATCATTTCCAATAAAAACTTCATTCAAGAGGCAGCTGGGTGGCTCAGTGGATTGAGAGCCAAACCTAGAGATGAGAGGTCCTAGATTCAAATCTGGCCTCGGGCACTTCCTAGCTGTGTGACCCTGGGCAAGTCATTTAACCCCTATTGCCTAACTGTAACATGGAAAATGGCAGGGGTCCCCTGGAATTCTGGGTAAGGCTTGACCCAGTATTTTGCAGGAATTCCACCCTGCCATTTTCCATGTTACACTAACCCTTACCACTCTTCTGCCTTAGAACCAATATAGGTTCTAAGATGGAAGGTAAGGGTTTTATTAAAAAGATCATTCACTTAAGCAAAAGAATACTCAAATATTCAAATAGTTTGTGACATCAATTTGCAAATTCTCTCTAGGAACAGTGCAGATTGCAATGTTTGTCCATCCTGTGAAATACCCATCATTATCTTTTTGAAAGTTCACTCTGTATTGACAGGTGAAGAAGTTTACCCTCTCTTTTTTCCTAAAATTAGAAGGGTACTAGTTGAGCCCTTCACCTATAATTTGCTCTCATCACATAACCAGCCCATCTTATCTTTCTCTTATACAATTCCTTATGTACAGTTGACCCTCAAAATTTTTTCTATAAAGCAGACATATAGGTTAGTAGATTTTAATGTTCCCTTAGTCAAACGTGTTTAGGTATTAATAAGATTCAAAAAATTTTCCAGGCCTTTTGTATCTTTCCTCCATAGAGATTGCGATATTAAGTTCCAAGTATGGTGATTCCATTATCCTTGATGGTGGGGAAAAACAATTTGTAGAAATATTTTTGCAAATAATTTCCATTTTTCTTTTTTTTCTAGGCCTTTAAAAATGTCTATTCTTGTATGTCTTTGGAATGGCTTCTTGGATATTTTGATAAGCTTTCTTTAAATTGGTTTCTAATCAATCCTTCTTTATAAAATTTTATAAAAAACTTTACTCTCTAGTATGGTACTACCTTTATCAACTACCTCTCTCCATTTGACAAGTAACTCAAAAGTCCTTTGGGAGCTATTTTAGTCACTTTGTGGTAGTAATTAATTGATATTGGTTTAACTTCTGTATAGAAGAATTATAATCAGCATTGATCTCATATCTAGATGTTCACTTTTGATTTTTTTTTATTTTTAGTGACTTAAGTAATCCAAGGTTAAATCTTCTTAATTGTATACTAAATTTCTTCATGTTTATTGCAAATTGTTATCTTAGCTCTAAGAAGTTGATGGATAGTCTGACTGCAAAGACAGCCAACTCAGGGACAATTTGTACAGTGATAATGAATAAGATGTAGTAATTTTTTAGGACACTAGCATATATCACTTCTTTTTTTTAAAGTACTCAGAGAAACAGAAGGAAAAAAAGAACTTACAGCTCTGCCTTCTTTATAATGTCTGTTTTCATTGTCCCATCCATCCCAAGTCCTTTCTCTGATTCTCCTTTTTGTCCTAATTTTGGCCAGGGGGAAGGAAAGAGACCCCTCTTTTGTGTACCTTAGCTTCCCTTACCAGCCAAAGGTTATTCTTGTCATGAGTATTGTTGATGCCTTCTTAAAAACCATGTTTTTATATTTATCCTCACTTGGATGCACTTGTTTTACATTTTCTATAAATTCTTCGTTAAATGTTGGTTGATTGAATTCCCAGTACTTTCTTGTTGATCTCTTGAAACAAATCCTATTTATTTCCTCCTCTTAATTTATTTCTTCTGTGTCTTCAGAATTTTGGTCTTGAGCATTTTCCATCCCTCCTGAATTATTGTCCACTAAACTGTTTGAAATTTGCTTTTCCAAAAATTTAATACATATGAGTCAATGGCCAGATTTCCTCTCTTCTATGACAAATGATTTACAACCAAGGGCATTCAGTTTTTAAAAAATGGATTTTTCTGAGAAAAGAGCAATTGGCAAATTAACTTCACATTTTCACTTGGAAAAAAAATCTCTTTTATCTGCTACGGTTACCAGATAAAATATGTCTTTTTTTCTTTTCTAATAATTTCTTAGTCATAAAGATACACATAAAAATATATAAAACTCTAGATAAATAATTCTTAAGTTACAGAAATCTTTACTAGTTATTTCTTAAAATTTCAGGAAAACAAGCCTACTGTTAAAAGTATTAGTAAATATTTTATGTGAATTTCAGTACAGCATATTTAGCATGACCTTTCCCCTGTAACCATACAATGTTATTGTCAATATATTGTTGAGGTAGAAGTTTCTAAGAGCCAAAGCATCAAAGATCTGTAGGTAAGATGAAAGTAGAATGTCACAGAATGGCAAATTTTTTAAGAACTATGGAAAGAATTATGGGAAGGGATCTTAAAGGAGAATAAAAATCTAGTTGTTCCTGAGCAAACTCACACCCTTTTAATGAGATAAACACCAACCTGAAAGTTAGGAAAACCAAACCACATCCAGCAAGAGAGATTACAAGAGAAATTCAAATTCAAACTATATAAATAATAGAATAGTAATTTCTATAGGCATCTAAAAATAACATGCATAAAACAACTACTTTCAAAGCCTGTTTTAATACAACTGTTTTCAGAATTCTCTTTTCTTCTTTGCAAGTTCATCATACTTAGGTGCATTGTTAAAATTGTCAGAACATTTGGTACCAGAATATGTACGAGAATTAGAATCACCTCAAGGTATTTGTATAGCCAATATATTCAGAAAAGCCCTATAACTAACAAAACTAATTACATTACATGAATCAGAAAATTTAGAACAATATTAGTGGATATTAGAGAATATGCCCTAAAAATACACTAGCCCCCAAATCTCCAATTCATTGCAGGTGCAAATACACAGTATTAACTCCAAGATGGAAGGTAAGGGTTTAAAAAAATTTTTTCCTTACATTTACTTAACCATACTTTCACATGCCACACTTTAGACAACCAGACCATCTAACACATAAGCTTCATCAACTGAGACAAATCATTTCCTAAAATTAACTGGTTTGGGACTGTATGGTTGTAAAGACCTATGTGTTTTATTTACTTATTTATTTGTTTAGAATATTTTGCCATGGTTACATGATTCATAATTTTTACCGCACCTCTTCACTCTCCCTCCAGAGCTGACAAGCAATTTCACTGGTATAACCTCAAGTATTAAATGAAAGAGGGGAAGTGATCTTGGGCCATTTGCTTAGGGCAGACACCAATTTCTGCTTACATAAACAACAGAGAATACTGAATTTTGTAATCACTGTCCAGGTGTCTGCTTGGACAGGTAAGCTACTAGATTATTAGTTTTTCTTTGTAAAGCCATAAAAATGTATTTCTTACAGAAATGATAGTATTTTACATCCTTTGTTTTCCAGAGTGTCAAGTTAATGCTTTAAAAATCTCATTGAATGCTTCCTGACTTTAACAAGGTGGTTTGACAAGGGGTGCTATTTCTGCTTATCCTTCTCTTTTCTCAATATATGTACGTGTAGCATGTTTACCTTCAGGAACAGTCATTTAAATTGCTTTGTGTAGGAAATGGGAAGGATTTGTTTCCTCTTTCTCATTTCATTTTCAAAAAAATCATCACTTAAAAGTTCCTTCATAACTAATTAAAACAATTCTATATGCAAAATCCTCAATCCAACTTCAGGCCTTATAATCACTGAAGCCAATTTTTTTTAAAGTCCAAAGCCTGTTTATTTAAACATTTGTATGGATAGGGATTTATGAATATTCAAATAGATGTTAAAGAAATTTGATAGTATCCTAGTCCCTCAAGATAAAATTTTAAATATATCATTTAGGACTAAGTGGGATAAAATAAAACAATCTGAAAATTCCACACTTACAAAAATAAGCCAGAGTCAGAAAGCAGGCTTGAAAGGCAAACGTTTTTATTCCTTTCGTGAAAGGTGGAAGATTCCCTAAAGGCAAATGCAAATGCCTGGGTGCATTTTTTTATAGAATCCTAAATGTGAGATTCCCCAGCCCTCCTCTTGTCTGTCCCTTGTCTGGGGGCCAAGACTTACACACTAATCATGTAGGCTAGGTTCAAAGTACAGTGAACTGAAATACTACAATATACAAAATAAGAGTTACATCTTCCAACACTCTCATGAAATTAAAAAAAAAGTAACTGAACTGTCAATTGCCCTTGAATCAGAAGCCCCTGTACTCTCTCAGACTTGTTCTGCTATCAATCATCTCCTCCCGGAATTGTCCTGGGACTTTTAGATAATCAACCAAATATTCTTTGTGAATTTAAAATATTATTTCCAACTTGTCTCTAATTGAAACAAGCCAAATGCTTCATTTGGGAAAGTCACAAAATTTATTTCACACAGGACCATCATCTTTTCTTGGCTTTTTCTATTATGTTTAACTGGCGCAACAATAGAAATTCTAAACTACTGAAACAATTATAGCTATCACTAGTCCTTTAAGTGGACTACCCAGTGGAAAACATTAGAAAGCCATTCTATATACTACACGTATCTTTTAGTTTTCAAGTGGAATTAATCTAATCTTGTTGCTTTTTCCCAACGTGACATTTACTAATCCATTAAAAATTAAAGCTTTATAGCTATATAACATCACATCTCTATCACTTCTTTGAGCACATATGTTATCTTCATTTCTTTACATTGATAAGTAATACTCTATAGACATGACATTTTTCAAAAATATGTAACTGTTAAATCAATGAGCAAGGATATAGCAAGTCTAAAACCTAATTTATCTTATTGCCTAGACTAGGCAGTTAACAATTACTGATCATTGATTTAGGATAGTAAAAGCAATAGAGTTCTTCACATTTTCAGCCTATTACACTAGTTCAGAGATGCTTGACAATTATAATAAGAACCATTATAAAATTTTAAATTTTAAAAAAAGTACATGGTTGTAACAATATCAGGACAATTCCCTCTGATCTAAGCTTAAAGTCACATACTAACCTATTATAAGCATAACAATACAAAATTCATTTAGCTCTGATTTCAGGTAAAAGTTATAAATACATTTTAGAAGAGTCAATCATACAATAAAGTTATTCACAAAGGATCATAGCCAGACTTATAATTAACTAGGTGTGAAATATTCCTATTTGAAAAGTAAATATTATGGTAGAGAAACTAAATTAAGAGGATCTTAACCTTTGTAAGGCTTTCTTCTCAACCAGCCCAGGTATATAATAGACTGGTAACATATCCCAGATTTCTTTCCTTTTTAGCAGCTCATGGCATTTTTACCTGAAGGGTGAAATATTGCCCTAATAATTCAAAACAATTTAATTTGAATCAAAACATAAAAACAAAACAAATTACAATCCCCAAGAGATTTTATTTCACCTTACACAAAAAGTTTCATAATCACAGCTTAAATCAGAGTACAGTTGTTTTTCTTGTTTTTGAAATAATAATAAATAGATGCAGAAAAGGCCTTTGACAAAATACAACACCCATTCCTTTGAAAACATTAGAAAATATAGGAATAAAAGGGCCTTTCCTCAAAATAATAATCAGTATTTATTTAAAACCATCAGTAAGTATCATCTGCAGTGGGGATAAGTTAGATGCCTTCCCAATAAGATCAGGGGTGAAGCAAGGGTGCTCATTATCACCTCTATTATTTAAGATTGTTCTAGAAAGGCTAGCAGTAGCAATTAGAGAAGAAAAAGAAATTGAAAGGATTAAGTAGGCAATGAGGAAACTAAACTATCCATCACTCTTTGCAGATGACATGATGGTATACCTAGAGAATCTGAGAAAATCAACTAAAAAACTAGTAGAAATAATTAATAACTTTAGCAAAGATGCAGGGTACAAAATAAACTCAAATAAATCATCAGCATTCCTATATGTTTCCAACAAAACCCAATTTTGGTTTTTAGAATTAGAATGGTTTAGAATGGAAACAATCCTATATGTTTCCAACAAAACCTAGAGACTTACAGCAAGAATTAGAAAGAGAAACTCTATTTAAAATCATTCTAAACAATATAAAATACCTGGGAATCTACTTGCCAAGACAAATTCAGGAATTATATGAATATAACTATGAAATACTCTTCATACAAAAATAAAACTAGATCTAAACAATTGGGAAAACATCAATTGCTCATGGGTAGTACGAGCTAATATAATAAAAATGACAATTCTACCTTAATTAATTTACTTATTCAATGCTGTACCTATCAAACTACCAAAAAAACTTTTTTATAGACTTAGAAAAAATATTTCAAAGTTCATCTGGAAGAACAAAAGATCAAGAATATCAAGGGATCTAATGAAATAATAAATAAAAATATTTATCTTTGGTACTTATTAAATACATACAAGGTTTTTCAAAAATTATTCACTCAACAATCTTCTTTTCTTTTCTTTTTTAATCATTTCCTGGTGTAAAAATTGATCATTAGCACATTCTTGTAGTTTCTTCTTTTACAGAACTGATAAGATACCACAATTTTGACCAGCCAATCTTGGCAAATATAATTGCAAGAATTTGGCAAGTCTTCAAAGAAATTTATAAATGATGATAATTTCCAGGTTTTTTATACTTTTCTGAAACATCAAGTAATTATCATTATTATTTTTTTTATTAAACCCTTACCTTCCATCTTGGAATCAATTCTGTGTATTGACTCCAAGGCAGAAGAGTGGTAAGGGTAGGCAATGGGAGTCAAGTGACTTGCCCAGGGTCACACAGCTGGGAAGTGTCTGAGGCCGGATTTGAACCTAGGATCTCCCGTCTCTAGGCCTGGCTCTCAATTCACTGAGCTACCCAGCTGCCCCCCTCGTTATTATTTTTAAACTAAATAAAACCCCAATTCAATGCTTCAGAAAGTTTTTTTTATTTTTTATTTTGTCTTTTTTATCACAGATTTTTAAAAACCAAATAAAATAAATTTCTTTATACAGAGAAAAAGATTTTACCTGAATATAATCAGATCTCTTATATGTTAGCTTACTTTTTCTTCATATCTATATAATAAAATCCCATCCACAAATTTTCCAGCCCCACCTCACCCTCCCTGCATCATGTAAGAATAATGAGAGCCAATCACCAATGTTATGATAGAAGGGGGAGATTAAGAGAGTCTATGAGGGGTTGAGACTCTTCTAGCTCTCCCCTTCTAGGCTGAATATACACTGGGAGACTTTGAAGGTATCACCCAGGAGACTTACATGTCCATACAAATCAAGTCTTTTATATTTTCACCTTTCAGTTTACTCTCTAGAGGTAACATTCACAATTTATTCTTCCAGTATTAATTGTGTGGCTGTGTATAATATTCTCTTAGTTCTATTCATTTCACTGTTCATTATCCCATGTAGTATCACAATTTGTTTAGCTATTCCCTCAATTGATAGGTATCCCCTAATTTTCCAATTCTTTGCCACCACAAAGAGAGCTGCTATAAATATTTTGGAATATATGAGATTTTTTCCTTTTTCCCTGTCTAAGGAATGATATTGCTGGTTCTAAGGGTACAGACTCTTTAATAATTCTGTGTAATTCCAAATTGCTCTCCAAAATGGTTGGATCATTTCATAGTTCCACCAACATTAAGTCAGTTTTCTAACCATAACAACTAGTCTGTAGTAAATGATAGTTAAAATTCATCATTTCATAGCATTCAGATCAAAAAATGAGTTAAACTTCTAATAATACATTGAGTCACCCTATAGATATAAATTTTTCAAATTAATAGCATTTCTTATACCATGATTTCCTAAAATTACAGTGCAAAATATGTCAGGAACAAAATAGTAACTGAAAACAATTTAATGGACTAAAACATGAAATATGAAATAAACATTTCATATTATATTAATTCAGTTGAACATATTTTAATTATCTTCCATAAAAAATAATTTCATCTATATATCAATTTTGGCATTCTATACCAATTGCATACAGAAACCAGTTCAAACCAAGATTTTCTAATTGCTCTTATAGTTTTAAAGATTACATCAGAAATTATCATTCAGAACACAAATCAATCATGCCACAAATAATAATTTTCTGTGATTAATTAATCAAAACCCAATATGAATCCAAATCTTAAATTACTCAATTTTTAATATATTTACATGACTCCACCTATGTTTCTACTCTCAATATTATCAGATTTGGTGAAATAAAGTTCAAATATCATGAGAATCTCAAAATTTATATTAACTATATGAGGAGGAAATAAGTACTCCTCCAAATAGAATAATTTTATAGACTTGGAAATCTTCCTGTCTTACTCTTATTTAAATGAGATATGACACCTAATCTAAACCAAGTTTCTGATATTGCCAGGAAACATTTTTTCCCTTTTGGTTTCTTAAGAGTTTGCAAATGTGCAGTCTATGCTAATTACTTTAAAGCGATTTTGCTTCTAATTCACCTAAGCAATTAAATTCTATCCTCTAGTTGATGAAATCACCTCCTTTCCTTACCTTAACACATTAAATTTGTCACTCTCCAGGAGGAAGACAGATTGACAGAGAGAGAGAATTTTGTTATATGTTCCTTAATCCTAGGAAAGTATAACTCACAAACCCCTAAGGATCTTTCAGATTTCAACACTATTTGGTAAACAGATTTCTTGAAAAACATATTTTTACACTAACCATGTTCCCCTCCAAAAAAAAAAAAAAAAAGAAAAGAAAAAAGAAAATGAAAAAGAAAGTGAAAAAATTATTCTTCAGTTTTCACTGAGTTCATCAATTCTCTCTCTGGAGATAGATAGCATTTTTCATCATGAAATTGTCTTTGGAATTGTCTTGGATCATTGTGTTTATTTGAGTAGCTAAGTCTTTTATAATTGATCATTGTTATAATAATGCTGTTGCTGGGTACTCCTTTGTTCTGGTCACTTCACTTTATATCAGTTTCATATGTCTTCTCAGGTTTTTCTGAAACCATTCCCTTCATTTCTTATAGCATAGTAGTATTCATCATAATCATAGGCCACAATTTGTTTATCCATTCCTCAGTTGCTGGGCATGCCCTCAACTTCTAATTCTTTGTCGCTACAAAATAAAGAGCTTCTAGAATTTTGTTTTTTACATATATAGGTCCTTTTCCTTTTTCTTTTATTATATTTGGGATATAGACCTAGCCATGGAATTGCTATCTCAAAAGATATACACAGTTTTATAGCCCGTTCACATCTCCATTTACAATGTATTAGTGAACCTGTTTCCTACATTCCTTCTATAATTTAACGTTTTACTTTTCTGTCATTTTAACCAATCTGATGAATGGAAATTGAATTGTTTTCGTTGGCATTTTTCTATTTATTATTGATTTATAGCCCTTTTCATGTGACTTAATAGCTTTGATTTCTTATTGTTTTAACTCTGTGTCTATTTCAAGTATGTCTTTTGTAAACAACATTGTTGGATTCTGGTTTTTAATCCATTCTTTCCATTTCTCCCATTCACATTCAAAGTTATAATTGCTAACTGTGTATTTCCCTATTTTCTTCAGTTTATTCTTATTCTCTTTTTATCCAGTCTCTCCTCAAAAGTCTGTTTTGCTTCTGACTACTTCCTCCTTTAATAAACCTTCCCTTTTATTCACTTTCCTTTTCTCTTGTCCTTTTCCCCTTCTGCTTCCCTGTTAGGTGAGACAGATTTCTCTAAATAACTAGGTTTTATAATTTGTTATATGTGTGTGTGTTTATAGTTTCCCATAGAGAAATATAAGCAGTTTAACTTCATTAAGTCCCTACGATTTTTCTTTTTTTTTTTTTAAACCCCTACCTTTCATCTTATAGTCAATACTATGTTCCAAGGCAGAAAAGTGATAAGGGTTAGGAAATGGGAGTTAAGTAACTTGCCCAGGGTCACACAGCTGATTTCCTTTATAAATTATCTTGTTATACTTCTCCTGCATCTTGTCAAATTTTCTCTTCAGCTATAGTCTTTTCAGCTGGAATGCTTGAAAGTCTAATTTTTCATTCAATAACCATTTTCCCTGAAGGATTATATTCTCTTTCGCTAGGTAGATTATTATTAATAGTAAGTTTAGCTCCTCTGCATTCTAGAATGTCATTTTTCAAGCCCTTTGCTTCTTTAATGTGGAAGCTGTGAGATTCATACTGCAGAGAGGAATTCAAGCTGCAAAGGGGAGTTCAGGCTACAGCTCAGAATTCCAGAGGGGGCCTGAAGAACTCTGAGAGAAGGGCCAGTTAAGGCACTTAAGTTAGTTGGAGCCCTGGGATTAGAGGAGGCAGGTCACTCTGCTTGCTGGGTGTTGGGTCCAGGGTTGCTCCTGGGGCTTGAGACTTGAATTTGAGCAAAGCCATTTTAGTTCCTAGCTGCCAACCTGCTTTACCTTGGTTTGACATTTAACTACATCATAGTTTACTTCTGTTTAGTTATTTAGACATAGAGGAAGAATATTTATAGGGATAGAGAGAAGATTAGCTATTTAAGTTACCTTTCCCCTCTTGTGGGAGGGGCTTCTTGGACATAACAGTTTGAGGGCTTTCCAGACCTTATCAATCCTTATTCTTTCTCCTTTCCTTCCCATTCCTACCTTATCATTAAACCTCTAATCAATTGGGAGCAGTACCTGGCTATATATTTTGGGAAATACTCACAACCTCCTCAAGTTGAGTTCCTTCTACTTTGAAGCCCTGGTATGTATCCTGTCCTCTGTGCCTGTGAACTTCTAAGATATCAAGCTTCTTCAATATAGTCCTGTGGGGAAACAATTTAGAGAAAGTTATCATCTTTAGGAATTTAGTCTTTCCTAATTTACTGTCTGAGCCCAGAAGATATCAGATCAACCTCTATATTGTAACTGACTTTCTAACTGCTTAGTGGGAGGGGGGAAGTGAAGGAGCACTCAGCAAGATCCTGCCCCTCCTTTAGTAAAGCCTTTGTGTGTGTGTGTGTGTGTGTGTGTGTGTGTCCCTCCATAGACCAAAGGATCAGAGAGATTTGATCCTACAGACCTCTGTCATCTTACAGCTTCCCAAATACAACAAAGCTGATAAATCTTCTGTGATATTGACTGTGTCTCCAGGGTATTTCATTATTTCATTCAGGCTGCTTATCTATTTTCTCCTTGATTTTGGAGTTCTGAGAGTTCTGCTATATGTCTGGGAGTTTTCATTTTTGGACCTCTTTCAGGAGATTATTTATATTTCTATTTCAACTTCTGGTTTCTAAGATATCAGGGAAGCTTTCCATAGTAGTTTCTTGGAATATGATGTCTATGCTCTTTTTTTTTTAATCATGGCTTTCAGATAGTCCAACATCTATCATATGTCTTCTTAAAATATCTATCCTAGGTTATTCCAGGTTATTTATATTTTTTCACACTTTTTTCTATTTTTTATTGATTTGACTTTGTTTCTTAATGTCTCATGGAATCATTTCCTTCTACTTGCCTAATTCTAATATTTAAGCAATTTTTCCCCAATGGGCTTTTTACCTTCTTTTTCCACTTGGCCAATTCTGCTTTTTTTAAGCTATTATTTTCCTCAGAGAATTGTTGTTCCTCTTTTACCATTTGGCCAATTCTGTTTTTTAAGATGTTATTTTCTTCAGTAATTTTTAAACCCTTAGAACCAATACCATGTATTGGTTCCAAGGCAGAAGAATGGTAAGGGATAGCAATGGGGGTTAAGTGACTTGCCCAGGGTCACACAGCTAGGAGGTGTCTGAGGCCAGATTTGGACCTAGGACCTCCCATCTCTAGGCCTAGCTCTCAATCCACTGACCTACCCAGCTGCCCCCTTCAATATTTCTTGTTGTACCTCTTTTACTAAGTTTCTAGTTCTCTATTCATAATTTTCTTGCATCATTCTTATTTTTGTCTTCAAATTTTCTTCTACCACTCATCTCTTTCTTTAGTTCTTTAAGGAATTCTTGTTCTTCAGCTTTGTTCATAGTTGTTTTCATTGAATTATTTTCTTCTGAGTTTTTGTCTTCCCTGTCACCATGCAGATTTTATGGTCAGGTTCTTTTTTTGTTGTCATTTGCATTTTTCCAGCCTATTTTTTTACTTTAAACTTTATATTAAAGTTAGGCTTTGCTTGTCTGAGGGTGGGGAGGTATAATACCAAGCTTTAGGCTTTTTCAAGCTAATGTTTTCAAAACTAGTTCTGAGAGTCATATGTTTTTGATGCACCCACTGTGGCATGATTCAGGGAAAGGTATAGTCACTGTTCTCCTACTCTTTGCTCTAGTTTTATCCAGGAAAGACCACTAAGCTCTAGTGCTTATTTCTTCCTAGGAACCATACCCTGAAAGGCAACAATGGAGTTGCTAAATAGTATCAAGCCCTGCACACTACCAGCTCAGATTCCCCAATAATCTCTTTCTGATCACTTTTCCAATTCCCTGACTGTCTCCAGATTGATAGTTCCTGAAGCTGCTATTGCTACTTCTGCCACCATTGCCTCCACCCCAAAGGCCCACCACTGGTGTTGCCAGCCTCCACTCCAGTGTCATAGACCTCTCAGGCCAATCTTCTAAGTTGTCTTGGACTGAAAAAATATCTTACCCTCAACCTTTTATTGGTTATCCCACTCTAGAATTTGATTTGAGACTTACTTAAAGATGTTTGGAGGAGAATGTTGGAAAAGTTCAGCTAGGTTGCTGCCTCACTCTGCCATTTTGGCTTTACTCTCTCAATTCTGATTTTTAAGGAGTCACTTTCTTCAGTACTATTTCTTCAGTACTATTCAGTACTATTATCAAACTGTTAATTCTCTTTTCACATTTTTCTTTCATTGCTCTCATTTCTTTCCCCATTTTTCCTCTCCTGGTTTTTATTAGATTTTTTAAAATCATTTTTGCTCATTTTTATTTCTTTTGTTAGCTCTTCAAAGAATTCCTGTTGGGTTTGTATCCAATCTACAGTTTTCTTTGATATTTTGTAAAAGTTTTCAAATCATTGTCTTCTGAGTTTGTGTTTTTAGCTTCCCTGTCATCATATAGTTTGCTTATTTTTCTAGTCTACTCTTGATTTTAGACTTTATGTCAGAGATGGATTCTCCATATCTCTAGGGTATGATGGTGACCGACCTGAGATTCAGGTTTATATGCCCTGTTGTTTTAATGGGTATGTCTTGGGGCCTTCAGTGCTTCCAAAGGGATATAATCAGAGGTTTGGTCTAGGCATTGCCTCCCTGATCTGTACTCTGATTCTTAACCCATGTACAACAGCAACCTCTCCTCTGCCCCTTGGAACTGCCACCCAGAATTGCATACTGTGTACTAGAGCTTCCAAATGGTACCTGATCCTTTGCCCAGAACTAGAACAAGAGCATGCCTGGAATCTTTTTATGATCAGCTATTCAGTCTCATTATCAACTATGGGCACTGAGCTCTCCTGATGCTGCTGCTGCCCCCACTGTTACCAAGGCTGTCTCCAAGACCCATGGTTAGTGCTGCTTCTTCCACTGCACCATCCTCTGGGCCAGCCCCTGCCTCTGTATCTGCAGACCTCTCCTTCTGTCTCCCTAAGGGATAGAATTATTGGTTATCCTGCTCAGAATTCAGTTTGACATGCTTTTAAGAGTTATTTAGAGGAGTGGATTGGGAGAGCTAGGCAAAATTGTTGATTTCACTCTACCATTTTAGCCTCATTCTTAACAAAAAAAATACTAGCTAAAAGGTACTAACCAGCATGCTCCCAAGAGCAAAAGAGGAAGAACCAGGCAGAGCCTCAGAACTTATACAAATGGGACCACACAAATGTAAACAAAAGGAAAAGCATTCTAGGTAATACAGAAAGGAGGTTTGGGTGATGTAGTTTTAGGGATTCAAAATATTTCTGATTATACCCCTCCAATCAAATTCATTCTTAAGGGTTTTTCTGAAGCAGGATATCTATCCTAAAGATGCCAATGATCCATTTATTTTGGATACAAAATCCTCTTTCATAAAGCAGTTTCCATTCTTCAAATGAACTCTCCTCCAACCACTGAAAGCCTGGCCTTTGGTAAATATCAAGCTTGAGAGAAAGAGAGAGACAGAGAAAGACAGACAGACAGACAGAGACAGACAGACAGAGAGATAGATTGAGAGGCAGAGAGGCAGAGATAGAGACAGAGTCAGAGAGAGGGGCCACATGCTAGGCTTCCCATTTCTCTACTGTATAAACCAGTGGAGACAAAATAGGGATCTCTAAAGAGCCTGTGCTGCCCATTTTCTAAGTTAAAATAACTTCATAGGTAACAGTCAGTGAGCAGAATGTGGGGAAAGAAATGGAAAAAAAAAAAACGAACAAAAAAGACAGTGCCTCATGCTTACTAGAAAGTAGCCACAAATACTCATGGGGAGTTTGCTCACTTTCTGACTATGCCAAAATATAAGATTTCTCTCTATGAAGAGAATAATAAAACTTATTGAAAAAAGAAAAACAGGAGCCTCCAGAATATATGCATGCAAGTAAGTAGCTTGGAAGAAATATTTTAAGAGAAATCTACAACAGAGTAGTAACTTCTTTGTTGTTGTTCAGTCCTGTCTTATTCTTTATAACCTAATATGAGTCACAGTGAAGATAATGGAGTGTTTTGTCATTTCTTTCTCCAAAGGATCAAGGCAGAGAGAGGTTAAGTGACTTGCCCTGGGTAACACAGCTATTGAGTGTCCATGATCAGATTTGAACTCAGATCTTCCTGACTCCAAATCCTCAATAGCTTCTATAGGTATCTTAAAATAATTCATATGTAATACAACTATTTCTTAGCACTTATTTCAATACAACTGTGTTTTTAACTGTTTTCTAAATTGTGAATTGATTTGGATTTTATTGGTTTTGTTTCAATCGAACTGGGAAAAACAGAAGAAAAATTACCAATAGGGAGTTGAAAGATGAGGAGATTATGAAAGGTCCCCCAGCTGTTTGGATATTTCAAGTCACCAGACTCAGATAAATTATATCCCAAATGATTTACATATGAAAAGAATCAGGGAATATAATGGCTTTACTACTGTCAGTGATCTTTGGAAAATGTGGAAATTAGGACAGGTGCTAGAGGATTAAAGAAGGGAACATGTTTCCATTGGGGGAAAAAGGAGGGAGGGGAGAAAAATAGAATCTGAAAAGCATAGATGAGGGATACTGGCATTTATGCCTGACAAAACTCTAGAATGTATTATTAAAGTAATTATTAGTGAATATCTAGAAAAAGAAACAATACGACTCCTGGGTCACATGACTAAACATTTTCTTAATTCCCCATGAAATCTCAAACGTCTCTGAAACAGAAATTATGCACTAAAGATAAAGCAATTTCAGCTGTCTCCATTGTCTGAGATATCCAGAATCTAAAAGTTTTTGTTTTGGTTTTTTTTAAGTGAACTAATGCTTACCCTCTATTCAAGTAACACCTCCTTCCCTACTACTCACCTACTACAATGCAGCCACAGGATTTAACTCAAGGACCCAAAACTAGAGCTTGCAACAAAACTCAAGGATCTTACACACAGGCTTGCAGCAAAACCAACCCATCACCACGGTACTCTCTCCCACTTTCCAGTGCTGAGGGCATCCTAGCCCCAGGCTGTGCAAATCGGTAAAGGCACTGAGACAGCACACCAGGATGCAGAAGCTTGCTAGAGCTGAGATAGACAACTCCACGGCAGCAGTGTTTAGGGCGTCAAAAGATCTCTGCAGGAGAGCACAGGAGCAGAGGGAAAGGAACACATGTACGGGCTTGAATTAGAGTTCAGTCTCACACTGCGACGATCCCCTCTCTTCCCAGAGCCTCAGAGAGCCAAACTATAGAAATCAACCCTAAGGCATCAGCGTGGTAGGGAAGAGGGAGTGAGACCAGATGCTGGGACCAGGCATTGGGAGTGTATGTTTATTGGGGGCAGGAAGCTACTCTGTAGCATTCCACTAAGCTTGAAGGAAAAGTTCTTTTCCACCACCACTCCACCTCCCCTCCCCCAAAAATGGGGGGACAAGACCTAGGCTGGTGAAATATGAGTTGCCCAGCTTGGGAAAAAGACTGAGACATTTCAGATGCAGCCTCTAAAGAAACCACCATCAGAAGCAAGGGAGTCAAATTGAGTAGGGTGAAATATTAACAAAACTAAAAAAAAGAAAAAGAAAAATCAGACGATATTATGTACTTAACTTGTTAACAAAATTAAGAACAAAAAAGAAATATGAGAATACCTAAAAAATATAAATACCCAAATTATCAGATGATCAGATAGATACTTTAAAGTATATAACCTTAATTCAGAGAAAGAAATAGATATATGGGTAAAGGAACTACCAAGAAGGGGAAGGGAGAGACCTCTCAGTCAAAATAGATTCAGAGGGGAATTCTGTCAAATTCTTTTAAAAAACCAATTAGTATCCATGTTTTACAAATTATTCTCAAAAACTGAGAAAGAAAGCAATCTACCAGAATCCATAACCTAAACTAGAAGAAAAATTATAGGCCAATATCATTCATGAATATTAATTCAAAATTTTTAAACCAAATCCTGTCAAACCGACTGCAGTGATTTATGACCAAGTGAGATTTATACCAATGATGCAACATTAAGGGAAAAAATCAACCCAATCATATTAAAAACCAAAACATTCAAAACCATGATTATCTCAATGGATATAGAAAAAGCCTTTTACAAAATGCAGCAGACCTTTATACTAAAACCTTATAAAATATTGATCTAGATCAGTGATGGGCTAACTACAGCCAGCAGGCCAGATGCAGGGGTGGGGGGGGGGGTGAAACGATCTATTCCTCCACATGACATTATTCCTAATCTGATGAATACAATAAGTAGGATACAATCCGATGAAACTTCGAAAGAGTTGCCTTTGCAGCAGACTGACAGATGAGCATTTCCTTTCCTTTGGCCCCTTCTTTAAAAAGTTAGCCCATCACTGATCTAGATCATAAGCACCTATTTAAAACCAAAAGGAAGCATCATATACAATGAGGAGAAAGAGAACTTTTTCCAATAAATACAAGAGTGAAGCAAGAATGGTCATTCTCCCCAGTATTCTCTGATGTAGTTCTGGAAATGCTAACAATAGCAATAAGAGAAGAGAAAGAAAAGCATAAAGAGAATTAAAGAGGAGAAAAAACTATCTGTTTGCTGATGATAAGATGACATAGTAGGAAAATCATAGAAAATCATTAAAGATATTAATTGAAACAATCATTTAAGCCCTAAAAAATCTATATATAATAATAATAACAAGACTCAAGAAGCAAAAATGGAATGGAAACTCCATTCCAAATAACTATAAAATGCACAAAATAGCTGGTGATCATCCTACCAAAGCATACTTTTATAGATTCGATTCAGGAATCAAATCTCCTGAAATAGCTTAAGAAATATTCCATGCTCATTGCTAGGTCATGCTATGATAAAAATGATAATACTAGCAAAGTTAACGTATACATTTAATGCTATACCAATCAGTTACCAAGAAGATACTTTATAAAAGTCAATAAAATAATTTCAAAGGGAATGATGAAAAGGAATAAGGATAAAAGGGGAATCGCACTTCCAGATCTCAAAGTAAATTTTAAAGCAGTAGCTGTCAAAATCATCTGGCATTGATTAAAAAGCATAGAGAAAGACAATGAAATTAAATATCAATGTTTGATAAAATGGAAAACATAAATCACTTAAGGAAAAAATCCTTATTTGATATTTTTTTATCTGCTAACTGGAAAGCAGGCAGAAAGTAGGCTAAGACCAACACCTTATATCACATTCCACAATACATTTTAAATGGGTATATGACCATTAAAGATCATATTATTAAAAAAAATTAAAAACAAGACAGATCACACAGCTCTCAAAGATCTGGTAGGATATGTACTCTGAACCAAAAAAAGAAGTAGAAGTAATTATAAAAGATAAAATAGATAATTTTGATTACATGAAACTGAAAGACTTTTGCACAAAATTAAATGCATCTATGAAAATAAGGCAAGTGGTCAAATGGGGAAAAAAATCTTTGTATCAATTTTCACTGACAAGGGTTTAGCATCCAAGATACATAAATAATTAACATATACATGTTATATTAATATCATAATTATAAAATCATTATATTAAAATATCATTATTAAATTATTACATATCATATATATGACTATTAGCCATTCTGCAATGACTAATAACCATTCTCCAATCATTTGGTTAATTCTTAAGATATAATTACAAAAGATGAAATTGTAATTTTGCAAAAGATAAAATAATAATTCTTATTACATGAAACTAAACATCTTCTTCATGAAATTAATGCACCTAAGATAAGAAGAAAAGTGGTCAAATGGATATGACCATTTGAAGTTCTTAAAAGAAGTGTCAAATATTCACAACCACATGAAATCACTAATAAGAGAAGAAGAAAGAAAGAGAAAGAAAAAAGGCAAGGGGAAGGGGCAGGGAAATGGGGAAGGAGAAAAGTAGAAAGGGGCAAGTAAAAGGGGCAATGGGAAGAGGATACAATAATAAAGAGTAAGCATAGCTTCACCAAGGGCAAGTCATTATAGTCTAACTTCATTCCCTTTTTAATAAACAAGTGTGGCAGTTTATTTGCATTTTAATAAAGCTTTTTATAAAATCTATTTTACCATTCTTTGTAAATGAGATGGAGATATGGGGGCTAGAAAATTTGGTGGATTTGAAACTAGAAAGGACAGATCCAAAAAATAATCATTATCAGTACTAAGTCTTTATGAATAGAGTGATCTGTGGTTGGCCCTGTGCTATTTACTATTTTCATTACTGACTTGATGAATGGCATAAATGACATGCAAATTAAATTTGTAAATGGCACATCTGGGAAAGATAGATAATCTGTTGGATGACAGAATCAGACTGAAAAATAGATTAACAGTTTAGAACACTGAGCTACATCTGTGAATATAAACTATAATAAACATGAGTGTAAAGTATTGTACTTGGATTTTTAAAAAAAGATCAATTTCACAAAAGACACAATTTCACAGTTTCACAAGATTGAGGAAACCTGTCTAGACAGAATTATCTGGAAAAAGATCTATCTCCAATAATATTTTTCCCTAAACCCAAGCCCCACAAGTTCTTTTTGCAGAGAAAGCCAACCAGTCCGGCCTTAAAGGAATATCAAATCCCATCCATCTTATATAGATATAGACTATGTATCATTCACTGTATTTCAATTTCCTTTCTAAATACTATTTCCCATTTCACTGATTGTTTCTGGGGGATAGGGTGAGGGGTACTTTGAAGGGAAGAAGAGCTACCAGAAATCTAAATAATTATTACTTTGGTATCATGGCTCTAGATAGAGAGAGAAAATAGTGAACCAAGAGAGGTAATGTAGAATAATAAATAGAATCGCCTCAATATCATCTCCCATTCTCTTCTTCTCTCCAGTCTCAAAAGATAAAATGATTCTTCTCTTTGCCAACACCAACTGCCCCACTTGTGACTTTAATTCAATGTTCTCATTTCCTTTAAGAACTTGCTTTATTTATCACACCTTCTCTCTCACTTATTTTCAACCTCTCTGTGCAGTAGCATGAACAAATCTCTCCCATTTTAAAAACTTTACGATCCCCTAATTCTTTTTTAAAAAAATTTCCCAGATTGTTGATAATATTTTTAATATTCATTTTGTAACATTTTGCAATCCTTGTTCTCTTGCTCCACAAGAAGGCAGATAATGTGACAAAAGTACATATATTATCATATAATACATATTTTCCTGTTTACCACGTTGTGAAACAATACACATATTGTTCTATTCCCCCCTCCCTTTTACAGACAGACTCTTAGGAAAAGTTGTCTATAATCATTGTTATCGCTTTGTCACCTCCTGTCCATTTATTCTTGGGCTTTTACAATTTGTCTTCCATCCCCATCATTTGCCTAAAACTACTTTCCACAACATCACCAATAATTATTATTTTCAGTAGCCTTTCCTGAGACCTATTTTTCTTGACATTTCAGCAACATTCAACACTGTTGACCATTTTCTCCTGGATATTTTGTTTGAGCTGTATTACTATATATAATAATTGATTCTTCTCAGTCCCCCTTGAAGGATCATCTATGTTCTTTCCCTTATATATGTATATATTCCCAGCTATCCTGTGCCCTCTCCTTTTCGCTTTCCATCAATTTCATTGGTTCCCAGACCTTCAGTGATCATCCCATATCTATATAACAAGCCTTCATATGTTCCTTAAGTGTCAAGATTCACATCTCCAACTGTTTGCTAGACTATCCCATAGATAGAATATCCCATAGATATTCTGCAGGAATCCTAAACTCAGCATGAACTGAACTCTTTAGGTTCTCTCTAAATTCCCCTCCTCTTCTAAGCGCCACTGTTTCTGTTAAAAGCACCTCCATTCTTCCATTCACAGAAATCTGAAACCTAGCAATTCTCAGCTCTTTATTCTCATATCTGTCCCCAAATCCCCAAGTTTTTTTTTGTTTCCACATTTCCTGTGTCCATCCCCTCTCTCCATCCATTTCATAGCCACTTTTCCTCAAGAAATCAATGCCCTTCAAGATTATTGCAATAGCCCCTTTCTAATAGGTTTCTCTGTCACTTATGTTTCCCCTCTCATATCCATTTTCCATGTAATCATCAAATTGATATGCCTGAAGAATAACTTTTATCAAGAAGCTTTAGAAGTTCCCTGATAGAATAAAATGCAAACTCCTCAGGTATTTAAAGTCTTTAATAGAGTTCCAGCCAGGATTATTACACATTATCTACTCCCCTAAATAGTATGTACATTCCAATTGTTCCCTTAAAAAACTTTTAATCTCCCTCTTCCATTCCTTTACATATGCTATATTCCATTCAAAGCTACTCTCTCCTAGATGTGCTAAGGTAGAGTCTAGGTCTGGAAATGAAATCCTTTAATATAATATCATTGTCTCTCATCAACTGAAAAAGTTTCATCATCTTCCCTACAGGTCTGATGGTGGTTTGTTACTTTATTATTTTGTCCTGTTTTTCAACATTTTATAACTAGTAATTGGAGCAAGGAAAAAAATCTGAAGCTTTTAAAAATCAAAAAGTAAATTTCCTAATTATTATATTATTCATTTCCCTGGTTAAACATTCACAAGGGCTTTCCTTCTTCCCACACATATTCTTGCTTCTCTCACAAAACTGATGTGGCTTTATGACCTAATACAAGGCCAAAATTTCAGAGGGGCTGACAAGTTCTCAGAGTACTTCTCAAAGACAGAGTGAAATTTTACAAAGTCTTTTGTCCTTTTCCCAAAGAACACCTTAACTTTTCACCCACAATGGGTTATAAACTTTTCAATATCTGTGAGCAATTGGACTCTCCAAATCTCTGTTGTAGTTTTGGTTTGGGGTAGGGTATTAAATTTCAGTGTGAGAGGTGGTTCAAAGAACAAACTCAAAATTGTAAAATCACACACACACACACACACACACACACACACACACAAATATATATATATATATATATATATATATATATATATATATATATATATATATATATATATTCCTAACTCTCCAGGGAAGAGAAAAAAGGGAAGTTTAAGTGTGTTGTATGTAAATTCCATAAAATCTTCACTTTTTAACACCCGTATTTTGGCATACAAAACAGTCAACATTCATTTCCATCACAGTTTGTCAATCTATATTTGAAAAATTATTCCTTAATCACTAGTTTGTCTCTATACCATAGTTTTCTAATGTCATAAATCTCCACTGGTGGAGGAAGGTTAGTACTTCCCTTTTCTTAACTTTTATCTATCTTTTATGTCTCTGTATTCCAAACCAGTCAGAATTAGATTTCAAAGAAAAGAAGAAAGTTTAGAAATTTTCAGCTGAAAAGCTCATTCTGCCACCCTTTTTCCTTTGGCAGAGCAAGCCACAAGAAAAAGAATTCTTACCAGAAAATCAGATGCAGAATCCATGCATTGCTGACAACATATGTTCACTATGCACAACAATGAATAAACATGAAATCAAAAAGTCCTTTCTCTCTTAGAGACACAGCATCAACTTGAGTTTCTCCAAGACTAAAAAGGTTAAACTCATATTTCAGAGAGGCAGGTTTTTCTCACTCCTAAAGCCCCTCCCTGCCCTGCAATTTCCACTTCTCCATCTCTTTTTGTTCTGTACCTACCACAACACTCTTTGTGGTTTGGCAGGGTATATCATCTTATCCCCAAAACTGCCCACAGCTCTTGGGCCATGACATGCCTTGGGCTAGTCTGCCCTCTCTGAAGTCAGAAAATCAATTCCTTGTCTTCTGTTTGTCCTTGTTTGAACCAGGAAATTATTTTCATTATCCCCTTAGTGCCAAATGTAATGGGCTGGCAAGCCCTGCTAACCTCAAATATTAAGGTTTTATAAGTGACTGACCCAAAACAAGCACTGGATTTACAAAAAAAAAAAAAAAAAAAAAAAGTTGACAGCTTTACCTGCTACAGCTGTCAGACACAGACTCTTGCCCTATTGGTGGTGCTGATTCTGGTTCAGTTTAGTTGAATTAAGAGCCAAGACTTTTCCTGGTCTTTTTTTTTCTCCATGGAGACCATGTTTGAGTGTAGCAAATACAGCCAACATGGAAAATCTACCAGGTCTGAGAAGGCAGGAAGTTGCCTTGATGAGTTATGGGGATGCCAGCCACTAAGTTACCATTGCAAAGCCCTTCTTATTCACAAACAAACATTTTTGCTCTAGTTTTCTGTATGACAGGAATTATCAGTCAGACACATCACATAATTTCAATGAGGTTTTTAATACTACCTGCTCCACATCCAAGAGATTTCACTTTGAGTCACTGAGTCTGCTCAAAACCCAAGTAATGTGCATAGGACTGGATGTGACTTACCACAAGATTTTTTTAAAATGCTAATTAGTTAGTTGAAAGAAAATTGGATTTAGAATTAAATGATCATAGGTTCAAGTCCTAACTCTGTTATTTACCAGTTACATGGCCTTAGTCAAATCACTTAATCTCACTAGCTCAAATTCCTCATTCTACAATGAGAGAATTGGACTAGATTATTTTAACATCTACAACTCCTTAAATACCACAGATCATCTTTTCTAATTAAAATACATTCAACTAAAAGATTCATGCCAAAGATTATTTGTGTTGTGTAAAAGGACATCTTTTGCCACAATGAAATTAAATTCAGCACTTAATGGAAAGTTTACTGTTTGTAAAAATGAAACTCATATTTTATAAATTTAAAAACAGCCATGTTTTATCAATTTTTTTAAAAAGGTTATAATCAGTAAGCTTATTTAAATTATGAAAAGTATCTTGGTTTTTGCCTTCTTTACCTACACCCTCTTTTCACAGTGATAAATGATATTATCTTCCTAATTAATATAGACACTTTTTCTAAAAAAGCAATCATAAAGTTCTTCTTTTAGAGGAAGTGTGAACAATGTAATTTTCCCACAAAAATAGAAATATGCTATTCCATTTAGCTGACACCATTGTTTCCCAAGATTTTTGGGACTTCCCTTATTCTGAGATTTCTTACTTGGAAAAAAAAAAAAAAACACCGAGAATTTCATTCACTGAAATTCACTCTTTCCTGAAAAGCCCTTATTCTCAAGTACTAAAGCTTCCTTTCTTCTCTTCGCAGGAATGACATGCCAAGCCCGGAGTTCTTATGTGACTAGCGAGATCCTGTGGGGTTATCGCTTTACTCCTGTTCTGACACTAGAGGATGGTTTCTATGAAGTAGATTACAATAGCTTTCATGAGACATATGAGACCAGCACACCATCCCTCAGCGCCAAAGAGCTGGCAGAATTGTCCAACAGGGCTGAACTGCCTCTAAGTTGGTCTGTCTCCAGCAAACTCAACCATCATGCTGAACTGGAAACTGAAGAGGAAAAAAATCATGAAGACCAAACAGAAAGGAATGGTGACGTGACAAACCTAGAGAATGAATCCAAAGTTTAAAATCCTGAGTGGAGCATCCCCTTGTCCTCATACAACCTTTGTTTTTTTTCTCCTTGTTTTTTCTTCATTTTAATGTTATAAAAGAAAATCTTCAAGTTGTGAAATATCTACCTGCCCAATTCTCAAGTACAGAGCTTCATGAAGCAGTCAAAGATCCAGTGGCGCTGGCCTCTGGGAGCAGCCTCCTCTCTGACTACCATACTTTCAAATGTTGCAGATTTCAAGCTGGAGATGTGCATGAGATCTGTGATGCCAGGATGCTTAAAAAAGAGGGTTATATTTAATACCTGGAACAGGAAAAGCCATCTCTGGTGCCTAAACATTCTTGTAGTGAGTAGAGAGTAGCTCTAAATTGTATATATTCCAGCAAATTTCATAGGGTGATGTGTTTGCCAACAGTGGGCATTGCCTTTCTAAAACCATTATGTTAAAAAGACCTACAGTTTAACAAAACACTGTACATATGTCTTATGTAATTATTTTCTCTTCAAACTTAGTAATAAAACCCAGCATGTACACAGGTACTGTAGTGATGACCTTCTAAATAATGTACATAGTTGTGCAGTTTATGTAGGTTTAGATACCTAACTTTAGAAATAATTAGATGAAAAAAAATCTACCAAACACTGTATAGTAGGCATTTCTGTTAATATTTGTATTTCTCAAATTATTTTAATTCCCTGTTAGTATCTGGCCCTTTGGTGCATGGCCCTCTCTTCAGTGTACCACACTGGCAGCTATTAAGGTCACCTCAATATTTCTTTACTGATCCTTTTTAAAAAGCCATAGGTCTGGGGGGAGTTGGGATTAAGAGGTGAAGAAACCACCACAAATTTAGAGTTATCTTGTGAAATATTTGCCAAATTAGTCTTTTTTTTTTTAGGATAAGGTCATCATTCTAAGATAACTTTCATCTACCAACCTGGTCTGTGGTAGCTTCTTAGGAATATATTTCTCACATAACCATTATTATATCTTCAGTTCATTCTTTTCCTTTTCAAATATAATAGCTTGGAAAAACATTTTTTCAAACCTTTTTGTATACAAATGGTTCCATCATAACCACTGGAAATTTTAAAAACTGCTATGCCATCTGAGGGCATGTTAAACCTAAAGTTATAGAATTCCAAGAAGGGATTCAATGAATGAAATTTATTAAGGCCATAGGTCATTTTATTTGTTTTTGACTACTAAAAAAAAATAACTTTTTCCTTACCTCTCACACACCCTTCTTCAACTCCCAGATGTTTTTCTAGCACTATTCACACAGAACCAACATAAAAGAATATAACAATCACAAATGCTTTGCATCTGAATTTTTTCCCCTAAAAGAATTCATCAAGAATTAACTTATTAATCTGCCTCACTTTTGAGAAAATATTTCTGGAATTGGGTGAAAGGTTACAAATCTGACCCCAAAGTCTCCCTCAATCAAGAGAAAACAAAAGAACTATAGCCTTAATTTTTAAAATTGCATGTATATATCTTATCTGCCTAGTCTGAAAAAGAAGGATTCACTTTTTTTTAAAAAGTATTTTTTGTACAGAATATTTGAATTATAAAGTGACAAATACAGACATACACAAAAAGAAAAAACCTCAGGAGAAATTTAGTGGGCAGGTGGAAATTTTGCACTGTGACAGATCTTTCACATTAATTTCACATCTATAAGCTATCTGTCCCTAAACAGTGGCCCATCATATGTATTCATTCAGTGGATGTGTTTATTTTCAGCTTGTACAGCTGCACTGTTTGAAATTTTGCATTATCTAGGTCAAAAGAGATCAAAACTGTTTCTGTTTCCTCTCCCCTCCCCAATGGAGTTGCACGTTCCTTTTCTATATTGGGGTGGAGGATGGAGGCTTTGTCTAGTATAAAAGACTTCACAGAGAAGCAGGGTGTGGCGCCCCCCAAAATAAAAAACCATTCTGGAGGCAGACTGGGGTCTGTCTTCACCTGCTCTGGTGGGCCTGCTCCAAGATAACTTTTTTTTCTTGCCCTTTACTTTAGTGAAACAAAGCTGTGTTTGCTGTTGGCTGTTTCCCTTTGTTGGGAATGCCAAGGCACTGAATATCTTCTGGGTACTTCTTTTCATACTTCACACTGTACATGTAAGGCTGTTCTCCAGGAAAAGAGAATTCAGTATTTCATGTGCTAAAGCAGTTCGTATTCTTCTCAAAGAGAAATCCACTGTCACCAATTTCAAGGTGGAGAATGATAGCCTTGTATCAGTGGTAGTCTTATAAAGAGTGCCTCATAGTGAGGGAAATAATCATCTGTGTCTATAAGGCTCAATATTTCTGTATAAGCCTTAGGTTTTAGGGCAAAGCAAGGGAAGCTGTGATAATGAGTCCATACCCATTCTAATGGGGTAACTTTTAATTCTCAAAAAAACACCTTCCTAGTTGTCTGAGTTGAAAGAGCAGCTCAGGGTCCTATTGAACTTTTACATGCCCTTAAGCACAAAGAAAAAAAGAAAAAAAAAGAAAAAGAAAAACTTTATACCACTGAGGGCATGTGCATGTGTAACTTCTATTTTTGTGAATGTGGTACCTAAAACTTCTATGTCTCACCCTCTCAATGTCTTTGGTATCAATGTAGTATAAGACAGAAAGTTTACCAAATCATTTTTTTTGTAACATGAGCTTTCTAGGCTTTAAAAGGGGAAGCTTCACAGAAACTTTGTACTAGAATGTCCCTATCAAACAGCCTCTATTTTTCTACAATTAATAAGCAGTTTAACCAATGTATTTTGTGTCAATCCAACTTCACTATCAAAATTTCAGAAGTAAATATTCTGAATTTTCCAAGTGGCAAGTATTGAATGGTATTTTTCATTACTATTTATGCTACAATTGCTATCCACACTATTCTTTACCCAGCATAAAAAATACATTTGATTTTAATGTAACAAACAAGGGTTGTTCCCAAAATAATATTTTGGTTTTTTATTCTTTTAGGTTAGTTTTTAGGAATTTATGAAGAAGTAGGAGACTAGGCTAAAATGCCAGAGTATCTGCTCACATTCTGACAGAATATGCCTCTGAATGAATGTCTCCTCATCAGGCTGATGATCCCAACAGGGCACGGGTTTTGGGAATAGATTTTCCTCTAGATGCCTGTTAAAATCATCATATTCTCACACCCACCACAATATGCTTCACAACTGAAAGCAAAATATGATCATTTTTCAATTGACTTTATGTAACTAATAAAAATGTTTTCTGTTGTCCTCTGAGAAAACTGTTCTGTTTCGCTTTTTTAAATTCTTCGAATCACTGTAAAGTCAAGTTGTGCTTTCAGCATTTGTATTAATGTAGCACTGGGCTTAGGCTATTTCAACAATTCCCACTTAAATTAGTGGGCCAGGTTCTCAGAAGGTGACTAACCACTCCTCAGGAATGTAAGGGCTAAGGTTTCTAATATTGTTTCAGATGTTTCCATTGTTGGGCAAAAACACAGCCTCCTTTGGCTTTCAGAAAAGGGTATTCGCTATGAATAGTAGGTATAAAAAATCCTCCCCCCTTCCAAAAAAATTTGGGGTCACAATTTCCCATACACACTTTTGTATACATGTGGAAACATGGCAAAGAGATACTCCCTCAAAGCTGCTAGTTGAGTCTAAAACTTGTATTCTCGTGTATAAGAGAATGCCACTCCTTGAAGTTGCTTCATCTCTTTAGTGTCATTCTTTTTGTATCTCTCTGTGTTTATTTGTCCTCAGTATGTTTTCTAAAGATACTGTCTGTTTTTCCTAATATGGTTAGTGACGAGCAGGTGGGAGGCAGAGAAGTAGGGTACTACTATTCCCTTTGGGCTTTTTTTCAGCAGTTATTCCATCATCAGCAAAGAAATCAAGCAAGAGTCCTAATTCTGGAGTTTTCTATCATTTGACTAACTACAGACATTCTTCTACTTTTCAAAGTTGCCCTACCACACCATGAGGTCATTTTATTTGATTTAGCCAATCATGTTTGACCCAATCAAAGAGATTTACATCTCTTCAAGGGATCAAAGGACATAAACCATCATATTCATGCATTTAAAACTTCAACATCATGGCCACCTTGATGCCTAAAAATTTGTAATGATATTAATTGATACAGGGATGAAATATCCTTACCTTACATAGGGGCATTTCTGCTTCTCGATAATTGGGAGTGCTCATGTATGTGCAAGAAGCTAAATTGTAACAAATAAATTGATGAATTGTTATCCCTTAAGTGAAAAGTAAAAGAAAGTTCCTTTAATATGTCTCTTGACATTAGAGTAACAAAAAATTTCCTCTAGGGATCAGAACAATGTATATTAGCAACATGAACGACAAAAGTTATATGAAGATATAAACAGGTGCAGAAGAAAGCTTTTGTTACACAATGTTAGACAATGTGAAAAAAATAGCAAATAGAGGAATAATTCAGAGTCCAGAGTGCTAAAAATTGAATCTTATGTTAACATGATAAATTTTATACATCCCAGACCAAGAGTCAGCAGCATTTGTAATTTGAGTAAATTAGAATATTTTTAATAAGATCATAGGTCAAAGCAAGGATGTCCATCCTTCTATTTAAGAGTGCTAGAAATCCTTGCTACCTCAATATAACCAGAAAAAGAAATTAAGGCAATAAAAATAAGTAAAGAGACAAAATTATCATTTTTTGCATATGATATGATGACATATTTAGAAAACCTAGAGAGACAATTGAAAATTAATTAAAATGATTACTAATTTCTTTTTTAAAGTTTCTTTGCAAAAATAAGACCAATGCAGCCAAAATCAGAAGGAAAGCAGGAAACTTGGGGGGAAATTTTTACAAGAAGTTTCTCTCATAAAGGTTTTATTTCATTTCTCAAATATGTAGAGAATCAAGTCAAATTTATTTTTAATGACATTCCCCAAATGCTAAATAGTCAAAAGTTATAAAACAAGCAGTTTCCAGAAGAAGAAATCACAGCTATTTATAAGCATTTGGGAAAATGCTCTAAATCAATGATGAGCAAACTTTTTAAAGAGGGAGTCAAAGGAAAGGAAATGCTCATCTGTCAGTCTGTTTCTAAGGCAACTCTTTTGAAGTTTCATTGTATTGTATCCTACTCATTATATTCGTCAGATTAGGAATAATGTAACTGCAGCCCAATAGAACATTTCAGGGGACCACATCTGGGCTGCGGGCAGTAGTTTGCCCATCACTGCTCTAAATCACTACTGATTAATGAAATGCGAATTAAAACAACACTGAGGGGCAGCTGGGTAGCTCAGTGGATTGAGAGTCAGGCCTAGAGACAGGAGGTCCTAGGTTCAAATCTGGCCTCAGACACTTCCCAGCTGTGTGACCCTGGGCAAGTCACTCAACCCCCATTGCCTAGCTCTTACCACTCTTCTGCCTTGGAGCCAATACACAGTATTGACTCCAAGACGGAAGGTGAGGGTTTTAAAAAAAAAAAAAAAAAGGAAAGAAAACACCGAGGTATCACTTTATACCTATCAGATTGGCTAACATGACAGAAAAGGAAAATGAACAATGCTGGAGGGGATGTGAGAAAATAAGAATACTAATGCACTGTTGGTGGAATAGTGAACTGTTCTAACCATTTGGGAGAACAATTTGAAACTATATCCAAAGAGTTATAAAAATCATGCATACAACTTTGATCCATCAACATTACTATGAGATCTATATCCCAAAGAGATAAAAAAAAAAGGCAAATGACCTATATGTACAAAAAATATTTATAGCAGCTAATTTTGTGATGGCAAAGAATTAGATATTGAGGGGATGTCCATAAATTGGGGAATGGCTGAACAAGTTCTGGCATATAATTATGAGTGAATACTATAGTTTTATTTTTAAAAATTGACAAAGGGGATGGTTTCAGAAAAACCTGGAAAAACCTATATGAACTGATGCATTGTGAAGTGAGCAGAACCAGGAAAACATTGTACTCTAACAGCAATATTGTAACAATGATCAACTGTGAACTTTGATCAAACTGCTACTTTGATCAATACAATGATTCCAAGACAGTTCCAAAGGACTGAGGAAGAAAAAAAAAGCTGTCTATATCCACACAGAGAGAGGAACTCTGAGTGAAGATTAAAGTATACTTTTTTTCACTTACTTAAATTTTCTTGGGGTTTTTTTTTGCAACATGACTAATATGGAAATATGTCTTGTATGGGTTTATATGTATAATTGACAAAACTATTTCTAGCCTTCTTGATAGGTGGCACTGAATCAAGGGAGAAAATTATTGAAATTTTTAAAATAAACATTAAAATAAAGTGTAATTATTTTTTAAAAGAAACAATAATTTCAGCAAAAGTACAGTATTACAAAGTAAATGCATACAAATCATCAGCATTTTTTCACAATATCAATAAAACCCAAGAGATAAAATGAAACAAAAATCCCTTTTAAATAATTAAAGTATTTAGAAGTCTAACAATATTCACATAATGACTACAAAAACAACTACAAAATACTACTTACTGAGATAAAGACAGCTCTAAATATTTAGGGAATTGTGCAAGAGTAGACAGCCAATATGATGAAAATGACAATACTATCTAAATACTTAATTACTTATTCACTACTATATCAATCAAATTATCAAAGGATTACTTTATAGAACTAGAAAAAAAGAATAACAAAATTCATCTGGAAGCCAAAAGGTCAAAAGAACCTCAATAGAATAATGAAAAAAAGTGAAAAGGAAAAGGGCCTTCCAGCACTATATCTCAAACAATCCTACAAAAAGTAATTCTCAAAATAATTTGGTGCTGGTTAAAAAATAGAGATGTGGGTCAGTGGAATAGGTTAGGGTCACAACACAGAGAGGCAAATGAATTTAATAACTAAGTGTTTGATATACCCAAATGTCCTAAGTTCCTAGAGTAAAGACTCACTTTTTGTTTGGAAAAAAATTTTTTGAGAAAATTGGATAGCAATATGGTAGAAATTATATTTAGTCCAACCCCTTATACTGAAAGCCAAATTAAGTGACATATATAAAAGGTCACCTTATAAATAACTCAGAAGAATAAGGGAGAAATAATCTTTCAGATAGGGAAAAAGTTTCTGTCCAAACAAGAGCTAGTGAAGATCACCAGAGCTGAAGTGGAAGTTGCTCTAAATCTAATTATGAAATTCAACAGAGATAAATGTGAACTCTTGCATTTGGGTGCATACACACACACACACACACACACACACACACACACAAATCAACTTTACCAATACAAAAGTGGAAGAGAGATGGATAGACAACAGTTCTGAAAAATATCTGAGGCTTGTGGTGGACTCCAAGCTTAAGATGAATCAACAGTGTGATATGGCTGGCAGTCAGAAAGTTAAACTTGCACATCACTGAGAGAATTCCAGGAATGGGGAGGTTCCTATGAATTCTACTCTCATCAGATCAGTTCTTGAATTGTACTTAGATTTGGGTGCCACATTTTAAGAAAAACATTGAGAATTTGGATACCGTCCAGAGGAGGGCAAGCAGGCTGGTGCAGGATCTTGAATCCATGCCACAAACAGAACTGAGCATGGTTAGCTTGGAGAAGAGAAGATCTAGGAGGGAAATATAACTATATTTTAGTATTTGAAGGGCTGTAATATGGGAGATGGATTAGATTTATTCTCCTTGGAAATGGAGGGCAAAATTAGGATTAAGGGGTGGGAGTTGCAGAGTCAAATTTAGACACAAATTTAGCACAAATTTAGTATCTGGTTAGGGAATCCATTAGGCGTTGCTGTGTTGATATCTACTCAGTTTCTGTAGGGGCTCATTACATTATTGTCTATATTATTATGTTTATTATATTATTCTCTATATCTCTGAGGACGAGAACAAAAAGATCCATAGACTTAAGTTCCTAAAACCTGTTTTTAATTGCTGGAAACATTGTCAAAAACAGTTGAAATTAACAGGCCAACAGATTTAAATTATTAGATACATATGAGCTGATTGTACCTACCCCACTGGGTAACATGCAATTAAGCAGATGATGTCCATTTAGATTTGTTTATTTAACAAATAATTATGAAGTTCCTTTTACGTTATGTGCCTAATACAATGTTAGATGCTAAAAGACATGTAAAGATCAGAAGATCATCTAATTAGAGCTGGAAGGGACTTTAGAAGCCTTTAGTCTGAGCCCCTCATTTTACAGATGAAGAAACTGAGACCCAGAGAGGTTAAATAACTCATCCAATGTTGAACAATCAACAAACAGGAAAGGTAGAATTTAAATTTAAATTAATAAGCAGTTTGGGGTCAGGTAGATGGCTCAATCAGTGGACTGAGAGTCAGACCTAGAGACAAGAGATCCTGGGTTCAACTTCAGTCTCGGACACTTCCTGGGCGTGTAATTCTGGGTAAATCACTTACCTAACCCTACCACTCTTGTGCCTTGGAACCAATATAATATTGATTCATAGATGGATGGTCAGGGTTTTTAAATAAGAATAATAAGAAACACAAAACCTTCAAGTTAAAATTATTCTGTCACTCTAAAAACAAGGAATTACTGGGTCCTGATTACAGGACATAATTGTGAAGAAAAGGAAAAAGTACTGGTTTTGGACTCAAAGAACTTAGCTTTGAATTCCAGTACTACCACTTACTATCTAAATGACCTTGGGCAAGTCACTTTATCACTCAATTTACTCTTATGTAACATAAGAATGTTAAGCTAGATGACCTAAAGTCCCTTCCAGCTATAAATCTATTATGATTTTTTTTCTACTTCTCTCCATATAGACAATTACTCTCTAGGTCTCAGATTGGAAGACCTTTTTACAGGAACAGAGCTATAACAGTGTGGTTCTAACTTCACTCCTCTGGAGCCCAGCCATATCCAATTTCTTGTGACTACTGCCACTAAGAAAGTCAATAGGTAGAGTGGGGTTCCTTCCTTTAGAGCAGGGGTCAGCAATGTATGGCTCTCGAGGCATATCTGGCCCCACCTCCCGACCAGCCAGTCTGGGCAGAGCCCCAGGATGTGCCCACGGGGCCCTTCATCCCCTGCCCCATATTCCAGCGCCTTCCGCCTCCATCCTTCTCCTTCTGCAGGCATTTATGGCTATCACGGCCAAAAAGGTTGCCGACTGTTGCTTTAGAGGCTATTTTAACAAATTCTTTTTTCTCTTAAATTCTTTTTTTTATTTCTTCAAATTTATATGATTATATTTCATTGGATCATAAAGAAAAATTATATATGACCTCATTAACTAATCCAATTTTTGTATTTTCCTCTTCTGAGTGCCTAATGAAGTTACCTTCCTTAATATACTAAATACTTCTTTGCATATATGAGGAATGGGAGGGGAAGTTGGCCCCATGTGTACAAGGCATACATGTAGTGAGAATGTTGTCCTTGAATGGCTCAAAGGGAAGAAGAATAGGCATCTCCATCCTCTTCTCCCCTTGACTTCTTCCAAGCATAACTTTCATTTCTTCCAGGAAGGGAAGCAAGGGAATGGGGCCATATACCACTACCATGCTTTCCTCAGAGGAAGAGAAGATACAAAACTAGAAGTACATCTATCTGCTCCTTTAAATATATTGTTCATCTAGGGGATATGATCAGGATCCATTTAACTTTTGATCATTTTGTCATTGTCCCCATCTATGGGAATAGACCTATGATGATTAAAAATTCTGAGAAACTGGATTCTGTGTAAGAATATCAATTTGTTGATCAGGCAAGCAATGACCAAAAAATTAACTGTTTGGTGATCTCTCTTGATAATAAAAGGCAAAGATATACAGCATCTTGAATCATTAAATACTATTTTGAAAGTCATTAGTCCCCAAGATATCTTTAATTGGTGGATACCTAATGAAAGGAAAAGAACAAATATTTTTAAGATGATGGGGAAATCACATACCTGATCATAGGATTCCAACATCTAGATTTTTTAAAATTAGGATATATCTGGGTAAGAGAACTTTGTCTAATTCATCCCAATGGAGATACAAAGATGCCATCACAGACATATTTGACTAAAGCCAGATTTATTTATCTCTTTTTTTTAAACCCTTAACTTCTGTGAATTGCTCCTAGGTGGAAGAGTGGTAAGGGTGGGCAATGGGGGTCAAGTGACTTGCCCAGGGTCACACAGCTGCGAAGTGTCTGAGGCCAGATTCAAAACTAGGACCTCCTGTCTCTAGGCTTGACTCTCAATCCACTGAGCTACCCAGTGGCCCTTCCAGATTTATTTATAATAAAAGATGAATCTTAGATTCTCAATCTTAGTAATCCCATAGATAATGTGAGAACATTCCTTGGATTGTCCATATAAAGTAATGAAGAAAGAGGTTTGGGAAAAGACTGAGCTTTAATTAGAAATCAAATTATACAGAGCAATATTTAGAAATTAAAAATTATATAGAATTAGGAATAAATATTCTCAACTAATTCCACAATGAATACATACAGCAAATTGCAAAGAAACCCATTTGTCCAAATCATGGCAAAACAAAAATCAGAGAAGGTATACATAAGAGGATATTGACTAGAAGCAAGATAACTCAGCCCCATCAAGAGAGAGAGTGTTCTGGATCTCACTTGAAGAGGAACTACCCAAAGTCTTTAGAGTAACAGGCTGTAAACATAACTTTGAGAGGTATATGATCTGTTTCCCTTCTAAATTTTTACAGCATTATCTTTAATATTGAGGTCACATATCCATTAATAATGTATTGTGAAATATGGTGTGAGATACTGGTCTAGGCCTAATTTCTACCAAACTTCTTTCCAGTTTTCTGGACAGGTTTTGTCAAATAAGAAGTTTTCCCCTTAACTTATGTTTTCTTTATCAAACTTTGGGTTATTGAACTCTATTCTTTCTGAATTTCCCTTGTCTAGTCTATTTCACTAATCTACTGTCCTATTTTTAACCAATGTCAGGTGGTTTTGATAACCACTGTTTTCTAAAATAGTTTTGAGATCTGAAAGTACTATTCTCCCTTCACCCTTACTTTTTCTAATTTCTCTTTATCTTCCAAATCTTTTGTTCTTCCAAATGAATTTTGTTATTATTTTATCATTCTGTCTATAAAAATTCCCATGGTAATTAGATTGGTATGGCATTATAGGTGTAAATTGATTTCATAATTACTGTCATTAATATTACATTGACATGGCCTAGTTACAAGTATTGAATATTCATTTTTTCTTTTCTTTTTTTGTTTTTATTTAGAATTATTTTTCCATGGTTACACGATTCATGATCTCCCTACCCCCACCCCACCCTCTCTTTCCCCACTCCCCTCTCAAAGCCAACAAGCAATTCCACTGGGTTACACATGTATCGTTGTTCAAAACCTATTTCCATGTTATTCATATTTGCAGTAGAGTGATTGTTTAACATCGAAACCCTAATCACATCTCTCTCACACTATATTGTCAATCATATATTATTCTAATGCATTTCTGGTTCCACGGTTCTTTCTTTGGATGTGGATAGCATTCTTTCTCATAAGTTCCTCTGGATTATCCTGGGTCATTGCATTGCTGCTGGTACAGAAGTCCATTACATTCGATTTTACCACAGTGTATCAGTCTCTGTGTACAATGTTCTTCTGGCTCTGCTCCTTTTGCTATGCATCATTTCCTGGAGGTCTTTCCAATTCACATGGAATTCCTCCAGTTCATTATTCCTTTCAGCACAATAATATTCCATCACCAGCAGATACCACTTTCTATGTCTCCCTTCCCTTTTCTCTCAGTACAACCCTCTCTTTCAGCCCTTGATTAATTTTTCCATGTCATTTCATATGTATAAATATCACATATATACATATCATTCCATAACATTGCATTTACATATACATTATATCACCATATATCATCATATACATTATATTATCATAATAAGCTTACTTCTCCACCCTCTTTCTGAGTAAATTCCTTCTATCTTCTCTACTACTAAGAGGCATTTTTGAAAATTACCAAAATCCTCTTTTCATATAGACATATAAACATTTTTACCTTAATGAGCACCTTAAATTTTCTCTTTCTTATTTACCTTTCTGGGTTTTTCTTGTGTCTTGTATTTGGCCTTCAAATTTTTTGTTTAGGTCTGGTTCATTCCTCAGGAATGCTTAGAAATTTTCTGTCTTATTGAATGACCATTTTCCCCCCTGAAAGAGTATAGTCAGTTTTACTGGATAGGTGACTCTGGGTTGTAAACCCAAATCTTTCACCTTTCTGAATATCATATTCCATGTCTTCCGAACTTTTAATGTAGAAGTCACTAGGTCCTGAGTGATCCTGATTGGGGTTTATCATATAACATAAAGAGGTGAGAAAAATCAATACAGAGAGGGGATGATAAGGGTGGTGATGGGCAATGGTTAAACTTTACTCTCTTTGTAATTGGCTTAGAGAGGGGAAAACAAGTATACTCAGTGGGGCATAGAATTCTATCTTACCCTACAGAGAAGTAGAAGGAGAACAAGACAAGGGAAGGAGGGATTAATAGAAGGAAGGAGGAACTGGGGGGGGAGGGGTGACAAAAAGCAAAATGTTGATGAGAAGAAATAGAGTAAAAGGGAATAGAGCAGGACCTAAAGGGGATAATAAGATGGAGGGCAATACACAGTGAGTAATCATAACTCTTAATGTGAATGGGATGAACTTACCCATTAAAATGAAAGGATGAAATTTTAATGGTTTAGCTAAAATATATGAAGATTATAAATAATAGTGGTGGTTACCAATTCAAAGTATTATTGCTCAAAGTTGAAATGACTTTAATAGCATTTATTTACAAAAGAGGTGGAAAGAGTGAAAGCAGAGAAATACAAAATGATAGAGAAGACAGCCTATCTAACTAAATATTATTCTGGTGCTCAATTCAGCCAGGACTTGTTTAATTCCTTTAACAGGAATTAAACTCTCTCCAGAAGACAGGAAGGGAAAGCTAGTTATCCACTTACCCAAGTTCTTTCCAAGAAGCAAGTCAAGACAATGACAAGCTGAAGGTGAGACCCATCTTTCTTCCTCAGCTGACCTTCTTCTTGAAGCTGACTTCCCTCTTGAAGTCCAACTCCTTCTTGAGGCTGACTTCCTTCTTGGAGTCAACTTCCTTTAATAGTCCCAGAAATTCAGGGTCTTTTATAGTGGATTCTTATCTCTTCCCCTTTTCACTGGGGCCAATAACAACTTCCAAATTGTCTAGCACTACCCAGAGGGCAGTGTTTGTGGGAACAAGTTCTCACCTTCTGGAGGGATGAATACTCATCAAAAGGGTTTACAGATTCCTGGCTGATTGAGTTTCTGGGGGTGTGAATTCTCTAAGTGCTTTGCAAGCTCCTCCACCTAGTTCAAGCTTTTGTTGATTCAATCAAAAGGTAGCCAAAGGAGAGTTAAAACTGTCTTCACAATCTAGTGAGGTACTAAGTAGGGGTGCTTAAGTCATTTTTAACCAACCTGTTAGCTCCAACTAGGCAAAGAGAATAAATGATTCCCTTTCAGGAGTGTAAATTCAAAGAGAACAAAGAATTTCCTTTTATAAACCTGAAGTGGATAGCAGTGAAACCAGAATCCTACTACATGTTGTTTACAAGAAACACATTTGAGGCAGGGTGACACACAGATTCAAAGTAAAAGGTTGGAGCAGAATATATTATACATCATCTAAAGTAAAAAAAAAAAAAAAAAGCAGAAGTAGCAATCATGATACCAGACAAAGTCAAAGTAGAAATTGATCTGATTAAAAGAGATAAGGAAGGAAATTACATTTTGTTTAAAGGTACTATAAACAATGAAGTAATATCATTACTAAACATCTATGCACCAAATGGTATAGTGTCTAGATTTCTAAAGGAAAAATTGAAGGAGCTCAAGGAGGAAATAGATAGTAAGACCATACTAGTGGAGGGATCTTAACCTTCCCCTCTCAAAACCAAATACATTGAACCAAAAATAAATAAGAAAGAAGTAAGGGAAGTAAATGAAATGCTTGAAAAATTAGATTTAATAGATATTTGGAGAAAACTGAACAAGGATAAAAAGAAATATACCTTCTTCTCAGCAGTACAAAGATCGACCATGTACTAGGGCATAGAAATATTGCAAACATATGCAGAAAAAGCAGAAATAATAAATGCCACTTTTCCAGATCATAATGCAGTTAAGATGACAATTAACGAGGGCCCATGGAAAAGCAAATTTAAAGTTAATTGGAAATTAAATAATCTAATTCTTCAAAAAATAGCCTTGATTAACAAAAAGAGGAAATAGAATTATTAAATAATCCCATCTCAGAAAAAGAAATTAAACAAACCATTAAGGAATTTTCTAAGGAAAAATCCCTAGGGCCAAATGAATTCACAAGTGAATTCTATCAGATATTTAAAGAACAACTAACCCCAATACTATACAAATTATTTTACAAAATAAGCAAAGAAGGAATTTTACCAAATTCCTTTTTTGACACAAATATGATTCCAAAGCCAGGCAGACCAAAAATCAAGAAAGAAAACTAGAGACAAATCTCCTTAATGAATATAGATGCAAAAATCTTAAATAGAATACTAGCAAAAGGACTCCAGTAAGTTATGTAAAGGTGAAAATCAATAATTTTATGAAAGTATGGGGTCACTTTGTCTTTTTTCTCATTTCTTGTACTTGAGTACATATAATCACTTAATTTTTTTTCATTATTTTTTGCAATGCTATAATTTTAATATATATATAATTGCTGTAATATTACTGCTTACTCACAAGGTTTAGACTCCAAGAACTTGCCATACATTGTTAAATGTTATGGGACTGTGATTAATGCTTCTGTCTAATTCCAGGAGAAGGGAACACATGAGCCATTAATGGTGCTAAGGAAAGCACAAGGTCATGAAGACCGACCGACAAATCCAATGGGATTGATGAGAACATCTGCACAGTGCCAAGGAGCACAAGGTTAAAGAGATCATACATATACAGGTGGGATTGAGGTACTCCCACGCCAACGCTGAGGACTTGAACTCAGTGTAAGAATCGAAGCTGCGACGCTTAACATATGTTAAGACGTAGGACTCTCAGAACTACACTGCCAGTCAGGTACCGCAGGTTGGCTATTATCTGGCTCACCCATATATTCCTGAGAGTAAAGGGAATGACAGACGCTTCCCTTGCATTTAAATCTGGTCCTTTTTTCTCTCTTATAGAATGGCAACTTCCTGTAGTCTTAGCTGCAAATGGGTAAGTGCAGTATTACTGCATTGTATCCTACAGACTAGTAGGATGGAAATTATAATTGATTAGACCCTAATACAAGGGCCTGTTATAATTGTATTTTGTTTTCTTCAAAAATTTTATGTACATAACTTGATATTTTGATTTTGATTTTAATGCCTTTCTTTTTCAAAAGCTTCAATTTTCTTCTATTTGATTTTTATATTTTTTCTTTTTTTTCTTTTGAATTTACTCATACAACCCCATGACTAAACTGTATATATTGAGCTGATCTGGGTATTTCTTTCTAAATACCCACGTCAGGGGGGATTGTATTTTTATGAAATCCAAGATTAATAGTATTTTATTATATTCAAGATTTAATTTTGGTTTTGTTTGAGAAAAATTCTCAGGGAAAGAAACTTGCTAATTCCTTAATCCAGAGAATGAACTGTTTGCAGAGAGATGCCTGAAGAACCTACGTTTAATCAAGAGATCCAGAATGAACTTTGGGTTGCAATTTATTGAACTGATGGGGTTTTGTTGCATCAAGTGATCCAGAATGAACTTTGGGTACTAATGAATGAACTGATGGGTTTTGAACAGCTACTTTAATTGTACATGATATGCCAATAAGGGACTGCCCCAATTGGTTTCTTGTCAATGCACTTAGCAAAACATTGGTTTTGCTTTCTCTCTTTTCCATTTCCCTCTTATCTCTAACTATTGTAGTTAGAAGGACTTTTGTGGTAGAAGATGTTTGTGTAACATGATCACTTGGGGTGACTAGGCACCCAATATGATCATCAGGGGGGATTGTGTAAATAGAATTAGCTCGATCCCATTAATAGTCAAAAATCTACTCAACCCAGGCGTGCTAATGATGTCACTCTCACCTCCCTTAGTGGGGAGGGGAGACGAGTTACCCACACGTGACAATAAGTAACAAATCAAGAATAAGGGACTGCCCTTTGGGCAGTCCAAATCAATGTAGAAACTGCCATTTGTCCATTTGAATTAGAGGTGGACCACAGGAAGTGATGAAAGACACTATCTCTTTAAGTAAGTTAGTGAACTTGCTGTGGGGACAGTTGCCATCTCAAACTGGAAGAAGAAGCATCTCCTGAGACCACAGACAGATTACGCTCTATATTGTCACGTGGGTAAGTTAGGCTGACTTCTTGGCCTAGCTGGGCCAATTCTAAACTCTGCCGATCTGGCTGTTGGGCCCCGTGGCTTACAGCTTCATTATTAAGCTTTATAACCTTCTTCTCTCTCAGTCCAGGCAGGACTAGCCTCTACTTTTCTCTTTATTCCTACTTTTATCTACCGATTGTAAATAAGCTCTTCAACCCGATGCTGACTTGGGTCTGATTTAATTACTGAATCAACCTAAATTGTTGATTCCTGGCGGGCCACATATTTTAATATATATCTATAAATACCTAAATTTTATTCCTTACAATCTCAAGTCAGAAGTTTATTACAAAATAGAGAGGAAACAATAAAGTAGAGAAATTTGAAGGGGACAGAAAAGTTATCTATCCTCTCTTAGCCCAGGCAGAGATTAATTAGCTCTCAACCATGAAGACTAGTGGTGAGTAACCATGCACCCTCCTCCAAGATGGAAGCTAGTCTCTTAGGAAAGTAGTCAGCCTTTCACTCATCCAACTAAGTAGTCCAGGAGTCAGAGTCTAAGTTGAATCCAAGCTCCAAGGCATTATCCAAGCCACAGTCTCCAGCAAAACTCCCTCAAAGACTGTCCCCAGTAAGAAGACTTTCTCCAGAAAAAAATCTCTTCAGACTATCTTCTCAAAGACCCTCTGCTCTGAGGGATTTTGGATTTGCTTTTATGGTGACTTCTTGTCTCCTTCTTTCTTCACAGGGGCCAATCACAGTTTCCAAATTGTCTAGCACTGCCCAAGGGACAGGGTCTGTGGGATCAACTTCTCACCTTCTGAAGGTCAATTTCTCATCAAAAGGTTCACAGTTTCTTCATTGAACAGTTTCTGAGGGTGTGAACTCTTAAAAGAATTCACAAGTTTCTGACTGATTGAGTAAAAAAAATACTCTCCAAGTATCTTGCTGGCTTCACACCTAGCACTAAGTGGGATGTTCAATCTTTTGTGAATTCAATTTAAAAGGTAGACAAAGAAGAGTTAATCCTGTCTTCAGTTTAGTGAGGTACTAAGTAGAGGTACTTAAGTTAATGTTTGCAAAAGTGTCAACTCCAACTAGGCAAACAGAACAAAGAATTCCCTTTCACATATCTGATCTGGCTTATTCCTTAGGAATGCTTGGAAATCTTCTATCTTATTGAATGACCATTTTTACCCCTGAAAGAGTATACTCAGTTTTACTGGATAGGTGACTGTGGGTTGTAAACTCAAACCTTTCTGAATATCATATTCCATGCCTTCCAAAACTTTAATGTCACTAGGCCCTGAGTGATCCTGATTGTAGCTCCATGGTGGTATTTGAATGGTTTCTTTCTGGCTGTTTGAAGTATTTTTTCCTTGGCTTGGTAGCTCTTGAATTTGGCTATTACATTCCTGGAAGTTGTCAACTGAGGATTTCTTTCTGGAGGGGATCTATGAATTCTTTCAATTTCAATTTTATTTTCTTGCTCCAGCATCTCTGGGCAGTTATCCTTGATAATTTCTTATAATATGATATCCAAGGTTTTTTCTTTCAGGTAATCCAATAATACTCAGGTTGTCTCTCCTAGACCTGTTTTTTAGGTCAGTTGTTTTTTCAATAAGATATTTGATGTTTTCTTCTGGTTTTTCATTCCTTTGATTCTGCTTTATTGTTTCTTGATTTCTCATGAAATCATTAGTTTCTAGATAGTCAATTCTGAATTTAAGGCCTGGTTTTCCTCTCTCAGTTTTTGGTTTTCCTTTTTCAATTGATCCATTTCTTCTTGCATCACTTTCATTTCTCTTCCCCACTTTTCTTCTACCTCTAATAACTGATTTTTGAAGTCTTTTTTTAGTTCTTCCAGAATCTGTGTCCCATCTATATTTTTCTTTTGGACTTTGTTGTGTTTCCTTTACTTTCACTGTCACCTTCTATGTCTGCACCTTGCTCTTTGTCTCAATAAAAAGACTTTAGAGTTAGATGCTTTTTTGATTGTTCGCTCATTTTTCCTATCTAATTATAGGTAGGCTCTGTTTTCTGGGGAGTTGGTGTACCCTCTTGAACTTCAGTCCTTCCTTGATGTTATTTTTGGCTTATTTTCTGGGTTGTTACTAGTTTACCAGATGGTCTGAGGGTCTAGAGCTCTGAGAGTCCCCTCCCCATGCTGATTCAATTGACCCTTGAGATGCTAAAGACTTTCCTGAGAGACTTTGGGTATAAGCTTTTGATCTCAGTCTGAACTTGATCAGGTCAGGTGCTGATCAGATTCTAGCCCCATATTTAGTCTCATGGTTTTTTTGTCTCAAGGTGTTCTTGATTCAATCAGGCAAAACCTTGATTGCCCTATCCTGGAGCTCCACCCTTAGTTTTGGGAAAAAGGATCCTGGGGAGACTTCCCCTGAGAAATGTGTCTTCATCCCAAACTGTGGATTATGTCCTCATCCCAAGCCCAAATTGAGATTCCTGGCTTCACTCTGGGTATACATGGATTGGCCCCCTTCAGCCTAGATTGCCTTGGGCTGGGACTCTGAACTTCTTCACAGGTTTGCAATTTCAAGGGGTGTCAGATGGCTTGGGCCACTGGTGACCCAGCTGGATCTCAGGGTCTGACTTAGCTTTAGATTAAGTTTGGAATCTGTGAGAGCAGATATGTGGGGTGCTGGGAGGGGTGTGGTTTGCTCTTGGCTTGCTCTTCACTCGCTGCTATGCCTCCTGCTAGCTCTGCTCACCCTAGGTAGTCTCTGCCTACCTTTTAGGTTTTTCTATTTTTGAAAGTTGTTTCCCTCTGTTTCTGTTAGTTCTTTCAATCCTTTTTTCATTTTGTGGCTATATTTTACTCTTGATTGGAGAGGATTTTTGTAGTGAAATGGCATACTGCTGCCCTAGTTATTCCTCCATCTTGGCTCCACCCCTAGAAGTCCATTCTTTAATTCTTTAAGGAGTTCTTTGTAATTAAATATATACAAGTCTTCTGTGTGTTTTGGGAGGTTTACCTCCAGATGTTTTGTGTATTTTATACTTATTTGGAATAAGATTTTCCTTTCAATTATTGCTTCTTGTGTTTTGTGTCTCAATTTAGTATCTTTGCTGATTCCCTGAAGTTTTCTGAGTAAACCATCATATCATCAGCAAACAGGGATAGGTTTTTCCCCCCCTCTCTATTCATCATTTTTTTAAAAACCCTTTCCTTCCATCTTAGAATCAATACTGTGTATTAATTCCAAGGCAGAAAAGTGGAAAGGGCTAGTGTTGTACATAAATAGGAGGCAGATTGGTAATAAGAAACGGCTGCTAGGGGCAGCTGGGTAGCTCAGTGGATTGAGAGTCAGGCCTAGAGATGGGAGGTTCTAGGTTCAAATCCAGCCTCAGATACTTCCCAGCTGTGTGACCCTGGGCAAGTCACTTGACCCACATTGCCCACCCTTACCACTCTTCCACCAAGGAGCCAATACACAGAAGTTAAGGGTTTAAAAAATAATAATAAAAGTTAAAAAAAGAAAGGGCTGCTAAGCCTCACTTGGGCCTGACAGGCTCTATGAAGCTGAACCTGCCAAGCTGGCTCAAAGATCCTTAAGCAGTAGATAGATCAAGACTAAGTGGGAGATGAGGTTGCCTAAGTGATCACCAAGTGTGCTAGTAATCCCAAGGTTTATAAAATTCAGCTTAGCCAAGCCTATCCTCTTCAACAGTGCCCAAGCCAAAGTATTCTAGTGGGAGTTGTATGTTTGTTCAACAACTCATCTAGACCCTTGGCTTGGGGTTTAGTAAAAGATTGGATTAAGCTGGTGTTGATGTGCTAAATGAATAATGGGATTTTTCTGACTGCTGTTTGATAAATCCTTTCCCCAATTAGCTGTAGCTGTTCACTATTTAGAAAAGGAACACCAATTTTCTTTTGGATTAAACTAGAACAAGATTTATTTGCTTATCTAAAGGGTTAAGAACAAGGAAATAAGGATAGAGGTTTGAGGAATGCTAAACTAATCTAATTAAATTAAAGTAATCTAAATCTGTAGATGATGAGTTAATAACAGGCTGGAGATTCTTCTCCCTCTCTCAATGCCCAGCTTGACCTGGCCATGGTACAAATCAAAGGATAGGGAAGGCTAATGGTATTCTTCTTAATAGCTATGGTATTGTTCTCTCTCAGCTCTATCAGTAGCAGGTAGAATAACTTCCTATGACACTCAGGTATGGATGCTGGATTGCAGGTCTATGGTCTACCCTCCCTTCAACCACCCTCCTCCCAGGATTCTCAAATCTGAGACCAGGCACCCTGTAGTCCAAGGGTATTTATAGGGGTGGTTCCAACTGTCTTTTGGCCCTGGCTCACTCCACCTGAGCACATTCCAAAGTCTTTAACCAATGCTCCTGTCACTCAAGATGTTCTCCATTTTGTCCCAGAAGTTCCTTATTACTCTGGGCAATGGAGATTAAGTGACTTGCCCAGGGTCACACAGCTAGAAGTCTCTAAGGTCAGATTTGAATCCAGGACCTCCCATATCTAGACCTGGCTCTCAACCCACTGAGTCTTCTAGCTGCTACTCTTTATCCACCTTAATTCCTTTAATGCCTTTCTCTTGTTATATTACTATTGTTAGCATACCCAGAACTATATCTAATAATAGAAGGGAGAATGGGTATCTTTGCTTCACTTTTGTATGTATTGGAAAATGTTCCAGTGTTGCATTTGATGCTTTGCTTTTGGTTTTAGATAGTTGCTTTTTATATTTTTTAAAGATTTCTCTCTAACAATACTTCGTAGAGTTTTTAGACTTAAAGTGTTATACTTTCTCAAAGACTTTTTCTGCATCAGCTGAGATAATCATGTGGTTTGGAATGCTCTGGTTTTTAATATGATTAATAATGTTGATTGTTTTCCTAATGTTGAACTATCTTTACCTCCCTGATATAAATCACACCTAATCATATTGAATGATTTCTTGGATAAATCATTGTAATCTGTTTGATAGGATTTCATTTGTGATTTCTGAGTCATTGAATATTCATTAATGAGACTGATCTATAGTTTCCTACCTATGGTTTTTCTTTCCTTGGCTTAGATATTAGGATTATTTGTCTCTTAAAAGGATTCTGGTAGGGTTCTTTCTTTTCCCAATTTTTGAGAATAATTTGGGATAGATCATAACTGTTCTTTAAATTTTTTATAGAATTCTGTAGATTTTATAGGTTGAGAGTTTTTCTTCTTTGGTATTTTTACAGCTAAGTCTATTTCCTTTTCTGAAATCAGGTTATTTAAAATCTCTAACTAGTCTTCTGATAGTTCATATATTTTATATTTTTAAGGTATTCCTCCATTTCTTTTGTGTTCTCAGATTCTTTTAGATGCATGCCAGAAATATGCTGTTTTATCATTATAATTTTCTTTTATATAATTATTGTTCTATGGATTTTTATCTGGCCCACTCATTACTTAAGATTTCATTGCTTTCTCTACTTAAATTTGTATCTTTTCTTTATGACCCAAGAGCCAGTCTATTTTCTTATTGCATTATGGTCTGTAAAGGATATTGCTATTACCTTTGCAATTTCTTGTAAACAATAGATTGCAGTTTTGTTTTCTTATCCAATCTGTCAGGTTTTTTTTTTGTTTTATTGAAGGATTAAATCCACTTACATTTAAAGTTATAAAAGTTTGGTTTATATTTTCTTCCATTTATCTCTAAAAGTAGATTTTATATACTATGATTTCTCCCCTCTTCTGCTATAAAGACAGTATTGTGCTTCTTCAGTTACTTACTGGCTCTCTTCTTCTCATCCTTGATCCTCTGTTCTCAATTGTTATCCCTTTCCCTTTAAGGTTTTACCTTCCTGTTTTCTCTACTTATGTATTTTCTAATCCCTCTTTTCTCCTCTCAGTCAAGTATATTCTTCCATTCTCTATTCTCCTTTAACTAATCTTGCTAATTCATTTTAAAATTTCTTTCATTCTCATTGTTTGTCTTTTCTTTCTGTCTAATCCCTTAGTCTCTAATTCATGAACCCTATAGTCATCTGATCTCTCTCTTCTCTTTGCATTTTTCATACAAAGATTCCAAAGTATTCATTCTGGACTTAATGATTACAAGATATCACATAGATTATATCTTGTTATACCATTGCACAATATATTTTTGTGCAAATATTCATTAGCTTTCAACTATCTATTAAACTACAGAAAGGGTAAAAATTATCTCTTCAGTGCACTCCATTTCATTGAGCAATAACTTTAAAGATATTTTATCAATTACATGTCATAACAATTACCCCAATAAGTTTTCTTAAGTTATAAGATCCAAAATATCTCTCTCTCTCCCTCCTCCCTCCCCAACTTCTTGGAGATTGTAAGCAATTTGTCCTGAATTATATGTGTACTAATACAAAACATATTTCCATATTGCTCATTGTTTTAAGAGAATACTCATATAAAGCCAAAACCCCAAAATAAAAACACAAATAATCATATGCTTTGATCTGCATTACAACTCTAACAATTCTTTCTCTCCAACATTTCTCTCCAGTTCTTTGTCTCCAACAATTTGTTCAGCCATTCCCCTCAATTTACAATTCTTTTCCACCCCAAAAAGGGCTACTACAAGTAGTTCTTCTCCCCTTTTATATCTTTGGGATACAAAACTACTAATGGTATTGCTGGACCAAAGAGTATGTACAGTTTTATACCCTTTTGAGCATAATTCCAAATTGCTCTCAAATGGTTAGATCAGTTCACAACTCTACCAACAAAACATTAGTGTCCCGATTTTGTCACATCCCCTCCAAAAATTTATCACTTTCTTTTTTTCTAATATTGGCCAATCATGAGGAGGTACCTCAGCATTGTCTTAAATTCCATTTCTCTATCAAAAAAGATTTAGAACATTTTCAAATTATTATTGATAGGTTTAATTTATTCATCTGAAAACTAATTGTTCATATCTTTTGACTATTTGTCATTTGTCATTTACATTTTTACAAATTTGACTTGATTCTCTATGTATTTAAGAAATGAGATCTTTATCAACTAAATTTGTTATAAAATTTTTTCCCAGTTTGTCATTTCCCTTCTAATCTCCATTACACTGGTTTTGTTTGTATAAAATTCTTGATATTAATTCATTCTGGTATCCACTTCCATTTAATAGTTGAATTCGTCCCATTCACATTCATAGCTATCTGTGATTTTCCATCTGTATATTTTCATTCATCTTATTCTCCTGTTTCGATACTGCTCTTTCACTCTGTCCCTCCTCACAAGTGTTTTGCTTTTAACCACCATTTCCTTAACTTCACCCTCTCTTCTATTATTCCCTTCCCTCCCCTCTTTTTCCCTTCCTGTTTCACTGTTAGGTAAGATGGGATTTTATGTCTGAATGAGTATGGCTGTTATTCCCTCTCTAAAACAATTCCAATGATAGTAAGGTTTAAGCATTGCCTGTCATCACCTTCTTCCTCCCCTCCACTATATAAGTTTTTGGGTGCCTCTTTAGATGATACAATTTACCCCATTTAGCCTCTCTCTTCCCTTTTCTCTCATTGCAATCCTCTGCACCTCTTGATTTTTATTTGCATAAACAGCTTACTCCCACACCTTCTGTCTATGTATGCTCCTTCTAACAGCTCTAATAATGATAAAAATATAAAGTGTTACAAATATCTTTCCATGCAGGAATATGAATACTTTGACTTTACTGAATTCCTTAAATTTTCTTTTCTCAAGATCTTTTTATCACCTCCAGATAATTTGATAATGATGGTTTAGTTGATAAGAAATAAGTGGACCCAGACACATCTTTCTGTCAGCTCATGATGATGCTCTGTCTCTTGCAGCATGGAGTTTATTATATATGCTTCAAGACTCACTTCACACAAAAGAAACCCCCCAAAAACTTTGCATTTGTGCAGAAACACAAATTATGTCATATCAAAATGCAAATATTCTCATTAGCTTCCAAATAGAACAAGGCTAAGGTCGAACTTCGGCTGGGTCCTTATCAGAAGGCTGTGACAGGGAATATTTTCTCCAGGGAGAAATGCCCCTCCTGGAGGAATTTATGACCTTGAGTGTCTGAACTACTTTTGAAACAAAAACAGATGTATTTCTGACCAAAGGAGAGAATGTTAACCTCTTAACAGCTGGATTGTTAGAATCTTAAGGCTTTTCAAAAAGTCTATAATGTTTTTCCAATAAGAAAAGGTATGGATCATAAAAGTGGTCAAAAGAGGAGTCTCCGATTTTTATCTATTTGTGACTCTGTTTCTCTTATTGGCCTCCCACACTCTTCCTTATTTACCTTTTTATGCTTCTCTTTAGTCTTTTATTTGGATATCAAATTTTATGTTTGGCTTTGGTCTTTTCAGCAGGAATGCTTGGAAATCTTTTTATTAAATGACCATTTTTTCCTTTGAAAATTAATATATTCAATTTTTCTGGGTAGGTGATTCTTAGTTGTAAACATAGTTCCTTTACCTTCTGTAATATCATATTCCAAGTCTTCTAATTATTTAATGTAGCAGCTGTGTAATCTATGGCACCATGATATCTGAATTGTTTCTTTCTGATTGCTTCAAGTATTTCCTCCTTGTCCTTGGAGCTCTTGAATTTGGCTATAATATTCCCAGGAGTTGTCATTTGGGGCTTATTGCAAGAGATATCAGTGGAGTTTCTTTCAATTTTTATTTTCTCTCCTATTCAAGAATATCACAGAACTTTTCTTTGATAATTTCTTATAATATGATGTCTAGGCTTTTTTTTTAATCATGACCTTCAGGTAATCCAATAAGTTTTAAACTGTCACTCAGATCTATTTTCCAGGTCAGCTGTTTTTTTAATGAAATATTTCTTTTTTTTCACTCTTTTGAGTGAAAACTGGACTCAAGTACTCCTGACTCCAGGACCTCTATTGACTGTGCTACCTAGTTGCCCCCTCCCATCTACCTTTGTAAATCTCTTATGTACCTACTTATTTACTTCTTTTATGTCCCTAGAACTTAGCACAGTGTGAGCATATTGTTCAGTCATGTCTAACTCTTCATGACCATGTGGACCACAGCACACCAATACTTTCCATGGTGTTTTCCTGGTAAAAAATACCAGAATGGTTTGCCATTTCCATCTCCAGGATATTAAGGCAAAGAGAGGTTAAGTGATTTGCTCAGGATCACATAGCTTGTAAGTATCTGAACCCAGATTTGAACTCAGACCTTCCTGACTCCAGGCCCAGTTTTCTAACCACGAGCTATGTACCTAGTTGCTTTATGGGCACAGTAAGCACTTAATAAATGCTTTTTGATTAATTTATTACTTCTTATATTCAAGTTTGATTCATAACTATCCCTTTTCAATCTCTTCTATGAAATAGCATTGATCAGTTTCCCACTGATCCATGCACCTAGCTTTGGTTGTCTCCCTGATGGCATACTACCATCTAGCTCAAGGAAGAATATCCTCCTGCCCTTGATATCTTGTTTGTTTGTTGCTGTCTTCCTGCTTGAAGAATAATAAAATGACTTCACTACATGGAACTCAGTGTACTTTGTGTCCAACTCTGGCTGACTAAAACAATCTGACTTGGAAAGCTCTACCATAGGTAAATAGCCCATATGAACATTTAGGATGGAGATGTCTCTAAATTTCTTTTCTACATCTCTCATTTCTTTTGAGCTACTGCAATTCTGTTTTGCTCATAGGGCACAGTGCCTTTCTTGATGCAGGCACAGCATACTGGATGGTCCTGTGCCAGTAACTCAAAATCAATACCTAAGTTCTTCAGAGAGACATTGAGTGTCCTTGTATCACTTTTTCTGACCTCCATTTGAGCACATGTCTTGTATGAGTTCTCTAATAAACAGTCTTTTAGGCAAACATGCATTTGCAATTCCAACAATGTAGCCATCATCAGAGTTGTGCTTTCTGCAATAAAGTTTGAATGCTTAGCAGTTCAGCTTAAGAAAAGATCTCAGTGTCCAGTACCTTTCCTTTCCAAGTGATCTTCAGAATTTTCCTAAGACAATTGAATTGGGAATGATTTGATTTCTGGTATACTGCCCAGGTTTAACAGACATATGAGATCAGCACAATAGTTCTATAGACCTTTAGTTTGGTAAGCAGCCAATATCTCTTCTCTCCCACACTTTCTTTCCAAGCCTCCTAAACACTGAGTTAGCAATGAATGAATTAACTTCATCATCTATATGTGCATCCTTTGAAAGTATATTGCCAAGGGAAGTTAATTTATCCATAAACATTCAAAATTTCTCTAATTGCTGTAGCCAATGGTTCCATATATTGATGGCATCATGCTGGCTGATGGAGAATTTTTGTTTTCTTGGTGTTTTTCAGATAGAAATTAGCACAAGCAGCAGAAAATTGGTTCATGTTATATTGTATCTCAGATTGAGAGGCTGCACTGAGTGCACAATCATATATGAACAGAAAGTCATATACCAACTTTTACTCACTTTAGTCTTGCCTTTTCAAGTTAAATAATTTAGTGTGGTAACTGATCTTGATGCCATTTTCATCCTCATTGAAGGCATGTGAGAGCACACAACCCAGCTTCATTCCATTGGTTATTAAGAAAGCACAAGAGCATCATCCATTATCTAGAGCCTGTGAAAGTATAGTGTCTTCGATATGTCAAAAAATTCTGATGAACTATTCTCTGGGCAAAAAATTTTGCCAGGAGTTTTTGATATGACTGACAGTATCAAAGGCCTTGGTCAGATTGATGAATGTTGTTCTTCTCCCAGCATTTCTCCTTGGAGTTGCTGGGCAGCAAACACCATGTCAACTATTCCTCAAGCCTTTCTGAAGCCACACACTGACTCTCAAGTAGATGACCATCTTCCAAGTGAAAGATTAGCCTATTAAGGAAGACTTGTCAGCAATGACTAAGTGAGAAGAACCCAACCACCCCTGCCCAGACTATCACAGAACACCTTATTTTCTTTTCCTTTACAGAGATAAACAATGGAAAGATCATTGATATCCTGGGGGATAACCTCCACAACACCCAGAAAATTTCAGTCAGCTTTTTCATGAGGAATAGACCCCCTGCCTCATAAATCTCTCCTGGAATGGAATTAGAACCAGGCTTTTTGCCACATGAGATGAACCTAATGGCATTCAAAAACTAATTCAGCTGGAAGTTTGACTAAAGAGGGATTGACTTCAACTGATGCATAAAATCAGTGGTGTCCCCATCGATTGATGATGATCTGTTGAGAACACTATGGAAGACTTTAGCTCATCTCTCTAAAATCATATCCTTATCACTGATCAGTATGACTCTGTCAGCACTGAGTAGAAGAGATGTCCACAAACAGCTTTCAGAGTATCATAGAACCACTTTGGATGATTACTATCAGCATAAAACTAGATTTTATCTGCCTTCTTACTAAGCCAAGAATCCTAAATCTGTCTAAGATTCCTTTGCACTTTGCTTTTATGGAGTTATATGCTGCCTTCTAAATAGAGATCGGAAAACTATAAAATTCAAAGAGAGTAAATTGGTGCATTTTGTGGACAATATTCTTCTTGTGTCCCCAAATGCAAAGGTGTGTCTTAGAGATAGCAAGATTCTTTTGTTAGAATTGTATAAGCATGGGCATAAGAGCTTGAAGGCAAAATTACAATGGGTTTTGTATAGAGTGCAATATCTAGGTTTTGTGTTATCAGAGAGTTCAAGAAGTATTACACAGAAAAGAATAGCTGATATACAGAAATTGACCAAAAAGCAGCTCAGAGCTATTCTTGGAACAACTGGGTTCTGTAGATAATGGATACCTAGGTATAGTGAAATAACAAAATGTCTAACAGATTTGACCAGGAACACAGAACCTGAACCTCTGAAACTTAAGCCTGAATATCTGCAAGCCTTAACTAAGCTTAAAGAAGCCATTTATCTGCTCCAGCTTTGGGTATCCCAGACTATTCAAAATCATTCCAATTGTTTGTAAATGAGACCAAAGGAATTGCTTCTAGACTACTGACACAGACTTTGGGACAAGTTATTGTCCTATTGGATATTATAGTTGTCAGCTTGACCCAATAGCTGCAGGTACTGTACCTTGTCTAAGGGGGTTAGCTGCTGCTGCTGTGTTAGTCCAGAAGTCAGCAGATTTAGTTTTGGGATATCCATTGACTATATATTGTTCATATCAGATAGAAGCACTAATGAGGAAATTTCATACTCAAGCTTATTCAGATCAAAGAATTTCTAAGTATGAAATTATTCTCCTGGGTAGTGAAAACATCCAGTTGAAGAGGTGTAGTGTATCAAATCCAGTTACATTTCTTCCTGATTTACCAAAGAACAGTGAACCATTACATGAGTGTGTAGAAGTAGTAGATCTAGAAGATATGCCTAGGATGGATTTGAAAGACACTCCTATTGAAAATCCAGGCTTGGATTATTCACTGATGGTTCTTCATATTTGTGTAATGGAATTAGATATACTGGTGCTATAGTGGTCTCAGAACTTGAGACTCTGTGGTATGGCTCATTACATAGTAATCTTAGTGCTCAAGGAGCAGAGTTAGTGGCATTGAAGCAAGCCTGTCTTCTAGCTGATGGTAAAAGTGCTAATATATATATACAGACTCTCAGCAGGTGTTTTCAGTATGTCATGCAACAGGAAAGATCTGGAAACAACAAGGTTTTATTACTGCATCAGGAAAACCAATTGCACATGCAGAAATAATAACTGAGTTGTTGGATGCTATCCAAAAACTAAACAGTGTAAAATTGGAATTTGGGAGATGCCATCTAAAAGTATATATATATATATTTTATGGACACGTGAGAGACTTTGAAACTACATTTCCCATGATTCCTCATGGCAAACAGGAAGTATGATGATGTAAGAGAGGGGTTAAATCTCCTGGGTGAGGAGGAAGTCACTCTCTTGCCTAGCAGGCGTGGGAAGAGAAGAGAGGTAACAATAATGGCAGAGGCGGCAGTTTTGAATTCTTACAAGCGCGTGGTCTAATGATTTTATCCCTATCAGCATGGCTTTAATTAAAATACTAATTTATATTATTATATCAGTCTTTATTATTTTTAATCGTAACAACAGCTAGCGGTAATCCATTGCAAAAGTCATACTTGTGGAGGAGATTCAGTTTCTAAAGGAAATCATAGAGCTGATATAACTGCTAAGTATGCAGCCCAAAATGCTCCAGTGTATTTGATGAATCTGTTAACTATTGAGTCTGATGATTTAGAAAGAGTTTATATATACTCAGATATTCAAAAATGGAAGAAGAAGTTTGGAGCAAGGAAAGAACATGGTATATGGGTTGCAGACACTGGAAAACCGCTTTTGTCAAAACATTTTTATATATATATTTGACACAAATATACTATTTGTGTCAAGCCATTCACACAAAAGGTCATTTTGGTACTCAAGCTGTAGTAGATTCTGTAAAAAGATAATGGGTAGCACCAGAAATAAGTACTGTTACAAATAAGATCTGTAGTAGTTGTTCTGTTTGCCAAAAATTCAATCAAGGTGCATTCAGAAAGAAAGGTTTAGGTAGTAGACCTTTGGCATATTGTCCATTTGAGAGTTTGCAAATTGATTACATAAGCATGCCAAAAGCTGGAAGATACAAGTTTTGTCTTGTAATTGTGGATAGATTAACAAAATGACCTGAAGTTTTTCCTATCTACTAGAAATACAGCTAGCTTTGTAGTGAAAGTATTGCTTAGGGAAATTGTTCCTAGGTTTGGTGTACCAGTTACCATAGATTCTGATAAAGGATTTCATTTTACTCAAGATATTCTAAAAGAGTCTATAAGAATCTAGGAATAACTACTAAGTATCATGTTCCTTATCATCCACAAAGCTTGGGTCAAGTGGAATATATAAATAGGGAATGCAAGACTATGATGAGGAAAATTTGTGCTGAAACTCATCTAAATTGGCCAGATATCCTTCCCATAGCTTTGTTTTAGCTCTGTACCAGACCAAGAGCAGGTCTGCTTATATCATCTTATAAAATGCTCTTCAGACATGCTCCATTGCAAGCAAAAACTTATAAGGCTGTTTATATGTCTTTCTTAGGAGGAGATTGTCAAATTACTTCATATTTAAGTACATTACAACAAAGGCTTAGAGAACTGCATGATATGGGAGTATTGATCCAATCTGGTCCATTGAATTATTTTCTTCATAATTTTCAACCAGGTGATATGGTATATGTGAAAAAATCAGCAACACAAGAGAGTTGGGTAGGTCCTTATACAACTGTATTAGTTTCACCATCATCAGTGAAAGTGTAAGGGGGAAAAGGAGGTTTGGGGTTGAATATATTAAAAGGTTAGATCGCCAGGGAACTGAATAATTATCAATCCCCAAAATGATTTTAGTGATTTATTTACAAAATATAGGAGAGAGTGGAAGTAGGGAGATGAGAAGAGGGTAGAGTAAGAGATTGTATTCAAGTCTGGGCTTTACTCTGACAGGACTCCAGAGGCCTAGCCAGAGCCTAAAAGTCAATTAACAAGGGGGTTAGCCACAAGGGCTTCTCCCAATCAAGGGAGCCTTCGGGAGGCTAGTACCTCCTGGGAGGTTAAAGGAGTCAGCCTTTTCCACTCACCATGTGTAGTTCTAAGAGAGAGATTTAAGAGCAGTCTCACCAAGGTCTCAGGGTCCAGGTCCAGTGCTCCTCCATGTCCAAGCAAGAACCAGAAGAACCCTGGATCACTCAACTGTTTCTTTTTAAAGGGGCTTCTTTTGCGTCACTTCCTGTGCCTTCCTCTTAGTTTGCATGTCCTTACAACAGACGTTTTTCTTAGGACTGCCCAAGAGGCAATCAATAAATTCTGATTTGTTACCCACTCTAGCACACATGGGTTATGGACCACCCAACTTGTGAGTTAGGTGGAGATGTTTTCACCTTTGGTGATTAAATCTAAAAATGAGCAGGGTAGATTTAATATCAATATCACAAAAGTATTAGGAAGAGATTTGTGGTATCATTGTTTGCATATAAAATTAGCTCATGGAATTGATGTTGATGATGAAGAAGAAGAGGAGGAAGAGGAGGAAGAGGAGGAAGAGGAAGAAGAGGAAGAAGAGGAAGAAGAGGAAGAGGAGGAAGAAGAAGAAGAATTGTTATTATTATTATTATTATTATTATTATTATTATTAGTGGAAAGATGAAATTCATTGGTCAAATAGAGTCTGCAGTCAAAAAGATCAGTAAGGAGAGGACCATTCCAGTGGAAGAGGACATTCGGATGGGAGAGGACATTGCTGTTGAAGAGGAGGATTCAGAGAAATTGAAGGACTTTGTACAGAGTCTGAAAGACTTGTAAATATTAAGCAGATAAAGACTTTAAAGCAGGGGTTGGCAACCTTTTTGGCTGTGAGAGCCATAAATGCCACATTTTTTAAAATGTAATTTCGTGAGAGCCATACAGTGCTCACAGTGCACGCTCCTGTAACAATGCACACTCCTGTAACAGCGCCTGAAAAAAAAAATTGACTTTATGGCTCCTGCAGAAAGAGCCATATCTGGCCCTCAAAAGAGCCTCAAGAGCCATACGTTGCCGACCCTTGCTTTAAAGAATATTCTCAATGAAGAGGATCAAGAGATTAATGGACTAATGCTTCTAAGGAATTTGGATAATGTAATATAGCAACATGGCATATTTTCAAAAGCATATGATAATACATATTACTACCATGGAGTTTGGAGAGGAGGATATTTCTTCAAACAAGATAAGAAGAGAAGATCTGAAGTTTTGGTAGATATGTTGCATGTAACCCTAACATAACACAACATAACATAGCATAAATAACAACACAACAAAAACATATACATAAAAACATAACCATGGTTAGGATATATTGATTCACTACTTGAATGAGTGAAACAATGTATAGTTAGGTACTAACATTGTTATAATTAGTTATAGGATAGTTACTAACAATGAATAGTTACTTAGTATAGGATTTATTTTTTTTTTTAATTTTAAACCCTTAACTTCTGTGTATTGACTTATAGGTGGAAGAGTGGTAAGGGTAGGCAATGGGGGTCAAGTGACTTGCCCAGGGTCACACAGCTGGGAAGTATCTGAGGCTGGATTTGAACCTAGGACCTCCCATCTCTAGGCCTGGCTCTCAATCCACTGAGCTACCCAGCTGCCCCCATATAGGATTTATTTTAGATTATAATTTAGAATAATAATAGTATAGGTAAATAGGGTTAGTTTTAGGAAATTATGTTAAGATAGGGCTGTAGTTAGGTTAGCATTTAGGGTTGATAAGATAAGATACAGACTTACATTACAAAATACATTGTAAAATACATAACAAACATGCATTACATATAACATATTATAGATCACATATCACATAAATATGTAAATAGATATGTAAATATATGTAAATAGTGTAGGTTATAGTTAGGATTATAAAATTATATTATGGTGTATGTATATATGTAACATGTATGTAAATATTGGTGTATATATGCATATCATGTACATATATATTTGTGTGTATTGTATGTATATATGTAAAAGTATGTATGTGGTTAATATTTGATACTGATTAAGTTTTTACATACATAAAGTTCTATGTAAAAGTTTAGTTTTGTGTAATAGGAATAAGGTCTTAATTTAGATTAAGACTGTGTTAAATTTTCATGTACTTTTAAAATGTATTTTGCATAAGTAAGTTTGTTGGATTAGTTTAATTTTTTTGTAAAAATTATGTTGTGTTAATTGTACTTTTTCAAAAAAAATTTGTTTGTTGTTTATGCATTACAATAGTAATAGAATTTTTCTGTATTAGTTTATAAGAGTAGTATTTTAGGATTTTAATGTTTTGCATGAAATTTGTGTTGGTATTTCTATTTTGATGTTTTTTTGCTTATTTTGCTTTTGCATATGTTTGATTTGTACTTTGAACTTTGTAACTGTTCATTGTATGATTTTCCTTTTTCCTTTCCTTGATTTAAATTCCTAGAGTTAGGTAGTTTTGGATAGAATAGAATAAGATAGGTGAGTGTAGGCTATTTGTTATTTTGGCTAAGAATTTTAGTTTAGGTGGGATATAAGTTTGTTGGTGCACAAATACCAAAATATTGTTTACAATACTATTTTGGATTTGTGCGAAGTGGTAAACTGTTATAGAGAAATGAGGAAAAGCAGGAACTGATGCCAAAGCAGAGGCAGGAAAAATTCCAGAATTCTAGGAGAGTGTCAGTGTGATCTTCTCCTACAGGGAGTTGATCTCTGGAAGAGGTTGAGAGTGTGTGTCTGAACTCCTCAGGTGGACTGTGTGAGCTTGACCATTTCTCCCTTTCCCTGTGGCTGTCCTTCTGGTACAACTATGTTCCTGTTTGTGTATCTAGTTACTCCTGATCTACAGAGATTCTTACAAAGCTGCTGAAGCCAACTGTCAGTGAGATCCTTTCCCTTTTGAGCCCTTGATCCTGCTTACCCTCAAACCTTTTCCTACTCTACCATCTAAGGTACTCTTCTCTACTAATTTTGTTAGTGAAGTATTGTAGAAGCTGGGACTTTTAGGTAGAAAGAGTATACTGTTAGAGCAGATAACAACTTTGAGAAGACAACTACTGGATTTTGGTGGGAGGTTTAGTTAACAGCATTTAGTCAGATTATCCCAATCCCTTCCCTTCCTTCCCTTCCTTTTAATAAACCCTGGTTTTGTCTTTTGTCATTTTGGGTATCCTGCAAGATTCTCTTGCTGGCCTTCCCAAACCTGTTACTTCTGATAACGGGCCCTAACAAACTATCTAAAACCCTATACCACCAAGCATTAAATTTACCTTTTTATTTCACTTCTTAGAGACAGATGAACTATCCTACTGGTAAATGCTGTGGAGTTCTCATTTTTCATTTAGTAGCATCTGAATTTCACCATCATTTTAATCAAACAGATCCTAATGTTTGCAAGTATTCTGGCCTGGATGAATGAGTGTGGTGCTATACACCAAATCTCTGAAAGCTGCTTTTGAAAAAATTGAAAATGCTTTCCTTTTCTACTCTACTGTTGTCAACTGTGTATAGACTCAGCTTTCCCTTCAAGATAGCAACAGTTTGGCACTAAGAGATGCTCTAATCTACTGACATTAAGTCTTCTGGTAGTCACCTTGTCTTGGGGCTGCCGATTTCATTAAGTGTGAATGTTTAGCTTGGAGAAGATATCTATGATTAGTCTAGCACTCTGTGTTACATATCATCTATCTCCTCTTCTTATGATGACATAGTCTTTTAACTGCTAATGCTTCCCTTGATGGTGCATCCATGAAATTTTATTGCACTTAGATGGAAGACAGTGTTGGCAATGAAATCATGAGACACAAAAGTCTTTGGTAGTAAGGCGCCATCGCTGTTGCTTTTCTCAACGCCATTCCTCCCAAGGACTTCCTGTACCGTCAGATAGTCTGTGCCTACTTTCCCATTAAAATCAGGCTTGTTCTCTTTTGGCACATCGTTGATGAGGGTCATGAGGTCTTCATAGAATTTTTCTTTGACCTCATAGAGTTCATCATATTGGTAGATACTAATGATGGTAGCATGGTGTTATCTTCAATCACAGGCAATGAGTCTATTCTTCATTCCTTTGGGGAGGCATATAAAGTTGTTGGCTATATTAGATTTGTTTGTGAAATCTACACTAGCTCCTGATATTCTTCATCACTTCCACCTCTGCAGAAAAATCTATATAGCTCCAAATTTGGTAAGCTGGTCTTCATTTGCTAGCCCTGTTTCATTCAGGGATGCTATTTGGATGCAATATCTGTTGAGTTCTCTCACAAAAGCTGTTCCTCTTTCAGATCTACAAGATTCTGTGTTGTCTATAAGCATGCACATATTCCATGTACCAATGATGAGCAGAATCATCTTCACAGAAGTTTTTGTGCATTGTTTGTTTCAAACACAGGGTAGAATCCCTACCTTGCTCCAGTAAGCAGTCCAGGGCGAGATAGGTGAAGCATACAATTTTTAGGTCACCTTTTCTATTCTTTTCATCACACCCAGAGGTGAGCAGTTCAATCCTTCACAAAGCCTTCTAAGACACTAAGGGACCCATCAAATTCCACATAGAGAAGATGTCTCTATGCCCTGGGCTGCCTGCATGTAGGATTGTGACTATAGCCACCATTATACCACACCTGCTGCTTCATCACTTGCCTGTTGCCACAGGACTTCCAGGTAGGAGTAAAATAATAAAACAATGAGATAGTAAAATATAAAATGGGATGGGTGATGTCTTTTGATTTGAGCATAAATTAAATTTAAGTGAGGCAGAGTCATGCAAAGTCTTCAAAACTCAGTTTCTTTGAGCGAAGGAAACATACTTTATATTACTCATTTAAGAATGACCTATTCCTGCTAGGACATGTGAAAATTGAATTTATTTTAAAATTTAATTCTCAGAGGCAGTGGCTCAGTGGACTGAGAGCCATGCCTAGAGGTGAGAGGATATGGGTTCAAATCTGGCCTCAGAATTTTCCTAGCTATGTGATCTCCTCCACTTTATATGGTAGGTCATGGATAAATGTAACTATTCCTTAAGTGATCTTTTTCTGGTGGTCTGTATTAGTCAAATGATACTGGTAATTCATATAGCAAATCTAAGTTTTATTGTACAAAGGTCATTCCTAGTTGAATTATACTACTATCCCTCAACCCTTCTTACATTCCTTAAATACTTTCATAACATCCTTACTCCCTCACATATCTGCCGCAAGTATCAAAAAACCCTCCATCCACATCACTATTTGCAAGGTGACAGTATTTCACTAATAATACCATCAGAGGAACACAAGATTGCTCCAAAATACCAACACTGAACTACTCACCAAAATATAATACAATAATTAACCCAAGTTGTTTGTCCTTACAATATTGCTGTTATTATAGAAATTGTTCTACTGGTTCTGTTCACTTCACTCTCTATCATTTCAAATAAATCTCCTCAGGTTTCTCTGAAAACCTTTTCTTATAATCATATTCAATTACATTCATATGTCATAATTTCTTTAGCCATTCATTCCTCAATTGATAAATACTCCTTCTTATTTTCAAGTTCGTTGCCACCACAAAAAATTGCTATAAATATTTTTTGCATATGTGGAGCATATTCTTCTTTCTTTGGCCTTTTTGGGCCATAGGTCTAGTAGTGGTATTTTTAAGGTATAAACAAAGGGTGTGAGCAATTTAATAACATTTTGACCAAAGTAGGAATTTGTTCTGCTTGACTCTATATATTGAATATGTATTTATTATAAGAGTTTTCTTTCTTTTTCTAATGGGAGAGAGGAGGCAAGAGAGTAAAATAAATGCTTACTAATTTTTTCAGTAAAATTTAACATAAAAATAATTGACTATGCAATTTTGTCAATTCCGATGCATTTTGTCAAAAAATATCAATCATGAAATACTTATGAGCAGGCAGCATACTAACAAACTATATAAAGGCAATCATAAAAGAGATGGTATTATCATTGGCATAATGAAGTAATTGATTATTGGCATAATAAAGAAATTGATTTAATATTTGTAAATCAATTTTCAGAGTGAATGGGGTCAACTAGTAAAAAAAATTAAAATATGTCCATTTCAAAAAAGGGCAACTAAAATTCCAATACAAATAAAAAGCGAACCCCCCCCAAAAAAAGTACTCATAACCAAAGAAAAACTTTAAATTTATTATCATCCTCAAAATTATCTACTAATTCAATTTTAAACTCATCATAAATATATTAATAAGTAATAGAGACTATTAAAACTTTTAAAAAATCATATAAATAAGATTTGAATAAAAATTCATTATGTTGGTATATATTAATTATATCATATCTCTTCATGTAACATGTCACATAACATCATATTATATTTATTATATCATATCATTTTATTAGTTATGTGGTACAGTGGATAGAGCACCCAGCCTGAAGTATGGAAGACTCAGCTTCCTGAGTTCAAATCTGGCCTCAGACACTTACAAGATGTGTGACCCTGGGCAAGTCACTTAACCCTGTTGGTCTAAGTTCCTTATCTGTAAAATGAGCTGGAGAAAGAAAGGCAAACCATTCTAGTATCTTTGCCAAGAAAACCTCAAACGGGATCAAGAAAAGTAGGGCATGACTGAAATATGACTAAACAACAACAAATATTGGTATAACAAATTTTTAAGTAATACTACAAAAAATAAAATTTTGCTTAAAACACAAAATAAATCAGAATTGAAAGATATCAAAATTTCCAATGCAGAGAAAAAAAATTTTTTTAACTAAAGATGGTCCTATACCAGGGCTTCCACTTTGAAACACTAGCTGTCACTGTACAGCAATGTTTAGGGAGGTCAAAATGAAACTGAAATCATTGGATGTCTTATTCTTTATCAACCCCCACCACCACCACCCAAATCCCACCAGTGTCTTAGGGAGTGACAGCTCCCAAACTCTCTTTTAAATCTCTTCTTTTGAGAGCAAACTAATAAGAATGCCAGATATATGTCTCTAAATTCATGCGCCAGATTCTTAGCCAAAAATCAGTATGAAAAACTTGCTAGTCAATAATCTCCTGAATGACTAAACCACCAATGCTACCCCACCACACAATTGGGCCAGAAACAAAAGCAAACAGGGAAATGCATCGATTCTCTGGAAGGTGTTTACAAGAAGTAAAGTCAGTGAAAAATGAAACAGAGTAGAACAAATGCACAGAATTGGAAGCTAACTGAGTCCAACGAAATTAGGGCAAAAAGAGGGGAATCATACTGTTTGGTCCCTCTAAATAACTTGTAACACATCTGCTCTTACCCAAACTCCAGCTACAGGGAAAAGGCAAGGAATAATGATAAAAGCAATCTTATACTTTGCTGCTTCATCCACTCCATTTCAACTATTGACACCACTTGGAAAGGCAACCCCTTTTCTTACTATCCTTTGTCTCTGAATTTATTACTTTTTTCCTTGCACTAAGTCCCTACACCATCCCAAAATGATACAATATTTATCTCGGCAGAAGAATGAAAACTCAAAATTTCAGAAGTCTAGTTTCAAGCCACTCTTTCCACAACAGTGGAAACAGAATTTGTTCCCAATCTAAGAAGGTGATCCAAGTAGCATTTTGCTATATTCAGTTAAATCTCCCAAAGGGATGCAGATGGAAAAGTAGACATATGATTCAGTGGTTATTAATGTTCTCAGTATTTTTTTTCATAATAAGGTCCAAGATTTTCTTCAAGTCTTTGATATCCTCCCATACCTTCAGATATTCTTCAGTCTTTCAATATCCTCAAAACTACTATGATCTTTCAAAGACAGATTTCCTCCATGTACCTCCTGCCATCACTGTCTTCCCTAATACCATTTCAGCTGTGGATATATAGTGGACTGTGATGCTATGATCAAAATATAATGTCTGTACTATCACTGATTAGAAGTTTGTCATAGAACTGTGATGGGCAACCTTTTTGAGCTTGGTGTGTCAAAATTCGCCAAAAAAACGAGCATAACTCGGGTGGTGTGTCACTTTGAGAAAAAAATCATAATTTCACAATATTTATAATTTAAATAACAAAAATGTATAATGGTTGTAACTGTATTTAATAAACCAAAATAGGTAAATTAATATAGGTAAAATTATCATTTATAGTGCACAGAGTGTCTACACTACACCACAGCAAATGTTTCATCCTTGGCATGTGGCCCCATACTTCTCTGTATGCGGCCACGTGTCATCGAAAATGGCTATGTGTGTCACAGGTTTGCCATCAGGGTCATAGAACATTTTTATAGGTCTTTCTCGTTTTCCTTCTGATTTCATCCTCAAATGCCAGGTGATGATGTTGCTTACTTGGATTTCTCATCAAGCTTCCTATAAACTTGTCTTTCCCTGTGTAGTATTTCTTCTTTTATTTTTGCCTTTTGAAAAAAAAATTGTTTTTGTTTACATTTGAGTTCCAAGCTGTTTTATCCCCTCTGTCTCAACCTCAACCTAGAGAAAGCCAGCATTTGACACAGATATATCTATGTGAAACTACACAATACATAAAGTTAATTGGAATATTCATATAACAGAATGGCTTAGTCATTCACATTTGCTCTTTAAATAGTACTTCTGGTACTACAAACTACATTCTCTTAGTTCTATTTGTTTCACTTTCCATTATTTAATGCAAGTCTTTCCATGTTTTCCTGTAATCAATCTGCTCATCGATCACATTCCATTCCCTCCATATATTCTTTACATCCACCTTGCATTCCATCACTATTACATTTCCCACAGCTTATTGAGTCATTCCCCAATTTCCAATTCTTTGTCACCACAAAGAAAGCTACTATAAATGTTTTAAAAGATATAGGTTCCTTTCCCTAATCACCTTCGGAAACAGAAATGATAATGGCATTTGGAGGTCAAAAGGCATATAGTTTTATAACTATGGGGACATAATTCCAGATTACTCTCCAAAATGGTTGGATCAATCCACAATTGCACCAAATAAGTGTCCCCATTTTTCCACATCCTCTACAACATTTGTCATTTTTTCCTTCTATGATTTTAGTCAATCTGATAGGCATGAAATAGTATCTCAAAGTTGCTTTAATTTGAATTTCTTTAATAAATAATGATTTAGAACATTTTTTTCTTATGACTACATATAGCTTTGAATTCTACCCTCCCCCCCCCCAAATCGCCTATTCATGTCATTTGTCCATTTGTCAAATGAGGAATTACTCGTATACTTTTAAGTTTAACAAAGTTATCTGTATATTTTAGATATGAAGCTTTTACCTAAGAAAATTAATATAAATGTGTTTTCCCAATTAGCTACATTCATTTTACTTGTAGAAAATATTTTAATATAACAAAATTATCCATTTTACATTTCACAGTGCCTTTTTTGGATCTATTCATACATTCTTCTATCTGTAAATGAGAGGTAACATGTTCCATATTCTTCTAATTTATTTATATCTCCCTTTATGTACCCATTTTGAGCTTATCTTCATAAATGGTGTAAGATATTGACCTGTATCTAATTTTTACTGGAATGCTTTTCAGTTTTCCCCCAAATTTTTACCCAATAATGAATTCTTATCTCAAAAGCTTAATTTTTTTATACTTGTCAAACACAAGGTTACTATAACCATTTACTTTTCTTTATTGTATATCTACTCTATTGTATATCTACTCTATATACCATTCTATTTCTTAGTACCGGGTAATTTTGACAATTACTACAGTTTAAGATCTGGTGTTCTTAGAACTCCTTTATTTATATTTTTTCATTAATTATATTGATATTCTTGACCTTTTGTTCTTCCAAATTAATTGTTCTTTTTTTCTAGCTCAATAAACTTTTTGATAATTTAATTGGGATGGCACTGAACAAGTAGATTACTTTATATAGGATTGTCATTTTAATTATATTGGCTCTGCCCAACCATGAATAATATTTTCCAAATTATTTAAATGTGACTTCATTTGTATGAAAAGTGTTTTATAATTATATCCATATAGTTCCTGACTTGTCTTGACAGATAAACTGTCAGGTATTTTATAGTCTACTATTATTTTTTTTATCTTTATCTCCTATTTTAGAATCAATTCTGTATATTGGTTCTAAGGCAGAAGGGTACTGAGGGCTGGGGTTAAGTGACTTCCTCAGGATCACATAGCTAGGAAGTGCCTGAGGTCAAATTTGAACCCAGGACCAGCTCTCAATCCTCTGAGCAACCCAGCTGACCCCCACTATTAATTTAAATGAATCATCTATTACTATCTCATCTTGCCAGGCTTTGTTGGAAATTAGAAATGCTGATGGTTTAGGTGATGTTATTTTATATCTAGCTACTTTGCTAAAATTATTGTTTCAACTAGTTTTATCTGCAAAAAAAATATGCTTTACTTATTTCTAAGTTCTTTCTCTGGAGGTGGACATTCACAAGTTTTTCTTCAAACAATATTTCTGTTGCTGCTTTCTTGGTTCTGTTCATATCACTCTTCCTAATTTCATTTAGGTCTTTCCATGTTTTTTTCCCCAAATTAATCTGCTCATCATTTTTTATGGTGCAGTATTATTCCTTCACAATCATATATTATAACTTGTTTAGCCATTCCCTAATTGATGGGCATCCCTGCAATTTCCAGGTTTTTCTTACCACAAAAAGAGCTGCTATAAATATTTTAGACCATTTTAGGTTCTTTTCCTTTTTTCCTGATCACCTTAGGAAATAAATCTAAGGTAATGCTGGGTCAAAAGAGTCACAGTTTTCCAGATTGCTCTCCAGAATTATTAGATCAGTTCACAGTTTCACCAACAGTATATTTATGTACCCATTTTCCCACATCCTCTTTTTTTTTACCCTTTGTCATTTTACCCTTTGATAATTTTAGCCATTCTGATAGGTTGAACCTATATCTCAGAGTTGTTTTGAGTGTTTCTCTAATCAATAATGACTCAAAGTATTTTTCATATATTTATATATACCTCGGATTTCTTCATCTAAAATCTGTCTGTTCATATTGGCCATTTATCAGTTGAGGAATAGCTCATATTCTTAAAATTAGACAAAGTTCTCTCTGTATGTGAAATATGAGACCTCTATATAAGAAATTGCCTGTAAAATTTTTTCCCAGTTTACTACTTTCCTTTTCATCTTGCCTACATTAGTTTTAATTTTACACAATCTTTTTAATTTAATATGTTCAAAATTATCTACTTTGCTTCTCACAATGCTATCTTTTTAAAACACTTACCTTCTGTCTTAGAATTGATACTAAGTATTGGTTCCAAGGCAAGAGAGTGATGAGGGTTAGGAAATTGGGCTTAAATGGCTTGCCCAGAGAAATTGGCTAAGTGTCTGAGGTTAGATTTGAACCCAGCACATCTTGTCTCCAGGCCTGACATTCCATACCCTGAGTCACCTAGTTGTGCCATCTAGCTTTTGTTTATTCACAAATTCTTCTACTAAATCAAAATGTATACATGACTTAGGCACAAAGGGAAATATCATACCAAATTAGAACAGGGAATATTCACTTTCTCTATGTTTTTAATCATATTTACCACTGGTTTATCTATTTTATTAATTTTTTAAAATGAAACTAATGTCTAGTTTTATTTATTAATTCAATGGTTTTCCTCCATTCAGTTTTATTACCTTTACCTTTAGTTTTCCGGATTTCTGATTTCTAATTTGGCTTTTAATTGGGGATTTAAAATGTTTCTAGTTTAAAAAAAATAATTCCCTACAGTATTGTTTATTGCTACTTCATTAGTCAGCACTCCTCACAATCTTCCACTATCCTGAAAAAAAAAATAATTGAAAAGTGATTGGCATGGCTTTGGTATCTCTCCTGAAAAAATCAAGCTCTTACTTATTAAGGAATGTTGTTCCTTAATAATATCTCATAGTCTCCTTACCAGCTAAAATTTCTTCAAGAAATAGTAGCAGTCTTATTAATATCAAAGTGAACCTCTTATTTCTCTCTAACTCCTCAGAGAATACCAAAACTCTTCTTTCAAGCTTCCTCTACTTTCCTCTCCCTTGCTCTCAGCTGAAAACTTTGCCCCTTACTTTATTGAGATGATTTTAAACTATTCTCCATGAGTTGATATTTTCCCTCTTCTTCTCAAAACCCTTTGACTCCATTTCCTTCTCATATTATTTAACAAATTGCTTCCTTGATTATCACTTCTCTCTGAATGTCTCTCTCAATTTTGACCTATCCAAAAGTTCTTTCTCTACTGTCTTCAGGCATACTCAAGTATTCTCACTTTTATAAAAGAAAACCTTCACTAGATATGACCATGTTCTCAAGCAGTAACCCTATTTTCTCAACCAAACCCCTAGGAAAAAGTCATCTTGTCATCACTTCTTATCCTATCACTTACTCCTCAAGCCTTTGTAATATGGCTTAAAACTGTTCTTTTCAAATTTACGAATGATTTCTTATAGTCTTTTCTTAATCCTCATTTTTCTTGATTTTTAGTTCTCATGGCACTATTCTCTCTTGGTTCTTATTCTGTCTAATCAGTCTCTTGCTGGCTCATCATCAGTTCACCATTAATAAAATACTCATTGCTCCAATTTTAAATGTTCTTCAAAATACTACCATCAACCTTTTAGTTTTCCTTCTACTACTATCTTCTTCACGTCATTACCTAAGATGGACTTAATTATAATTTTTATATATGATTCATACACCAAATCCAGATATGCAGCCCCAGTTTTTTTCCTGAGATCAAGTCCCACATCACCAACTACCAGTTGAACTTTTCTAAGTATATACCCTTGAGATATCTCAAACTCAAAAATTTTGAAAAAGAATTCATTAACTTTTCCCCAAATCCCTCCTAAACTTATCAGTAGAAAGCACCACTAAGACTTCCAAATCACATGACCAACAATATGGACAATTGAATGGACAAGGTATGGTAGAAACTAGGTATAGAGTCCAGTGGTTCCCAAACTTTTTTGGCCTACCTTCCCCTTTCCAGAAAAAATATTACTTAGCCCCCTGGAAATTAATTTTTTTTAAATTTTAATAGCAATTAATAGGAAAGATAAATGCACCTGTGGCCATCACCACTTCCCTGGATTGCTGCAGCACCCACCAGGGGGCAGTAGCGCCCACTTTGGGAATCACTGGCTATAGAACAACATATTATACCCTAATACCCTCCTTGGCGAAGCCATGGCAGTAGTGCACAGTTAGCACTTGGGAAGCTGCTCTGTTCCCCCTGTATAAATGGAATTAGCCCATTCATAGTCTAAACTCTACTTACCCAAGATGATATCATCTCCACCTCCCTTAGTGGGAGGGGAGATGAGTTACCCACACGTGACAATAAGTAACAAATCAAGAACAAGGGACTGCCCTTTGGGCAGTCCAAGTCAGTGCAGAGGCTGCCATTTGTCCACTTGAATTAGAGGTGGACCCACGGGAAGTGATGAGAGACACGATCTCTTCAAGTATGTTGGTTACTTCCTGTGGAGGCAGTTCCCTCTTTGAACTTGGTGCTGAAGGTTCTCGGCTGAGACCTCAGACTGCTTCCCCTCTGAATTGTCACGTGGGTAAGTTAGGCTGACTTCCTTGGCCTACCTTGGCGTTTCCAAACTCTGCCTTAAGTAGGCTTCTTGCCTCTGTGATTGCTAAGGACTTGTGGCTTGTAGCCTAGTTTAATTAGCCTTTTAACCTTCTCTCTCAGTCCAGGCCTCTGCAGGCCTGGACTAGCCTCTTCCTCTCTCTGTTTACTTTCCTAATTGTAAATAACCTACCTAAAAACTGGATCCTGACTTGGGTCTATTTTAATTATGGAATCAATCTGAATTGTTGATTCCTGGCAGCCACACTTTGAATATATATCTATAAAATACCTAAAATCTCCTTCTTACACCCCTCTTCCCAGCACCTGGGGTCATTTTTGCATGCACCAACCCTCTGTAAAGCTGCCCAAAGCAAATACTTTCTCCTTCAATTCTCCCTGGTAATGGGGGCTCACAGACAGCTTGAATTTGGCCTCTGGGCACTTGAACTGGGAAAAAGTTCACAAGATAAGTTCCTACACACCAAGATAAGATCAAAATGGATATATGATTTAGACAAAAAGGAAAACACCATTAGCAAATTAAAGGAGAATAGAATACTCTACTTGTTAAGTCTATGGATAAAGGAAGAATTTATGACCAAAAAAGAGAGAGAAAGCATTATGGGATATAAAATGGATAATTGATTATACTAAACTAAAAAGGTTGCACAAACAAAGCCAATTTAAGAATAGAAAAAAAGGAGAAAGCTGGAAAAAAAATCTTACAGCAAGTATCTCTTATAAAGGCCTTATTTCTCAAATATAGAGACAACTAAGTCAAAGTTATAAGAATAGAAATCATTCCACAATTGAGAGAATGGTCAAAGGATATGAACAGGAAGTTTTCAGATAAAGAAATCAAGGTTTTACACAATCACATAAAAATGCTTTAAATCACTCCTTTTTTAATTTTAATTTTATTTTATTTTGAATATTTTCCCATAGTTACATTTTTCATGTTCTTTCCCTCTCCCCAAATCCCCCACCCACCTACCTATAGCCAACGCACAATTCCACTGGGTTTTTATCAGTAATTACAACCAAAATCCATATTATTGATAGTTGGACTAGAATTATCATTTAGCGTTTACATCCCCAACAAGATCCCCATCACCCCATGTATTCAAGCAGTTGTTTTTCTTCTGTGTTTCCACTCCTGTAGTTCTTCCTCTGAATGTGGATAGCGTTCTTTCTCATAAATCCCTCAGAGGTGTCCTGGGTCATTACATTGCTGCTAGTACAGAAGTCCATTACATTCGATTTTACCACAACAGTATCAATCTCTGTGTAAAATGTTCTTCTGGCTCTGCTCCTTTCACTCTGTATCAGTTCCTGGAAGTCATTCTAGTTCACATGGAATTCCTCCAGATTATTATTCCTTTGAGCACAGTAGTATCCCATCACCAGCATATAGCACAATTTGTTCAGCCCTTTAAATCATTCTTGATTAGAGAAATACCAATTAAAATGACCCTGAGGTACCATTTCACACCTATCAGATTGGCTACTATGCCAGAAAAGAAAATTAATAAATGCTAGATCAGATAGATGTAACAAAATTAGGACACTAATGCACTACTGGTGGAGTTTCTAGCCATTTCTAGCCATTCTAGCCATTCTGGAGAGCAATCTGGAACTATGCCCAAAGGGCATTAAAATTGTGCATACCCTTTGATCCAGCAATACTACTGCTAGGTCAATATCCCAAAGAGATTTGCAAGAAGGGATAAAAGAATTGTTGGTACAAAAATATTTATAGCAGCTCTTTGAGGGGTGGCAAAGAATTGGAAACTGAGGGATGTCCATCAATTGGGGAATGGCAGAACAAGTTTTGGTATATAATTGCAATGGAATACTACTGTGCTATAAGAAATGATGAGAAAGATGATTTAAAGAAAAGTCTGGGAAAAATAGGTGTAGATCAACATCTCACACTCTATATCAAGATAAATTCAAAATGGGTAAATGACTTAAATATAAAAAGTGAAATCATAAATAAGTTAGGTGAACATAGAATAGTATGCCTGTCAGATCTGTGGGAAAGAAATTTATGACAAATCAAGAGATAGAGAACATTACAAAATGTAAAATGAAGGACTTTGATTATATCAAATTAAAAAGGGTTCGTACAAACAAAACTAATGCAAACAAAATGAGAAGAAAAGCAACAAACTGGGAAAACATTTTTACAACAAAACTCTGACAAAGGTTTAATCCCAAATATATAAAGAACTAAGTCAAATTTACAAAAATCAAGCTATTCCTCAATTAAAAAATAGTCAAGGGACATGAAAAGGCAGTTTTCAGATGAAATCAAAACCATCAATAAGCACATGAAAAAGTGTTCTAAATTCCTCCTAATTAGAGAAATGCAAATTAAAACAACTCTGAGGTACCACCTTACACCTATCAGACTGACCAATATGACAGGAAAGGTAAGTGATAAATGTTGGAGGGGATGTGGCAAAATTGGGACACTAACACTGCTGATGGAGTTGTGAATTGGTCCAACCATTCCGGAGAGCAATTTGGAACTAATCTAAAGGGCTTTAAAAGACTGCCTTCCCTTTGATCCAGCCATACCACTACTGGGTTTGTACCCCAAAGAGGGAAAAGACTTGTACAAAAATATTTATAGATGCACTCTTTGTAGTGGCAAAAAATTGGAAAATGAGGGGATGCCCTTCAATTGGGGAATGGCTCAATAAATTGTGGTATCTGCTGGTGATGGAATACTATTGTTGGACATCCTCTCAATTTTCAATTCTTTCCCGCCACAAAAAGAGCTGCTATAAGTATTTTTGTACAAGTAGGTCTCTTCCCCTCCCCCTCACCTTTTTTTTATCCTATTGGACATTTCAACCTGGATGTTCTTCAGGCATTGAAACTCAACTTGTCCAAAACAGAATTCATCTTTCTACCTAAATCCATTCTTCTTCCTAAATTTACTATCCCTGTCAATTCCATCATCATTCTTTTGGTCACCCAGAGTTACAAACTACCACATGCAAGGTACTACGCTATATGAGAGGGATACAAACAAAAAACTAAGAGTTTCTTTCCTCAAGGTACTTAAATCTGTTAAGATTAAACTCCCCCATCACTCCTACTCAAACTCTAGTGGTTCCCTATTGTCTCCAGGATGAAATGTAAATGCTTTATTTGACATTCAAAACCCTTTGCAAACTCTCCCCTTACTCTCTTTCCAGCCTTCTTATGTCTCACTATGTCATGTACTCATCCTGTAGTCTTCAGTCCAGTAATACTGGCTTCCTGGATATTTCATGAACAAGGCATTCTCATTCTCAGCTTACTGCCTTTTGGGGGGAGATGTCCCTCATGCCTGGAATGCTTTCCCTCCTCCACTCCATCTACAAGTCCCAGTACAAAGCTTTTTACTGGAAACTTTCCACAATCCCTCTTAATTTCGGTGCCTTCTTTCTTTTATTTCCTGTATATATTCCATGCATGTTGTCGTTAGACTGTAAGCTCCTTAAAGGGCAGGGGCTATGTTTTATCTCTTTTTTCATCTTTAATGCTTAGCAAGCACCTGGTACATTGCTGTTCAGTTGTGTCCAACTTTTTGTGACTTCATGGATCATTGCACACCAATGCTGTCCATGAAGTTTTGGCAGTTTATCTTGGCAAGGATACTAGAGTGGTTTGCCAATTCCTTCTCCAGTGAAGTAAGTGGAACAGAAGTTAAGTGATGTACCCAGGGTCATGCAACTAGTAAGTGCCTGAGGCTGGATTTGTACCAAGGTGTTGTTTTTTTTATTATTCCAAGCCCAGTACATTATCCATTTATCCATTTAGCTGCCTCCAGAATTATTGCTGTTGTTCTGTCATTTTTTAATCATTTGACTCTGTCACCCTATTTGGAGTTTTCTTAGCAGAGATACAGCAGGGGGTTTCTTTCTCCAACTTATTTTACAGATGAGAAAACCAAGGCAGAAAAGGTTAAGTGACTTGCCCAGAGTCACGAAGGTAGTATCTGTGACTAAATTTGAACTCAGAAAGATGACTGACCACAGGCCAGGAATTCTATTCATTGCACCACCTAGTTGTCCAGGAGAGAGATTAGGGCTGGATAAACTGAATAAACTTAAGTCATAGGCAAGGAGAGTCCAATTAGATCCATGAGAGTTTATAAGATCATCAAGGGAGAGAACACACTGAGAGCCTGGTTTACTTTTTGCATAAACATTTCCATCTAAGAAAACAGCTTTGACTTTTAGATGGTTTTAATATTAAAAAAGGATTTTATTATTATTAAAATGGATCTGTAATCTCATTAAGTTGGATGTTCCCTCATTAAGTTGGATGGAATAACAACCCATCCATGCCTGTACATTTCTTGTCCATATCACCCTATATGTCCCCCATAGGGACTTATTCTGTAGCCATATAGAGAGTAAGTCAAGAATATGAACTACTCAGTTATCCCTTGATCTTGCCAGAACTATTTATTTCTCTTTTAATCACATTAATTTGATAACATTCTTTATTTTGGTGCTTTTACATGTTATAGCCTAGTCTTTTCCATTGCTCTTTGAGTGACATCCATTTTTAATTCTTTAGAGCTGTATATTGTTTTGTGGCTCAGAGCCATACAACACAGGTGGGAAATTTTTATCAGGAAGAAATTTGGATTTATTATATTTTGGGATTTCCCAAAGGCTGCCCACATTGCTTTTCTCCTATTCGGTAAGAGGCCCAAATCATCTTTTTGTAAGTGTCTGTCCCAGATATATCCTGAGATTTTAGGCTTCCCTGGTCACATATGGATAATAATGGCAATCATGTAGCTAGGAATGGTCGATTATGTAGTTTGGGTATTTTATTCTCTTGCGCTTCCTGGAAATTCCTTAGGTTTAATAATATTTGTTCTTTATCCAAAGATGGATGCAATATCAAAGTTACCTCCAGAATTTGTTTCAGAATGAAAAAGGATTTATTAAAGAGGTTCTACAATATTATTATGGGGTTTTATACAGCCATCATAATGGTATCCACAAAAAAGAATTATCAGAACTCTGACTTAGACTGGGCTCTGTATCTCTCCCAAAGTGACCACCTTTGACAAACTCTTTTGTGATTCATACAATATTTATGATTTGAAGGTAACAGGTATTTCTTTCCAGGATCATAGACTTAAAGCTGAAAGGGATTTTAAAGACCATCTAGCTTAACACCCTCATTTTGCATTTGAGGAAACTGAGGGCCAGTGAGGAATTCTGAATAATTTCATATTTGCATGTGAATTAGCTTCTAAGAGGAGAGCCTTTAAGACCTATAAAATGGGATAATAATTGCACCTACCTCCGAAGGTGCTTCTGAGGTCTAAATGAGATAACTGAAAGTGCTTGGCACAGTTCCTCACACATAGTAAGCACTATATAAATGTTAGCTATTATAGTTATTTTGCTTTGCTGAATCAAATTTTCTTATAATCAGCAAGCAATAAGCTCAATGAGATTTTGTATTCTCCCTGTGTATTCTTGTCACACATTTGAGATGTAAGTAACAGTAGTCTCGTGTTGGATATCTTTTGCAAATGCCTTCCCATTCTTTCCTAATACCTTCACAGACGTCCTCAATTATTTTTATAAACTATTATCAATCATATTGCATATTATAAATTACATGTAACTATTTATAAATTATATATTATAAAATATTCTTATAAAGATTTCATGTAAAGATATGAAATGTAAACTCTTAACTTGCTTCTTTGCAACATTTGGATATTATACCTAGTTCTGTCCTCTGAGGCCAAAAGGAACAAAAGATTTAATTCCATTTCTGTATATTTGAAGATAACTATTATGTCACCCCTGTACCCATTTCTATTTTAGTATAAATATCCCAAGTTGCTTCTACAAATACTTATTTGATATGATTTGCCCCCCTTCTCCAATTTGTCAATGTCCTTTACATATCTGAATATGTGGTATACATTCATAGGCATGTACTTTGTAAATCTGAACATGCCTAACTTTATATATAAACTTAAATGCATGTATAGACCTGAATGTATATATTTGAATGCATTTATTAATTGCTTACTATGTGCAAATATATGTGCATGTATGTACAGATGAATTTGCATGAGTCAAATGATACATACTAAATACAACTATGATAAGAATCCATTTGCACTCCAAATGTAGTAGACCCAGACCTCTCTCAAGTTACATAATTCCTTGGATAGTACCTTCTGCATGTGGTAGTCCTAGAAAAACTACCTCAAAGTCAAGAGGTGGAGTGCTAGATCTGGAGTCTGGAAGACCCACATTCAAATCTGGCCTCAGATACTTACTAACTGTATGATTCTGGGCAAGTTACTCAATCTCTAGTTGCCTCAGTTTCCTATTCCTATTCCTAAAATGATAATAATAACAGGATCTACCTTGATGGGCTGTTGTGAGGACTGAATTATATTTGTAAAGTGCCTGGAACATAGTAGGTGCTATATAAATATCAACTATGATGAGGACAACAGTGGTGTTGGTGGTGGTACTCTACGGCTCCATATCACTCAAAAAACTGGGTCAAGAGATCCAATTTTGATTACATTTATGAGTCATCCAAGTAACACTCTTGGTTAAAAACAAAGGTATTTATTGAAAAAGCATAAGAAAATAGCATTTACCGCCAAACCAAGAATATACTCTTTCACTAATATACAATCTCTATATTTCCTCACCTGAGATGCTATTTCTTCCCCCATAAGAAGATTAGTGGGCTCTATCACTCCTCTTTTATCTTAGAATTGAGGGGTTTTGATGAGGGTTGGGGAAGAGTATCTTTTGGGGGAGGGGGAAGGGAGGGCAAAAAGGCTCTTCAACATATAGTATTCTGTTAGGGTGGGAAAAACCCATCTCTGATTCTTGCCTCTCAGTTCCCATAATATAGCTTTGTGTGGTTTTTCTTTCCAGAAAGAGTATGTTACTTCCACAGTCCAGGCTTATTTGGAGCAAAGAATAGCCAATCAAATTAAAAAAGCATTTAATCTCTCTGAGTCCACACCCTTCTGCTTTTTAGGGGAAAAAATCTTCCTCCTAAACCTCTAATTTCATTTCCTTTAGTTTCTGGCACAATTCCTGATTGCTCACCTGTCTCCTTCAAAATAATTTTTAGATCCACCTTTCGGTAAGCTATCACAAGCTCTCTAGGTTTAAGGTGGTGCCTCCCCCACCACTATGTTCTTTTGCTTCCAGAGTACAGTGGAAAAAAATTATAGAATGTGGGGCCAGAAGTCCTCCTCACTTGTCAGATAAAGGGTTTGGACTAGATGACCTCTAAATTCCATTGGAACTTTAAATCGATGATCCTATGCGTGAATCTACAGAAATGAAAAGGAAGAAAAATGAAACATCCATATCTTGGAGTCACATTACATTTGGAATGACAATGACAAGCGTTGGGATGATAATAACACAGATGGACTCATAACTGGTTGAATGACTATATTCAATGTCCCTTAGAAATGAGGTCTCATGTGGAATGTCAGTGATGTTTGGCTCTGTCCTGTTTAACATTTTGATCAGTGGCTTGATTTGTGGTGTGGAAGGAGACCGCGTTTGGGGGAAGCATCTCCTCAGAAAAAGCAACCTTGGAAGTCAAAGAAATGGAGCCATAGGGTTGTATAAATAAAAAAAGAACCCCAGGCTAGCAAGGACAGGGTAAGACTTACAGATCTCTATCCTGAAGGAGGTCTGTCCCAGCTGGGAGATTTCCTGTCAGAATATCTGCTAAAACAATTCTCACAGAAATGCATTATCTCACTGGAATAAACCTGATCTTTACAACTTTTTTTACCCTCTGCAAAACCAGCTTTTGGCACAGTGTGAGTGATCTCATTTACACACTCCCATATCACCTGATACCCTGTCCCAAGAACTCAACTTCCTAAATAAGGAAAGCAGTCCCACCTGACAGGCTCCTTTTGCAGTGAATAATGTAATGTCATTCTAAAGCTGGATGGTTCAGTGGATGGTTTTGGGTCTGGAGTCAGAAAGACATGTTCAAATCTGGTCTTAGATACTTACTAGTTGTATGACCCTGGGCAAGTCACTTAAACTCCATTTGCCTTAACCTACTGCCCAAAGAAATGGCACACAATTCCAGTATGGGCAGTACAGTCCATAGCGTCACAAAGGGTCAGACATGACTGAACAAGGCAGCAAATAAAAGCCTATATACGTGTGTCTCCCTTTATTCTGTGGAACTGATATAGCCAAATGCTAACTGAACTTATCTTTTAACTCTGCTTCTTGATGTCTTGACTTCCAGTTGAACGTACCAAAGTGGGAGGCATTCTTCTCCAGGTCTTGGAACCTTCACGTTAAGAAGGTCCCCAAGAATATGGCATAAGCTCAATAATGGTCAGAATAGGGCAACTCTTGGTCTCTAGGATCACTGAGTTGCCTGCTAGGTAAGATTTTTTGCCCACATCAGCCTCCTAAGATCTAATTATCATTAATGTGCTTTGGGCCACTAAGAAGCATTTTCCTTAAATTCTTTAAACTATATAAGGCCTGTTAGAATATTATTTTGGAAATTAGACAATTAGATGGACATTTCTAATATTTAAGACAGTGTTTATTAGCCTAATCTGAGGAAAGACTGGGCCCTTTGGTATATTTTCTATACAAAAATATTGACAGGACTCACCTTTTTTTTTTAAACCCTTACCTTCTGCCTTAGAATCAATAATACATATTGATTCTAAGGCAGAAGAATATTAAGGGCTAGGCAAGGAGAGTTGTGACTTGCCCAGGGCCACACAGCTAGGATGTGTCTAAGGCCAGATTTGAACCTGGGATCTCCCATCTCTAGGACTGGCTCTCTAACCACTGAACAACCCAGGAATCACATCTTTAATCACCATACCTGTTTGTTTTATATCTTCAACTTACTTTCCCTTCCATGGGTCTCTTACACCTGAAATTTTCAGACAGAGACTGTTGCAAAGAGTTGAGACAATATGATTTAAGCAGGTACATCTCTTCCTTGACAAGCAGCTGACAGTGACTAGAAAATAGAATGCAAGGGTGAAATCAGAGGAACCTGTGCTTCAATGGAGGGCCTCCTTTTGTTTCCAAGTGTTTAGTTGGACATGGACTAAGAAATTCAAATCCTGTGTCCCTGCAATCTCATATTCAGCAAGCTAATAAGCAAGAGACTTGCCTATTCTGTTTTCTCTCACATTCTTACCTTGGAATTTTGTGTTACCTGGTTCTAAGTGCAAGGAAGAATCTATGAATAGACTCTTCAAGAGGTAAGTACCGCTTCTTTCTAGCTTTAATATTACCTGGTAATAAGGAGCAAAAAAAAAAGCCTTAGGAGAGACTCTTGACAAAAGAGGATTAAAGCAAAACAAAAACAATTTTTCCAGGAGGTAACTTTGAAGGATAGGGATCTCTGATTCAGTCTCAGGATAAATTAAATTATGGGTAGCCAATGAAGTAAACCAAACTTTAGGTCTCCTCTAGCCTATAGAGTCAAAAATTTGCTCTCAACATGAAAAACTCCCTTACAGTCTATCCCTGTGTTATATATAGAGGGAATATACTAATGAAAAATGTGGCAATGGCTAGATGATGACAGTATCAATGGCTAGATGACAAAGTAATCTATTTTAAAGGGTTTGTGGAAGTTCCCATTCCTAAAAAAGGCTATTGGTATGTTTGGGAAGCAGAAATTAAAGAGGAAACATGAATATTATTTAAGATTCCCTAGAAAGAAAAACTGAAAACCAAGCATGAAATAGTCAAAATATCTTAAAATGCCTTTCCCCACACTCTACCTACAGCCCAGAAGCCTCATTCTTCCTATCGTGTTCTCTTGAATCTTACAGACCTTATAATCTTCTTTAAGAGTAACCAGTTTTCTTTTCTGCTTATGTAATGTAGAGAATATACAATCAGTATTGTCTGGTATCCTGTGACTGGAGAAATGCAGTTGATTTTTTCAGCCAAAAGGCAAAAAGAATGAGAACTTTTCTGCTGAAAGTTTCAACATATTTGAAGGATATAGCTTCATCTCTATGCCCCTAATTCTGGTCAGGTTGGGAATGAAGAGAGATGAAAGGAGTTCTTTTTCTCATATGCATATATTTATGTATTACAAACTAGTCAGAGACTACGTTTTTTGGTGTGTGTGGGTGTGTTTTAACTTAAATTTCTGTCTTATGTATTGATTCTATGGTAGAAGAGTGGTAAGAGGTAGGCAGGGTTAAGTGACTTCCCAAAGTCATACAGTTAGGAAATGTGTGAGGTAACATTTGAAACCAGATCCTCTCAACTCCAGGCCTGTCTCTTATTGTCCCTAGATATTATATTTATAAATAAATTATAATATGTTTAACATGGATTTCCAAAGTGTGATGAGGTATGGTTTAAATATCTTAGTCGATTTTTGGATTGTAGCTCCTTAAGATTGGTAAAAGTAGACTTTTTGGAATTTGCATACAAACAACATCCAGATTTCTCTCCCTTCCTGGGAGAGTGAAAATGTACGCTGATTTAAGGTAAGAGGAAATGGTGATATCGTACACTCTAGGCTCAGACCCACATAGAACTGAAGCCAATTTAAAAGTTTAAAAGCCAGTAGTTCTGCAGGGTGAAGTTTCAGAGCCTTTAACTATGCTGGAGAACCACCTAGATCATGTGTAAGTTTTTCTCTCCAGCTTAGTAAGAGGCTTATGAGACTAAAAATAGCAAATAATTGGGGAAATGTAAAATATAATTTTAAAAATGGACAATTATGATCTATGTGAATGATTTGGTATAATTTAACTACCCAAATAAAATAGAAATGAAGTGAACTAAAAGAAATTAAAAGATCATGCTTTCACAAGCTTTAAAGAAACCTAACTGGAAGAGGTTTACTTGGCAAAATGAGGAAACTTAAAAGACCCTCAACTTGACCATTCCATCCTTGTAACTATTGTCCTATATTTCTTCTGGTAAATGCCTCCTCCTTCACTCTTATCTCCCTTTTTATGAACAAGACACTCCATCTCTCAGCTCCCAGCATTTTCTCTGGTTGTCCTCTATGCTTGGAATACTTTTATCTCTACTTCTAATTTTCCTAGGCTTCAAGTCCCAACTAAAATTCTATTACTACAGCAAGCTTTACCCAGCTTCTCTTCTAGTGTCTTCCCTCTTTTAACTATAACCTATTCATCCTGTATATAGCTATTTGCTTATAATTTGGGCTTTCTCATTAGATTGTGTATAGTTCCTTGAAGGCAGGAATTGTACCCTCAGGTGCTGGCTCAGTGTTTGGCATAGTAGGTGCTTAGTAGCTGTTTACTGACTGGTTTGGAGGGCTTTTTAAATCAGGGTTGGCAATAAGGAGAAAGATGGATTTCATTTGTATTGATAATATAAATATGAAAGGCAATGAGAAGTATATAAAAGTGCTCTTAGAGGTAGAAAAGTTTTTAAAATGCAACTCAATTTTTATTCCTTAACAGCAGGAATAAAGAATTATTGATTTTCACTCAAGCTGAGACAACATAAAGTCCTCAACTTTTCAGCTATAAAAATGCATAGCATGAGACAAAAGGGAAACCTTGGATTTAGTAAAGTATTTCTGAAAATTTTAGATCTCACTGAGATAACAGGAGAATGGTGAAGACATCTGCCAAGTTGTAAATTCTTAGACAAATGCTTGTTTCTTTCTCAAGAAATTACTTTTGAAACTTCATGATTTCTAAGCTTGATTCCACAAATTTTCATATTCAGAGGGATATGTAAAAAGTGGCTAAAATAATGTGTATTATGACTTAAAATAAAGGAACTTAAAATTTTGATTCACATTGAGTGTGGTTGATTTGTGTTCTGAATTGGTGCCATATCAGTACAGTCCGGTACAGTAGTTACTTGTCAGGAATAATGCCATATGCCAAATCTTTCCTCCTAGAATGTAAGCTCATGAAAGCAAAAATGAACTTTGTAACTTGGCTAACAACTAGGATATTGCCATGCATACAGCAGGCTTTTTGTTCACTAGAGTGAATCGTGTATTTTTCAGAGTTTAGGATTACCTTGGGGTAATAGTGGAAAGTGAAGGGAGGAAGGGAGGAAAGTTTCTATTCATCACCACAAAGAATGGTTGTGGCAGAATGGAGATAACAGGATTTAAGAATATCTGAGGTCTGAATGTGAGGTAAAAAGGGTAATGAGTGTAAAACATTACAGACTCACAGAATCTTAAACTTAAAAGAAATCTTAGAATCTTAAGCTAGAAGGACCTTCAGGAGCTATCTTTTTTTTAATATAGTTGAACAAAAACTCCCTCTACAACATACCCAATAAGAAATCATTCTGTTATTTTTCAAAGACGTTTAGTAAGGGGACTACCTCTCATGGTAGCCCATTTCATTCCTCACATTTTCCCTTTACATCTGTTTTAAATATGCCTCTTTGCAACTTTTGTTTCTCCTAATTTTGCCACTTTACTTAAGTATCAAACCCCAGTTCTATGTAACAGCTCTTCAAATCATTTAAGTCAGTTGTCCTACTCAAAAATCTTCTTCCCTCCAAAAAAAACATCCCCAGTTCCTTTATCCCCTGCCCAAATGATCTAGGACTACGTTAGCATAGGGAACTTCCTCTTGAACACAAGTCTGAATTTACTTTGTTGTTCCAAAAAAATGGATGCATGATCTACTAGGCTAGTAGCTTTTTTTTTTTTTTAAGAAAATGAAATTGATGAACCCATACTGCCTTTTTATGACAGTCTTAATCTCACATTCAAATAGGAGAAACTGCATATAGTTACGTCCATACAAGATATACTGATAGTAGGGAGAACATAATTCCGGATGAAAGACACTAACAGTAAACTCTTGCATAATTTTGATGATCTATCAATAAGCATTTATTAAGCAATTGCACCATTCCAGAAACTATACATAAAAACTATGAAACTTTCTTTCATAGAGATAAGAATTTTAGTGAGAGAGATTTTAGGATGGCATTTGCTGTGGCAAGTCAAATGCTCTTCGGGTGTGGGAAGAATGAGGGAAAGTCTCAGAATAAGGAAAAGATATTTAAGCTGAGGCTTAAAGGTAGGGAAATCAATAGGCAAAGGTAAGGAGAGAGAAAAAGAATTCAAGGGATGGGGAGCTGGGAGGGGGGGAAGCCAGTAAAAAGGTACAGTCGTGAGACAGCAAAGTAGACTAGTATGGGTGGATTATAGTTTGTGGAGGGAAGTGTAAGAAGACTGGAAAAAGAAGGAAGAAGCAAGTTGGTGAAAGTCTTTAAATGCCACATAGAAAACTTTGTATTTGATCTTACTGGTTATACAAAGTAACTGGAATTTATTGAGGGGTAAAAAAGTGAGATCTGCACTTTTAAGAAAATTATTTTGGCAGTTGAGTGGAGAACAAATTGCAGTGAAAAGAGAACCTAGCTAGGGAAATCAATTAGGCCAGTGATGGGCAAACTGCGGACCCCTGAAATGTTCTATCCCACTGCCTGACATTATTTCTAATCTGACAAATACAATGAGTATGATATAATACAATGAAACTTCAAAAGAGTTGCCTTAGAAACAGATTGACAGATGAACATTTTCTTTCCTTTGGCCCCCTCTTTAAAAAGTTTGCCCATCACTGAATTAGGCTACTAAAACAATCCTGGCAAGAAGTGATGAGGATTTATAATATGGTGAGGAAGCACAAAGAAAGCATATACAACATGTTGTGAAGGTAGATGAGACAAGATCTAAAAAAGACTAGATAAGTAGAGGAAGAGTAAGGTGTCAAGGGTGACAAAGTTCAAAGAACACTGATGAATTAAAAGTATCCAGAGGACAGCAATTAGAATAGTTAAGAACTCTGAATCTATATCATATGAGAATCAGTTGAAGGAACTGGAAATGTTTAAACAAATAAAGGAATAAACAAGAAAGATTTTATGCAACATTTGGTCACCATATATTGCAGTGCTTCTATGTATCTACAAAAGAATTACCACTCCTCTTCTCACCCCCACCAACACTCTTTGATATATTTCGGCTTTGTACCAGTATCTGTTACAAAGGATAAAATGGTAAAGAAATTCTCTCAAGAAATCTCCATAAACTTCCAAATTAAATCAACATGTCATTTCTTAATTAATGACTTCAGTTCCAAGACGGGAATGGGTGAGAACAACAACAAAAAAAAAATGGGAAAATATCAATCAGGAATAAGAAATAAAAAAGTTCTGTTCTGAACATTTATGGAAACCTCATTCATATACACCATTAATACTTCATTTAAGAAAAGAATGTATAGGTGCTAGATATGGTAAACACCAAAAGACATCAGAACAGTTAAACAGGTATTTTTAACATATAGAAAATGACTTACTGATATTGTCATTGTCAGTTTAATTTAAATTCCAACTGTTAAAAAAAAAATCAAGTCATTTAGATGTCATTTACTGATGAAACCAACTCTTTTCACCATAAAGAACAAAGTAGCTACTATACGTGGACTACAACATGACAATCCTGAATGTTGTTTATAGAGGAACCAAGAATGAAACTAAAACAAAGGGGGGAGGGGGAAGAGCTAGATTAGATGAAGTGTATAGAAAGAAGACATCCATGCTGGTGAGAACACAAGAATGAGAGCACTGAGGCACTGAGATACCAAAAGCGGGGTGGGGGTGGGGGGAGGGGACGGACTGAAATCTGAAAAAAAGGTGACTAAGAAAACACCAAATATTACCAGTCAAAGCAGCTAGGTAACACAGTGGATAGAACACCAAGTCTGGAGTCCAGAGGACCTGGGTTCAAATATGACTGCAGTGATTCCTAGCTGAGTGATCCCTGAGCAAGCCATTTAACCTCAATTGCCTAGCCCTTACTCCCTTTTCTGTCTTAGAATTGATATTAAGATAGAAGGTAAGGGTTTAAAATAAAAAGGCTACCCAACCTACTTTCTAATTCTAATAATCAATGTTCTTTGAAAGGATTCTTAATGCAGACATTCTATGAAGCAAGCAGGCTTCATCAAGTAATATTCTATAAGTGACATCTTTAACATCATATATTTGATTAAAAGATGTAAAGAATACAAGATCCTACTGTTTATCACAGAGGAAAAACAACTACTTGAACACATGGGCTGATGGGAATATTACTGGGGATGAAGACACTAAAACATAACTCTAGTCCAACCATCAATAATATGGAATTAGGTCTTAATCAATGATACATGTAAAATCCAGTGGAATTGTTTGGGAAGAGGGAAAGAACATAACTATGGGAAAATACTAAAAAAAAAAAAATAACCTCCAGCTGCAAAAAAAAGATTCTATTGTTTATTATTTATTAAAAATCATAATTGTGCCTAGCAAAATGACAATCCTAAAAGAAGTGTTTCATTCTTTGTAGTTAAATGTATAGTGCTTAGAACAGCATAGATGCAATATTTGTTAATCAAATTTATTCAAAATTCTTGAAAGATATAACAGATATTACCTTGTTTGGCTTTCCTGATCTTAAATATCACAAATGGTATAAAAAAGATGTATGCTCAATAAAGGTATTTGGCATTGTCTTGGATCACATATAGCAAGCACAATGTCTTTAGACAATAGTGTGTTGTCCAGAATGCTCCAGAATTCTTCAGAATCTCTTGCAAAAGAACTGTTAACCATTTAAGAGTATGAATCCACACATATAAAACCAAATGGAAAGAGAATACCAGTTTCACAGATGATTATTGCATAGGCAGTGTTATGCCTAAAATTAAAAAACAGAAGCATGTTTCAGATTGCCTTTGGGAAAGTACAAGTTTCATTTAGACTTGACTTCTTCCAGAAACAAAGGTTCATCTTCTTAATATCAGTATTTACTACTGATGGATTTATCATTTACCAATATTTATTATTGAATGGCTGACTTCTAGAACACTGGTCTCTAAAGAATTAAGAGATTACTCGTGTCGAGATCTCTCTCTCTCTCTCTCTCTCTCTCTCACACACACACACACACACACACACATATATTTTAAACCCTTATCTTCTTAGAATCAATACAGTGTTAAGGACTAGGCAACTGTTAAGAGACTTCCCCAGGGTCACAAAGCTAGGAAGTGTCTGAGGCCACATTTGAACACAGGCAAGTCCTTTCAATTCCAATGAGTTACTTACCTGCCCCCACATATATTCTTAATATACAATGCAACTTCTTCCATCTCCACCCCCTTTTACTAATTATTCTCCTTTTTAAATAAGGTATTCCCTTTTGAAAACATTTTGAAAACTTTAGATCAGTGGTTCCCAAATTTTTTTGGCCTACCACCCCCCCCCTTCAGAAAAAATATTACTTAGCCCCCTGGAAATTTTTTTTTTAATTTTAATAGCAATTAATAGGAAAGATAAATGCACCTGCGGCTATCACTGCCCTCCTGGATCGCTGCAACACCCACCATGGGGCGGTAGCGCCCACTTTGGGAATCACTGCTTTAGATATTGGCTCTATTCGACCAAGTTACAGAGACATCTCTGGACTTCCAACTTCTCTGTTCACATCACAATCTAATCCATTTTCCTTCTTACCTATACTTGGTGAATATGTACATGGAAGTGTCTGAAATTAAAGGTTTTATTGCTAGTTCCTGTTCCTTTGATTTTGTCTCCCATGAATTTCTTGGTAACTCTATACTTATAAGCAGTTTTCTATTTCCATCTTTCCTTTTCAGTTAAAGCCTTTATTCATATGTAGAAGTCTCCAACAAAGAAATAGTTATCATCCATTGTTAAGTATAATTCCATGTCCCAGTTATTAAACCTTGGCAGAATGACATGAGACAGAGTGAAGAAAAAGAATGTAAAATAAATGGTACAAATAAGTGAAGGCGAAAATATTGGTAAGGGAGAAATTGGCTAAAACTAAACTCATAATTAGTTCCCTGGGTTAAATCTTGCCCTTGGCAGGGGAAGGTGCTCTAATATATTTTTAAAAGTTATTTTCAATCTATTACTTTACCTATTCATTTTCATTCTGAGCAGTAATATAAATTCTTCATCAAAAATTAGGAATGATGAAGCAGGGAAAAATAGGACAATAATAGCATATCCATTTAGAAAGGCTGTTTAATCCAAGTGAAGCATTACTTTACGGATGAAAAGTAATAAATGATGGGTGAACAATCTACAAATCTTCAGATAGAGGTGTCAGAAACTTGCCTTCAATTTCACCAAGATCATCTCTTTTGTATCTCAGCAACCACTTACTGCTGTTCCAACCTTTAAAGGTCTATAACTCCATGGTTCACATTCCAATTCCAGAGCTGATGAAAGGCCTGCAATGAAGCCTCCACATTTCTTGTATACAAACATCAGATAAACATGGTCATGATTAATGTGCTAATACGGAACTTGATATTTAAAGGATTTTGTAGAGAATCCTGATCCCCAAATCTTCCTCCTTGCATTCCTTTCCAAATCCTAAGATTCTAAAAGACGTATTCCTCTGCTTAAAGCTTTTCATCCACATTTGTCTCCTCCATAGATATTTACAACTTAAATTGGTATTTCCAACTTTCTCTTGTAACATCAATTAGATGCTACCATTTTCTCCCTTCTCATCAGAATGCTTTTGTGCGTGTGTGTGTGTGTGTGTGTGCGTGCATGTTGTGTGTGTGTGTGTGTGTGGGTGGCAGTTTAAAATCAATTATCTGATATGCCAGCTAGTTTTTTAATATCAACACCGATTGTCCCATGATGGGCACAATGATATCTTTAACTACTCTCCAGTTTCCTTTTAAGCCCTCAAAAAACGTTCAAAATACCTGTGTGTCTGAATTCAACATTAGGTCTTTGCTTTGTGCAAAAAAGAAACAATTCTTTCTGATAGCTATAATAAAAATTTAAAGCACTTGGGAAATTCTATTTCATTACCCCATTCCCTTTTAGGCACCATATTTTTTGAAATATCCAAAATAGTTTTTAAAAGTATTGTTGGTTCAAGTCAAAGTAGAAGGTTATCTATTCTTTTTTGGACAAATAATTCCCAAGATCAGTTCTAGACTATTTCAAAGAATCAGTATATAATCCCAATACAACAAAATCTGTGCATGTTTTTAAAAATATTAACATTTCTTTCAAATTAACAGGCAAACACAAGTCTTTCAAAATATATTTTTAAATCTAAAATTTACTTCTAAATCATTAAAACTTTAATTAGACTTATTTTCTCCCCTTCTTCCATTAGTTATTATTGGATAAACTCTAAATGGTCTGTCAAATTTGCTTTCTCAATTGCCTTCCATAAGATCCATGTCTCTTTTACCAACCAAAAAATGTAATGTTTTTCACCCTTGCTTCAGCTTTTTATCTGAAGGATGCATATCCCACTTTAGTTCAGCATACTTACCTTTAAGCTAGGAAACCATCATTGCAAGATATCTAATAGGCTTCTCAATTTGCACTACTGGACAAGACTTTTGGTTATTCTCACTACATACCATTTTATTGTTTCTTTGGCTGTGTTATCTCCCCTGTTATGTTTCTAGTGAGAGAATCTTGGATTATAAAATGATTGAGAATAAAAAAAGGCCAAATAACTGAAGGGTAGCCAGCAATAATAAAAATTTAACTGAAAATAGCTAAAGAGACTGCAGTGTTTTAGACCCATGCAAATGTAAAAACTTAGGTGATTTTATTTTACCTACTTAAATATAGCAATCTGAAAAATCCTATCAACTACTTGGTCACATTAGGTATACCAGGCAGCTATAAACTTTGGTATAATCTTCATAAATAAGGAATGAATTCTGCTTATATTGTAAATATTCTCATCTAGTTGTGCATTTCTTACTTTCTTCCCTATCCATTCTATCATATTTTTCCCCAAAACTATTATGTAATATGTTGGTTTTGCTACAAATTTTCTATCTTGATGGTTTGTTGTGCACAAGTCCCTCTGGATTTGGATCAGCAGTTGAAAACTAAATTGTTGGTAGAAACAAAGGCGCCATTTTACATACCACTTCAGCTCCTCTTAAGTTTTTCAAAGGTTCTGACAGGAAAACTGGGTTCCCAACACAATCCAAAAGTTCAGTTGGGAAAATACCTGCCCTCAAATATTTTAAAAAATGATAGGAAAAAATACAGTGCTTGGGAATAAAGGAGAAGTTTTGAAAGGAAGTATATCGTATTTTGTTTACAGAAACATTTTACAACCCTTAATCATTTTCAAAGATAAAAATGGACTAAGAAAATTACTAATTAGAACTGATATATGGTTTCCAATGTAAAAGAAAAGCTCTAAAAACACCACTTTGATTCCAGTCATACTGGATATGAAAGGATTTACTACATGTTGAAGAGAATATGTAGAAGACATACTTACCTTAATGATTCCTCTGAAAAAACAATCACATTCAGTGCTTTAAATAAAAAACCGACCCCAAGATATGGCTAATGAAGTAAGGGTACATATTGTATAATTAGAATTTTGCTCCCCCAAACTCTCTTTCCCACCTTCCCATCTTCTTATGTTACATTTTATGTTTTGGAGATAAAATTTGTAAGTGTAGCTCCGCTCTTTCTCTCTCTGATCACGGCTGCAGAAGCTGGCTTTGAGCCAGGCAGAAGAACTTACTGGTCTTATTTTTGTTAATCAGGTTTTTATACTTCTATTTCCTGTTTATTCCTTCTACTTCAAGTGATTATTAATAAACTTTATAAAATAAAACTTGGAGTTATTGAAATTGATTTAAATCTTATAGGGTCTTGTTTTTCAGTCATAGAATGCCTTTTAGTGGACATGTAAGTGGAACTGTTCTTCCATTAAAAGAAATAATGAATTATACAGGATGTTTATAGTAGTTTTCTAATTTACTTGGACTTATTATTTTGCTTCCTATATGGAACTTGGGAGAGGCAGCATGGTGTAGTATAAAGGAAATTGGCTTCAGACTCAGGTAATCCAGAGTTGCTTGCAAAGCAGATGTTTGTTTTATTGGGAGAAGGAATTTACTCACCAAGAAGTTCCCTATACTAATGAAAACACAGATCTGGTCAAAAAGTGTTGCTGTGTGTGTGTGTGTGTGTGTGTGTGTGTGTGTGTGTGTGTGTGTGTGTGTGTGTGTTTTGCACACACACATATATATAAAAATACAGAAATATACAGTAATACTACATACATATATAACTTAAATGATAGAAAGGGCAATTTTATTGGAAAATGTTTTGATAAGATTTTTAAAAATTTCAGTAAATGTAGTGCCAGTTATCTAGCTCCACTGTGAAAGCTAAAAGCAGAAATTTTTGTCTCATTTGCCCCAAATTATTTACTAAGAGATGTCCCAAGGAAATTTTTAATTAAAAGTTTTAATATACCATAATCTGTGTGCTGTCTTATCTTAATAAAATATAGTTTTTAAAAAATAAATGTGAATGGTGTCCTAGTCAGTAGTCTGCAGTCTCTAGGTTCCATCATAAAACCAGCAAAGGAAATGCTCAATTCTACAATCTGATGATCTTTTAAAAAAACTTAAATAGAAGCTAGTCAAAAGGAAAGGATATAGAAAAGATTTAGCATCTCCATTTAGGAGTACGTTGTCTTACATTTGTTCATCTTCTGTAGGACTTTATATGCAAAAAATAAAAAACACCCACCACCAACAAACCCCATCAAAAACCTAGATCACTTTCTAGATAAAAATTATTTGAGCCAATACTAATTTTGTAGGTAAAGTCAAACTTTTACAGTTCTAATGATTTAAGAACTATTTTGAATGTATATTATATTTAAAAAATTTCAATATTAAAAATTTTAGATATCAATTTTTTAAAATGATACTGCCTACATAACTCTTTCATTACTTATGAACAAATATTTCAGGGAGTTGCCTATATGTCTTACATAAGATTAACAATATCTTACCAATCTGAGTTGATCAGAAAAGAAAAAAGGCAATCAACTATTCTCTTTCCATACATCTTAAAAATATTAAGACAATGTCTCAAAAAAAAAAGAGTTTAAAAAAAAGAAAATTTTTCTGGCTACTTAAAAGTAATATGCTAAGTAACACTGAAACACATAAGAAATGTGCCTAAAATTTCATAGTCTACTATTTGGAAAAGTAATCAGAAAAATGTTTAAATAATACTTTCTTCAAAGTAGTTCAAAGTACATCTAATCTTTATACCTGTACAAAAACTTAGAAACTAAATCAGAGCAAAAGACTAATGTATAAAGTTGAAAAAAAGAACTCAAAATGATCTGTTAAACCTCCAACTTTTACTTTCAGAATTTTTTGAAGCCTATGTCAATGTAACTAATATTTTTTACATATTTTACTAAAGTTATACCCAGTATACCTACCAGACCATTACCTGGACCAGGGTAATTGCATAGGAAGATTTTTACTATATTTACATTTTTTTAAATTAAAAAAAAAGTATAGTAAAGAGTCTGAGGACAAATTATTCAACTGTTTATCATACATAAGACTGCATGACTATAATACAAAGGGCGTTTCTTTTTTCATTTAACGTTACAATATACACAGCAAGTCTGGACTAGATCTTACAATCTGAACACAGGTATTTAACCTTTTCCATGCTGTTTATGTTTACAATGCACATTAGTCCTGTAACCAAACTGTGTAGTAAAGCACACAAAACTGGACTGTAACATAACACAGTATGCAGAAGCATTGGATTTTATGGTTTTTTATGTAAATATTGGTTTTAAAACTGCTTTAATTTTTGGTGCTTCCTAAGATGTGGCAACCAGCACAGAAAAAAAAAATGACCTGACCCATAAAATATCTTAACTTTATATACCAAGACAGCAGTAACTATTGGATTCTTTTTTTTTTTTAATATTGCTATACTCAAGATGACAACCTTTCATTCATTGTAAACTTCTTTGAACTGCTGAGTTCAAAAATTGTCACCTACAGGCTTGATATTTTAATACAAAATAAATAAGGATCCTTCAAATAAAAAAAAGTTTTATAAAACTGATATTTCCAAATAGCCATTCACATTTACACATATTGGGCCTCTCTTTCCAAGGTCTTGTATATAAAAACCTGTTTTGTTCAGAAAAAAAATTGACCATGTCAGCCACATAGAATTGACTGATAAAAAGTATATGCTGTTCTGCTAAGTTATTTTTAACAGGGTTTATTGGCAGAGGTAGATTACTGCTTCTTTTTCGGCTTTTTTTAAAACCTGGACAAATAAATAATCTATTTTCATTATCCCAACTCGACCACTCAGAAATATTGGTCAATTTTAAGTGGGAACACAAATTTAGCAACTGCCAGACTGTGTTACATTAAGGCAGCATAACCTCAAACTAGGCACCTGTTAAATACAGCCTGTTAACTTCAGGACATACATGAGCTTTTTGCTTCACTCATGGTAACACTTTGGGACCTGTTGGTGCAATCAAGGTCTTACTTTCAAGTTTACAAGAATGTTAATCAGGAATACAAGAAACTACTGCTGGTTTCATAGCTTTGAGATCTTGTGTCCCTTTCCCCTTCAGAAGCCTGAAGACATTTATAATGTTAACAGATGTTATAGTCTTGAATTAGATGACAATCTAGTATGTTCAGTACACAGATCGTTATAAATGTATTGGCTATGAATTCAACAACAGTTCCAGTTTTGTTTAAGCAATAGTACAGTCATAATTTTCAACTGACATTTAAAAATGGTCTAGTTACACCTTGTGTCAAAGTGCAGAACTGCTACATTATTGGTTACAGACATCTATGTGCTATAAAAACAGCTTTGGTACAATAAATTATCAAAAAAAGAAAATAAATTTTTGTAAAATTCACAGCATAATTGTGAGGCAAAAAAAGCAGTCACATAAAATTCTGCATTTTTTAAAATGTTCAGGATGAACAGAAGACATCTTTGTGCAGAAGTAATGGTGGAGAAACCACGTGCCGAGAAAAAGCAAAAGAAAAAGTAAAAAGCAGGAAGGGACACAGCTGTAGCTATTTCCATCAAACGCAAACCACTACTTCTGTGACCTTCAACCAATAAGGAAGTCAACTTTATGACACACGCAAAGTGACCTTGCAATACCTTACAATTAGTGGGTCACAAAAGTCTATTTTAAAAGAAAGGCCTCTTGAATTACCCATTCTCTGTGTTTTCAGCATTAAGGACTGTCTGCAAAAGCATGTCCAATAGTGATTGCATTTGAAATGGTAGGCTCTTCTAACTTAGAGTCCAAATCCATAAGGCCAAAGGTTATCCCAAAGACCACCAATTAGACCTCCCCAGAACTGGCCAAAACTGACCCGTTGATTGCTTCTCAGTGCACCTTAGTTATGAGGCCAGCCATGTTCCAAATACTATCTGACTCTGGTCTATAAAATGAGACACACAGAATCCCATTATAATTGCTGCTTTGATCCTCAGTAGGTTCAGAAAAGGAGAATTCTGATCACCGCCACTTAGCATGCTTAATGTGCCTTACAAACTCCAATACAACTGTCCCCTTGTACAGCTGAATGTATTTTTTGTGTAATCTGAAGGTCCCTCTTCCTTACAGTACTGCATATCTGTGCCCATGTGTGTTTGGAGGTTTAAAAAACCCAAATAACCCCACCCCCCACCCAAAAAAACCCTCATGGGGCCCTTTTTGTAAATTATATGCAGTGACTTTTTATTTTAAAATTAGTTGGCAAATGACTAAGACCAACATCTGAACATTAACTTTTGTAGAATAGAAAGACAAAAACACTATGATTGAGATGTGGCAAGTTAAAATGGGGGAGGCAAAAGATGAGGTAACACCTCTGAGCTATCCATTAAGATGGGTTTAGACATGGCTCTTTAAAAAAAAAAAAAAAAAAAAACTTCACTGTCCCTTTGCAATCTTTTCAAGTTTAAAAAAATAGTCAGCTTTGCCCTCTTGTAGCGGTTCAGTGTGTTAAACTCCTTCTGATTCAAGCAGCTTTGCACTTGTTTTTGGAAAAAAACACCACTTCTATAAAAACACACAAGAAACAAACAAGTTTCAATTTAGTCACGAGCTAGCCACAGGACTTTGTTGAACACAAACTCCTGTCATAGGAGATTCTTCTCTATCAATTCCTTGCCTCATAGCCAGATGTCCTTCAGTCATGTAATGTGTAGGACCTGTATTGGCAGAAAATTGGTATGCTGGATGTCCAGTTATGCCAGTCTCCTGGCGGGGATTGGAGTAGACTGTTAAATTAACATCCATGGCTCCATTCTGTCCAAAGTCCAAGGTATTAGCAACCACTGGGCGATTCTGGTAGGCTTGATTACCTTGGTTACCAGTAGAGGAGGAAGATGTAGAAGAAGAAGTAGTTGAGGAAGACAGGGATGTCATGGAGTGGTGACTATGGCCAACTTCCATAGAATCTTGGGTAGAAGAGCTGTTTGTTGGAGAATTGTAGACCCTTGGCCTGGTCCGGTTACCCAAGGCTTGTTGTCCATGGTGATGGTGGTGGTGGTGATGGTGATGGTGGTGGTGAGAGCTGTTTCCATGATGATGATGTAATGCATTCTGTTGAGGGGCTACATGGAACGTTGTTTCTTGAACTGGGTGGGTTTCAACAGTGACTTGTGTAGGTGCTTCAGTGCCTGACCAACCAAGAGGAGCTGGAAATTGCTGGCGCACCTGTGAAAATTAATACAGATGTCTTTGTTTTTACCTCTCATTTGAAGGATAGCACTAATATTTAAGTAAGATCAGGCAGGAGCGGGGGAGCGGGGGGGAGATATTTGAAGATATATGGTAGTTTTATCATCACACAAAATTTAAATCTCTATATAGAGAATAATATATTACATACATAATCACAAAAAGATGATCTAATTCCTCCTTCCCCCCAAATTAATTAAAATTAAATTAATTTTAACTAATTACAAAAATCACACATAAAAATGGGGGACTAATTTTTTAATCATTTTCTTAAAAACTTATTTAGGAAGACTTAAACTGTGAGATATTAATCCCCAGTGATTTAACTAGATTTGTTTAATTATGAATATTAAATGTATACTTGATTTGCCAAATAATAAAACTGGAAATCTACCATAGATGTTACTGAATTGTTAAGAGCTAAAAGGAACACTACATCTCCTTTAATCCAACTTTTCTTTTATAAATGAAAAAAAAAACTAATGCCAAGAAAAGTTTTCCCAAAGGTTCCACTAGTAAATGGCAAAGCTAGGACTTAAATCTTCTGTTTCTAGTCTGTCACACATTCTGCCAGAACATAAAATACGTTGAGTGAATGCCAAATAATGTGTCTATTATATGCACAAACATTTTAGGAAGGAGAATGGTATCTTGAAACCAACTCTCAGTTTTAAAAGATTGGAAGCGAAAAGAAAATGTCTTAAAGACATTAAATGGCACAGCTTTTTTTTTTCTTTTTTGGCAAGGCTTAAAGTATACTACTTCATCTGTAAATAGATCTGATGGCAGGGCAATAATTGATGACATGATAGCTAGGTTTCAGTGTAATCAGCATGATCTTTTAAAGTCACCTAATATTGTCAATATGGTAAATCTTAAGAGTTACTGGAAGTAATTGTGTATTCCTTCATTCAGAAGCATTTTTAAAGTATACCTGAGGACTGTGTGTTTCACAGTCCATTGCTTGGACAGCAGCTGTAAAATGACCACCACTATGCCGATGCTGATGTGTTGGATCTGACCGGGCCCTTCCACTGTTGCTTGTCCCTGAAGATCCACCTTAAAAGAACCAAAACAGATAAAAGCTTGCTTTTATAGAATTAAATTTCTAAAACTTACACTAAATTGGAAAATAAGTCATATGACACACTTTGGGATGTATATCAATCAATGACAAACAGATTCAAGTAATTTTGTCCATAATTTTAAAATGTAAAGCTTTGCTTTTTTAAAAATGTGCTAAGTAATAATATTAAAAGGCGCGCACACACACACAAACACACACACACACACACACACACACACACACACACACACACACACACACACACACAAAGTAAAGACTATAACCAAGCATTTACCTGAGCTTGAAGATGTACTAGAGGTGGTTCCTGAAGACTGTGACTGTTCCATGGCAGGACTTGTGGAGACACTGTTACTTGTATTTGTACCTTCATCTGCTGTTTTCTTAAAAAAACTATGCTGCAGGGCATAATATGGTTGGATTCTAGTCTTAGGGTCATAATCAAGCATCCTTAAGATGAGGTCTTTGAACTTCAAGTAGTCCGCTACAGTATGTCCAGATTCCCCAGCACGACGTCCCCCAGGTCCTCCTGTTTCTACTCCAAGAATATTATGAAGTTTACGAGTTCCTGGAGGTTTGTACTCCTATGAAAAAATAAAATAGGTTTTCTACAATTTGAAAAAATTTAGTCAAATATTAAACCAACTTAATGTAATGTTCACTGAAACATCTCCACAAATTATTTTATATGTTATTATAAAAACATTTTATATATTATTATAACTAAATAACACTTTTATCTCATTTTGATTATGGAAGCTGCAACCCCCAGTTGCATCATAATCAAAGCACAAGAGTAGTAAGCACTGAAATTGCCCTAGTCTCCACAAAAGGTCAACTGGTTTTTTTACTTGCTCATTTAGAAGATCAGAAAATTTAAACCTTTGAAATACTTTTTATTTTAAGATACCCACACTTTTAATAATGGTTTACCTTAAGCAGAAATTATTTACAGCCTAATTTCCTAAGGCAATGATATGAATGATGGTTCCATTTCTAGGAACAAAAAATTCAATTCACTTCAACAAGTACTTATTAAACCCCTACCATGTATCAAGAATTGTGCTAGTCCCTTGGATATAAAGACAAAGAGTCTTACATTCTACCGGGGATAGGGAGAAGAACATTTACATATGGATGACTAAATATAGAATTTATACAATGTAATTAAACACACTAACTTTGGTGGAATAGGGATACTGAAATCAAGAAAATCAGAAAGGGCCTCTTGAAGAAGATGGCAATTGAGCTGAATTTAGAATGGAGCTTAAGACTCCAGGCATAGAACACTGTGCAAAAACAAGGAATGAATCATTAAGCATTTACCATATGCCTATTATATGCCTACCATAGTGCCTATTTTGTGCTAGGCATTATGCTAAGCACAGAAGACTTTAAAAAGGTAAAAAACAGTCGCTCCTCCTAAGAAGTTATCTAATTGGAATGGGAGATGAAAGACAGAATGCTATAATAAATAACAATTTGACTGGAACATATATGAAAGTCTATAAAGATAAGAAGAAACCAGATTATGATAAAATGTTAGACATCCAAGAGAAATATGTATTTTATCTAATGGCAATAAGGAACCAATAAAGCTTTTTGAACAAGGGAGTGGCATGAACTATGTGCTTTAGAAGCATCATTTGATCACAGATATAGAATTGGGAAATTAAGGTGTATTTTAACCCAACTCCCTCATTTTGTAAATGACGAAACTGAGAACCAAGAAAGTTAAATGATTCCTAAAAGGTCACATAGGTAGTATATCAAAAAGTGAGATTTCAACCCAGCTCCTCCAACACCAAAGTTGATGTTCTTTCCTCTTTTGTAGTTTGGCCACTGAATGGATAATGAAATGGAAGGGAGAGAGACTAGAGGTCAGCGGTGATTATTAGAGCCTTTACTGTGGCTGTAATATAATGTAAAGCAGGGGGGAGATATGAAAGATACAGCAGACATAACAATGAGAATTGGTCATTGGCTTTTTATGGGAGAAGAGTGAGAGTGAAGAGCCAATGTTCAGATCCTGGGTAAAAAGAAGATAGTAGTGCCCTTGTCAAAAAAAAAGAGGTAAATTAGGGAGGATAGGTAGTTGGGTATGGGGAGTGTGGTGCAGGGAGAAGGGATATGAATTCTATTCTGAATATCTATATACCATGGGATTGGAGAGCAGGTAATATGGAACCAGAATTCAAGAAAGAAACAAGAGCTGGAGTTAATGGATTTGGGAATTAATTACACAGAGATTATTGAATACCTAGAAACATAAAAGATCACCAAGAAAGAGGGTAAAAAGAGGACTTGGGTAAAACCAAATATATAGGATAAAACATGGATCCAGCAAAGAGAGTTGAGAAGGAATAGTCTGAAATGTATGAAGAGAACAAGGGAGATTGTGGAAAGAGTATCCTATGAGGAATGGGAGCTGCAAAAGTCAAGAAGAATGTAATGTACTAAGAGAAGGCCTCTGTAATAAGCAATTAAAGAGATCACTGGTAATTCTGGAGAGAACAGTTTAGGTCAAGTGGTAGGAAAATGGATGATTACTGTATAAAATAATGAAGGAAAAACCTAAAGAATGAATTAATAATATTCAAAGAAAGTTGATGACAAACTGTCTTTTGTCTGTTACTTATTGCTGATTTTGAGCCTTGGATATTTTTGGTATATCTTTAACAAAATAACCATTTTTTTGTTTGTTTTAAGGATTACAGTACTTCAGACTTTCTATATTACTAAAATAGCCAGGGACTAATGAAACTTGTTCCAGAACAAGTTCATTAACTTAGAAGTTTTAATTAAGATACAGATTTATCAAAGAGAAGAGAGAAGACTTTCTATTCAGAAAGTGAAAAGGAGTGGGAGAAAGTAACAGAGTTGGCAGATGGGCTAATAGAAAAGAGACTAGAGGCTAAGAAAATGCTGGAAGAATAAAACTCAACTGAAGAAAAGAGAAAGCCTGAGTCTGGAATCAGATTTTTTAAAATCCACCAAGAAAAATAAAGTATTTTATGACTAGAAGGTAGGGCATCACAGACTTTGGTACTGTAAGTGGGGAAATTAGAGATACTGTATCTTCTTTCTTCAGTTGTTACTTATCAGGCTAACAACTTGTGGCAAATGAGGCTGAGTGTAACTGTTTTGGACCTAGTCAGATATGGCAGGAAAAAACCTGCTTAAGAGACAGACTGTATAAGTATTTAAAGGATTAAGGTAGGAGAAGATAGGTAAAGGTGTGAGGATTAGGACTGATTCCCTAATCTAAAAGGAGGAGCTAAACTTTAATCCTCTTTTTCCTCTAGTTCACTAGAACTTTCTTCTTGCTCAAGTTTCCTTGAGCCTCCTAATTGCTCCAATTCCCAGGGTATATACTAAATAACCTATGCTATTTACTAATCCTCTTAATTATAAACAAGTCTATGTTTGTCTCTCACTCTGCCAACTGCCACTCTTCAGCCCAGTTTAGGATTCTGGACCTAAACAGGCCTCAAAAATGGCTGCCTCTGTCTCCAGCCACACAGGAAAAACACAGGCTCTTTCTGTCTCCTTTCTGGTGGTCTTCTCCCACAAGCTATTGTTAGTTAATGTTCCAACCTGCTTCCTGTTTGAACTGCCATGGTTTTCCAGAGTTTTCCAGGAACAAATCAGATAACCTCCTCTCAGGGTATTCAGACCAGCAGGAGTGCATTTGGCAGTTGGATTCCAACAAACCTACAAGCTCCTCAGGATTCCCTGCAAGGAACTCTGCCCAAGATTCTAGTTGGGTTTAAAGTAATCTGACAGTACCTTCACTGCTAAACTCCTAATTAGGTCTTATACTTAATTACTCCTAATAGTACTCAAAATTGAAAGCACTGAAAAACTATAAATTGAAAAAAGTATAAACATATATTTATTTCACATAACCTTTGGTAAAATTGTACCTCTAGTGAAATCATAACCAGAATGTAGAGACAGGAATTAAGAAGACAAAAAGGAAACTCAAGTCTTAATCCCTGTTCCTTCTTCCCCAAAAGGAATAAAAACAAGCCATTAAAATGCACATAATATGCAAATAAATCAAGAAAACTTTGACTATCTCATTTTATTTTAACATACATTTTATTAAGTGAAAGGCATTAGACTAGAAACTATAGACATAAAGATGAAAACTAATAATCCCAATTGCCTAAAAGCTTACAATTTATTAGAAGGGAAGAGAGAATACAACTATATAAATAAGATAAGTATTAATACAAGACGATGATGAGATCAAGGAAAAGATTTAGACAAAATGTTCAAAGAAAAACCGAAGCAGGAAAATTTCACTTTTATTAGGGAAGGCTTCATGTACCTAAACTGAGCCTTAAAGGACATGTTTCAATAGGCTGAAATGCAGAGAGAATTGCAAAAATACATTAAGTTGAGAAGTTGATAGCATCAGTTACCAAATTTGGCAAGAAAGCAAATTACAAGGAAGAAAACAATATAAAATGAGGCTGGAAAATTATGCTAGAGTCAGATTGTAGAGAGATTTAATTACCAGACCAAGGAGTTTGTTCTTTGGCCTAAATGAAAAGAGGAGCTATGTAAAATCATCAAAATAATACTTTAGGAAGAATATTTTGGCAACTGTGTAAAAGAAAAGGAAAAGAGAGGAAACAAGGCAATGAATGCAGAGATTACCTCAAAAGACTTAAACACATAAATGAAGACTTGAATACTTAACTATTTACCCTATAAGTAAAAGAGATTGCTAAAGTTCAATATTTCTTTGCCCAGGGTATACCTCTAAAGGATATACCCAAAATTTCAGGGAAAAAAAAGTATAAAAACTTAAAAATATTTTAGATTTGTTATTTAAAGCTACTGGTAATTCAATGTTATTCAAGGAGTCTATAAAATAGTGAATGTCTTTGATTATCCCTAGAATAATGAAAAAGTTGGAGAAAAACATCTTTTAAATGATCACTTTACTCATCATAATAATAATCACAAATATGATATCATAACATATAGTCACAAATAATGCTCAGATTTGCATAAACACAACTCCCCTATTGTTCAGAGAAACAAAGATCACATTGATCCTCCTGCTGAATTGATGCCTTGGACAATTGATAAAGAGTACTGAAAATTTAATCATAAGTGAACCTAAAGAATTAATTAAATAATATTAAGAACAGGGTAATGTATTGATAAAATATTTATATTCAAGTTTTTAACAATATAGTACACACATGAGCAAATGATTAACAAAGAAACCAATCCTAATAAATAGTGAAATACTTAAAAAGTAACATGAATGAAAACAATATTTGGAAAGCTGTGCAAGTAAGAACTGATCTATCAAATAATCTTTTACCCTTTTCCCATCTTTGGTCTTCTTTAAGTTCCAAGTGCCATCCGGCAACTTCTCAAAGAACTTTCTTGCTTTGGGTGCTTGGTCAAGAATATGTGCAGGTGCTATTCCCAGAACTTCCACTATTTTATTCATCTGATCCACCTGTGTACAATAACAATAACTGGGTCAGAAACATATTTTCTATTGTATATTAATTACATCATATTTCTGTTCATTACTACTAATAAAAGTTTAACAAAAACTTTTTGATGTAATAAAGGTCTGAAAATATGGGTAACACAACTGCAATGTTACAGAGAGAATCATGCTTAGGGAAGGGCTTACACAATTAAGTGCTTAACATGGATTATTACTTACAATGAAAATCAATTTATTTAAGCAATTGTCTAGAGTGGGATTGTATAGAATAATGGCTAAAGAGAAGGCTTTGGAGTCTTGACATGGGTTAGAGAACCAGTTTCCAGTCCCATCTCCGATACTGTATTTATAAAAGGAAAGGAGAAGTAACACCTACCAAATGTCTTTAAAGAAATTTGGAAAGGAAAAAAAAGGGCATGTTTTATCACTATGTAGAGGAGGGCAGAAGAGCTATAAGAAACAAAGGTAACATAAAAATAAATAGATATAAATGAAAATAAAAAGCAACTTGAACCTGTCAAGAGATCATTCTGAAAGTAGTATTCCTCCAAAGTCATTAGGTTCCCCTATCTAGAATATTGGCTTATTCATCCCTTTTCTCTTTATAAAGTTGTGATATTTTTATGTCATTATTCCTAGTGATTCTAAATAACGTGGCTATCCTGTCTACTGGTGCAAATTGCAAACCAGATATACAATTTCTTGTAAAACCTTCAAGCAGCCTGTGAGACTCCCTCATTACTCCAGACATGGGAGTGGAGGGAGGAAGTGCTCATATTAGGTGCTGGGTGGGGCATGTGAACATTGTCCTCAGGCACAGTGGAGAGGGGTAGCCCACTCCAGCTCACTAGGGCACAGGTTCCACACCTTCACCAACATGGATAACATCAAGGGCAAGGTCTATTTTTTGATGCTTAATAAATGCTTTAACTTGGTTTAGAAGATTTCATCAAATTCTTTACAAAATTTCTATAAAATTTCTCTATTAAACACTTTAGCAAAAATTACAATTATTTTTATGATGATCTTTGGTTTATGTGCATCATGAATATGCAACATGTACATGCATGAATACAATGTCCAATGATAATGATGCTTCTTGTTGCCATTAAATATATCTTTAAACCAATTCTGTCAACTCCTCTAACTCTATAAGGAGAACCTACCTGCTATTTTTTCATTCAGATCCAATTTCCTCACAATACAAGAATGTCATTATTATAGTTAAATTTACCAACATTATGATAATGTACTATTTGGGCAAGGATCCAGAACGCATTATAAAGTATTTATCCATTCTTAAATATTACTCAAAATTCATAGCAAAATCTCTTGGGATTATCTTCACTCAAGTTCTCTGTCATAATGCCTAAGATCTCTAAAATTCACATAGCAATATTTTCTCAACTACTTCAAACCAAACTCATTGTTTCAGTTGTATTTATTTTACCAATCAATTTAAATATCCATATTCACATTAAACAATTCTGAACTCACTGTTGTGTTGAAATGATAACACATAAAATTAAACAAAACAGAAGATAAAAGGATTCATTTGAACAAATTATATTACATAGTTTAACAAAATGCTAAGTCATGAAATACCTCTTAAACAATTTAGCATAAACTTCTCAAAGAGACAAAAAAAGGTCCTAATGATAATAAGAAAAAAAATCAATTACACACCTCATTGGCTCCACTGAAAAGAGGTTCTCCAGTGTGCATTTCAACTAAAATACACCCAAGGGACCACATGTCAATAGCAAGATCATAAGGCATTCCCAATAGTACCTCTGGAGAGCGATAAAAGCGACTCTGGATGTACTGGTATATCTGAAATATAATTTAAAAAAAAGTTTCAAGTAATTTTTTAGTTTTTCTTGACCTCTTGACTTCAATTCTAAGTAATAAGTGAACTTCTAGAAGCACTGGTTAATGTTACAGGAGAAGTATAACTGGCAAAATTTCCCTAATATATTTCTATCTTTGACATTTTAAATCTTTAATTTCTATCTTCTTTGTTGGGACAGGGGGGAGGGGAAAGGAGAGGAAGTCTAGTTCCGGAAATTAACAGAGTGAAAGAGTGAGACAACAGTATTATTCCAAACCCACATTCCCCTATAGCTGCAAAGGAAGAAGTGTTGAAGAATAACTGTTATAAGACTTTATTACAAGAGTACAGCACAGATATTAGAAATAAAAGTCTTTCATTAGTATTTAAAATAAACTATTAGTCTTGCAAAGAAGATATAGACCTTAGTACTTATAAATTTAACTCATTATTAGCTATGGGAACTGCTTAGTTTCTTATTAACCTGATAGATACACAATAGATAATTATAAAATGTAATTTAAATTTAATGTATCCTGGTCTGAATTAGGTTTATAAAGGTTCAAGAAATTCTTTTATTAATTCTATATTTGCCCTTAAGTCCTTTATAGCCCTTTCCATATCCCACCTATAATCTGATATTAAAGTTGGATTTTAAAGAAATTCATAAAACAAAAACAAGCATTACCAACACACATAGGGTGGTAGAGGTTGTTGTTTAACCCATAACCTTCAATCTTCAAATCAACACTATCAAGGCAAAAGGGCAATAAAAGGCTAATCAACTGAGGTTAAGTTACAGGATCACACTGCCAGGAAGTATCTGAGGTCACATTTGAACCCAAGACTTTCCATCTCAAGGCCATGATATCTATCCACTGAGCCACCTGGCTGCCCCAACACATAATTTTTTTTTTTTCCCAACACAATTTTTTTTAGATATTCCTTTAATTTTCACAGCTAAAGTCTACTTCATACTAGAGCAAAAATTTAATTTCCCCAAGTAAGGCCCCAAATTAAAACACATCTTTTTGGGTTCATCACATTCTAACTCTAAAAAAAAAAAAATCCCTAAAAAAGAAATATTCTAACTACCTTACCATTCATTCAGTTTCCAAAAGTGGTTTGATTTATTTTGTTTAATAAGAGAGCTATAACAAAACAAAGACAGACCCTAGAATTCTTTTTAGGCCTTCATTAATTGCTAGATGGAATATATACCACAAAAAAAGTATGTAATTGCCTGTTTCTCTCTTTCTTCAAGAAAAACTACATAGAATCAGAATCATTTTAGAATCAAAATCTAAAAGTCTCCTTTAATTAAACATTAAGAATAACATGTCTTCATGGGGCAATATTTTTATGTAACTGCTTTCACGTTAAGGTAAACGTGTAGATTGTGCATGCATGTGCACGTATGTGTATGTGTACACACATGCATGAGTGCATTGGGGCAGCATTTAGATATTTTGTATATACAATTATAGTAATTTATATTATATCTATGCTGAATATATATGCATACATATGTATGTATGTATGTATGTATGTATGTATGCTCTTGATTCATCCATTAGAATATAAGTTTTTTCATGAGGAGTTATTGTTTCTTTTTTTGTACCTGGTACACCCAACTCCACATAATAAACACTAAAAAATACCGGTGAGTCACTGAATTGGAAACTAGTATTGTGGGGAAAGAAACAGAATTTACTGGAGGAAATGGGTTTAAAGCCTGGCTATTCATAAAAATTCTCTGGAATTCATAGTCCCTAGAATTAAAATAACATCTAAATTCATATCGCTATCTTACTTTAACCTAATTTCAAATGGAAGAACTCTAAGGCAGTGATGGCAAAACTTTTACAGACCAAGTGCCCAAACTGCAACCCTTAGGCTGCATGTGAGCCCCCTGCCTTATCCCCAGACAGGAGGGAGGAAGCACTCACATTGGGCTGCTGGGCAGAGGAGCAGGTGATAAGAGTGTCCTCAGTCAGGGTCATGTGGAGACAGGGAAGGGAGCAGCCTCCCTAGCATGTGTGCCATAGGTTTGCCAAAACAGCCCTACGGTATGGTTTACTATTTTAGATATAAATGGTTTCCTCCCTCATTTCCTACTTTCTCTAAACACCTCTTCCTCCTCTTACCATTTTCTTGCCATGTGCCCTGCAGTTGCTTCCCAGATGTCTTAATCCTCTTAACTATGGGACTCTGGAACTAAGGACACTCTATTAGTGAATATCTCATGGTACAATATATCAAGATGGCCCCATGCATGCTTCATATTCCACCTTGACCATTTTCACACCATCTCCCTCCATGCAACTTCCAGTCGTCTAGATGTTATCATCTGCCTTGATGGCCTCTTCTCACCCCCCTTTCCACCTCTGGAACCTTAATCAAATCAATACAGTTTTTGTTACTGGAAAAAGTATGTCAATCATCTCCCTTATGGTTCTACTCTCCAGCCTATCTCTTTACAAATGGAAATAATGTTTGTTTCCCCCATTAGAAAATAATCCTGAAGGGAAAGTCCTGTCTCACTTAAAAGGAAGTACTTAATAAATGCTTTTTCTTTCATTCCAAAAGCTAGCAACTCTTGTTTCCCTAAGCTTTTTAAAATTACCTTAATGAACTTTCCTACAGGGTGGCAATCAAGTGATAGTAAAGACTGCTATAAACACCTATCAGTAGAGCAGGGTTTTATCTACCAAAGAGGCTGCTTGACATTATGGGTTAAGTGATACTAGTGATTCATACAGGGGAGAATAAACTGGAATAGGAGATCAAGCTACCAGCATCAGGAAATTATCTAACTTCTGCAAGGGTACCACTAAAAACCTAAGAATATGGCAGCTTTACTCTTGGGAGACATTAATTAGGGTGAGTAGGAACTGTGATAAGGATACTAGTAAACTTAAAAATCAGAATAAGAATTGCTAAATTGGGGGTATCAATGGAGATCTGTTTCCCCAAATGACACAGCCTCCTTGGCCACTCTTCCTTAGTATTGGCTACATTTTTACTCAATCTCCTTAGTTCACTGGTCACAGCACAGTGCTGTAATACATCTTTTACTCCCCATTGCCATTTCTAGGTTCTCCTTCTTACTTCCATCACTCAGTAACTTATACTTTGAGGTTCAGCTATTCATATTTAACATCAAATCAAAATCTTGATAGCTGATATATACAAATTTTCAGGTCCCTATTCCTTTCTCAATGAGTTTAGAACCTGGCTCAAGTTTTCTCTCCTCTCTAACTCCTAATCTTCAGTTCCTCAATCTATTCACTTTCCATGACCTATTCCTCCACTTACTTTAGCTACAAAGATGATCATATCCCTGCCCTTGACATCACCCATAAGTCTGCAACCTCCATGTTAAAAAATTCCCAAATTCTTTTATCTGATTATAATCTACTGACTTTCCACTCCTATCTCTGCCTTCTCTTACCAAACCCTACTTCATCTACACCTCCAATCCCTCTACACCTCTGTTACACTGTTGTACACCCCTAAGCGGTTCTTCCAAATCTTTTCATCTATCCTCAAATCTCCAAGAGATCCCTCTACTCCCACTCTCTCAGCTGAGAATCCTGTCTGACAGGGTCATTCATCATAAACTTCTACCTTCTTTCTCATCTCGTATCACTTAGAGGCACTCTGCCAATAATTCTTTCACCACTTTATCACATAGAGGTGGCCTACACTCCTTACTAAAGTAAAATCCCTCTACCTAGAGAAATGATCCTATTTCATCCCATCTATTCCAAACAGATTACCCTTTCTGTCACCCTCATTTTATCATTTATCTTTAATCTCTGCCTACTAGATGTGTCCTCATTGTCTACAAACATATTGTCTCCCTCATCCTCAAAAAAATCCTCTTTTGATCTTTCTATCCCCACTTTTGTATTAAAACTCTTTTGGCCTTTGTGGCTAAATTCCTTGAAAAGATCATCTAACAATAAGAAGCTCTTATTTTATCTCCTGTCATTCTCCTTTATAATTCAGGTTTCTGGACAGTTCATTTTACAGAAACTGCTCTCTCTAAAGTTATCAATGATCTTTATATTTGCCTTTTCAAAGAGCCTTTTCTCAATCCTCATTCTTTGACCACTCTATAGCTTTTAACACTGTTAATCATCCTCTCTTTCTTGATAATCTCTTCTCTTTAAGTTCTCTCCTGGTTCTCCTTTCCATCAGAACACTTTCCTTATTCTCCTTTGTTGGATCCTCATCCAAGTTAACTCCTCTAATTGTAGGTATCCCACAAGCATCTACCTTGGCCTCATTTACACTAATTCATGTAATGATCTTATTAGCTTATTTTGGATTAAATTTTCATCTCTATGTTAATGATCTCATATCTAAGCATTCTGCCCAACCTTTCTGCTAACTCAGATATTTAGTAGACATGTTAAACTCATCATGTCAAAAAATGAACTCATTTATCTTTTCCCCAAACTCCACCCACTACCTACAAATTTCATTATTACTGCGGAGGGCATTACCTCCCTCCCATTCCTCATAGGCTGAGAAACTAGGTGTCTTCAACTCTTCACTACCTTAACTTACCTCCCCCACACATCCAATTTGTTGTGATTGCCTATCAATTTTCACTCTCAAATGTACCCTCTTATCTCCTCATATTGCTGTCACTTGGGTGCAGACTCTCATCACCCTACACACCATATTAGCCTGTTGGTGGGTTGGCTAGCCTTGAGTTCCTACCCACTCCAAGCCACCCTCCATTTGGCCACCTCCTATAGTGCTGATCTGCCCATGCCAATCCTTCCCCTCTACTTACCCCACCTCACACACAATAAACTCCAGTGGTTCCCTTTCACCTTAAGAAATAAATACAACTAAGGCCCCTCCTACCTTTCCAGTCTTTTTTATCTAGGCTTCTCTCTGGCCTTATTCTCTTCCATCTACTCTTCAATCCAGTGATATTGGTCTCCTTACTATTATATAAGCAAGGCACTTAACAGTTAACTCCAAATATTCTTTCTGTCAATCTTCCACATCTAGAGTGCTATCCTTCCTTAACTCCAATTACTGACTGCTTGGCTTCCGTTTAGGACCCAACTAAAATCCCATCTTCTACAGGACATATTTCCTAATTCTTCTGAATTCTAGTGCCTTTCTTCCATTAATCATTTTTTAAAATCTATTGTACATAACATTTTTGTACATATGTATTTGCATGTTATATCTTCTCTATTAAATGTCACTGCAGCAAATGGAGACAAAGTCACACTTCTGCTTAGTATCTTAGCACTACAATAATCTTTAACCAGGATGGAATGATTTAATGACTTGATCTTTTCAAAATGATTTAATTCAATTTCACATTATCCCCGAACATACTTTCCACAGTAATTCCATTCCAGCAACATCTTATAAATTCATGTATTCCACTTTTTTCAAAATTTCCTATTAGTGCCTTTAATGTTTATGTAAGATGTTTCATTTAATAGTTATTTTTCCTAAGGAACTTCCTAGGGCCTAAGGAATCCTTAAGAATATAATGAAAGGCCTATTTAGAAAACATGGTCATAGTAATGACATTTTTTGCTTTCCCTTTAGGAAAAAGATGTGGAAATATAATATTGATTTTTGTTTTTACAAAGGAGCATGAAGAATAGATGCTTCTCAAACTCAATTTATTTTCTGCTTTAGTGTATTTGAAATTTCAAATTACTACAGTTTTTACACAAGTAGAAAAGACTGCTGAGTTTTTCAACCAAGAACATTTATCAATAATATCACCTTTTAATTACAAAGACATTTTTTTTGCAAAACTGATGAAAATACCTCTAAGAAGAAATGAAGTACACTACAATTATCATCTCTAATCTATATCTAAAGATCTTATGTTCCAAAAGAAAAAAATTAAATTACTTAAATTTCAAATCCCATTTAAACTATTTTTTTCTTTATTTCTTTCTCTTTTTCTTTACTTTTTAAACTATTTTTGAAGGTTGGAACAATACATACCCTCTGTCCCAGTTGACAAGAACTTCCAAAGTCAACAATCTTGATAGCGCTGCGTTTAGGGTTACAGAGAAGAATGTTCTCAGGTTTGAGGTCACAGTGAATGATACTAAGTTCTGGAGTTGCAAGGAAAAGCAGTGCAGTGCACATCTGTTGTGCAAATTTTCGTGTCAGGTTCAAAGAGACACCTCGAAAATTTGTGTTCCTTAACAAGTCATAAAGATTATAAGACAACATTTCAAAAACTAAGCAGAGATGGTTTCGGAACATAAAGTGGCGTTTCAAATGCACTGAAAGAAAAGAAAATCTCACATCAGATACATATATATGTGTGAATGTGTATAACATATATCACCATATAATTAAAACATTAAGTTTTAGATATAAAACTTGAAAGACTAGATTTAAGAACTAATACTAGGTAAGACATTTCTTTCAATAATTTAAGCATTTCTAACCATATTCTATTTCTATTGAGTTAAAATTTTATAATACTATATAAATTATTTAAATTATAAAATATTATTATAGAAAATATTTATTATGTTAAATTTATAATATGAATTGTCCAACATGCAATAACTAGTACCAATGCTTCTTGTGGAAATAACTTAACCTAGTCTACAAAATGGAATTACATAATCCAGTGAGTTAGTGCATGAATATTATAATACAAAAACTACTAATGGGCAGTGAGGGGGTCCAGAAGACAGTGGGTGCATTTGGGAAATCATATAATGTGACCGGGCAAGCTAGGTGGCAAAATGGATAGAGTGCTGAGCCTGGAATCAGGAAGACTCATCTTCCTGAATTCAAATCTGGCCATAGAAACTTACTACCTATATTATTCTAGACAAGTCATTTAACTCTGTTTGTCTAGGTCTCCTCATCTATAAGTTAGAATTGGAAATGGCAAACCACTCCAGTATCTTTGCCAAGAAAACTCTAAATGGGGAGGCAAAGAGTAGGAATTAACCAAAACAAATGAAAAATACAATAATAAAGTTATATTCCAAATAGTTCCCTGACACAAAAGTTGTTTAAAAACTAATTTGAAGTAAAAAATTATCTCTCAAAAATTATTGGGAGCAGGGAGGAGAATTAAAACTAGGTGATTCTGTGGATACAAAGCCAGGTCTAGAATCTGGAAGACCTGAGTTCAAACCTAACCTCAGATACTTCCTACCTGGGCAAGTCACTTAAACCAAACTGCTTAGCCCTTACTTCTCTTCTGCCTTGGAAACAATACTCGTATCAATTCTAAGACAGAAGGGTTCTAAAAATATGGGGAATCTACATGTATCACACAAAACGGCATAGGATAGGCTAAATCTGAATTGAATCTTTATGAATGATACATAAGAAAAGTCATTAAGTGACATCCTCAGGGAGACCAGGAAAGATTGCAGAATAGCAAGAAGAAAGTAGAATTTTCCTCTATATAACTATGTCAAAAAGATGCAAAAAAAAAAAAAAAAAAGTGACATTGATTCCTGATTAGAAAGTCCAAGAAAAAAAAATTACAGTACATCAGTTTACAGCCATAGTCTGCACAGTGAGGCATGAGGTCTGGGGCACTAGTAATGGTCATGTAGTCTCTAGATTGAAAGGGGGGTTGGGGGGTGGCACATGGACACCTGTGCATCAGTACCATGACTCTATGCGGGAAGTAGTAATAAGTGGGTGCTCACTATTCCCATAAGTGTTGAGTAACACAACCAAATTAGACTGGATGGAAGACCTATGCTTAATTATGCCAGTCAAGGGCAAAGGGTGGTCACAGATGTTTATCTATACTGAGAAAGGAGTAAGGTCTTTGGTTCTGACTATGGGATCAGAGCTTTTTAGATCATCAACAATGGCTGAGTAGAAAAGAAGTCTGCTAGAACTCCAAGGAGCAATCAAGTTGTGGTGTTCAAATGCAAACCAAGCCAGTAACTTGTCTAAGGTTTATATTAAATCACTTCAACAACACTGCTTTCCAGCTTGAACTAAGTTCTCCCTGTTATAATAGAACATTCAATACTGTAAAAGAAAGCAGGAGAACAGCCCAAAAGGACATAAGCTCAGCTTAGCCGTTCCCTCCTGATGTGTGCAATGTATGGCCCTAATAAAATGTACAGTCAGGGAACAGACTGAAAGAATCAAAAAAGGAATCTCACCATAAATAGTTATTATGGGGGTAAGGCTTAGAGGCTAGAAAGCCAGGCTTAGAAATGAGAAGTCCTAGGTTTAAATCTCACTTGAGACACTTCCTAGATCCATGACCCCAGGCAAGTCACCTAACTCCAATGACCTTAATCCAGAGATAGTGAGCCTATGGCACATATGCCAAAGATAACTCACAGAGCCCTTTCTGTGGGCACGCCTACTGTCAACTTACAGTCATCCCCCACAGTTGTTACTTGAAAGCCAGACAGACTTACTGGCAGAGCTGTTCCCCTTCCCCTCTCCATGTGCCTGAGGACATTCCTTCTTCCCCTGCCCCTCTGGCCTGCATCCCAAAGGGAATGCTTCCTTCCTCCCCTGCCAGAGGTAAGATCCTTGGGGGAGTGGGGGGAAATAGCGCTCACATATGGAGGGGAGCAGAGCACTATGGCCAATTTCCTCCCTCTCTCTACAATTGCCTTTCATCACTAGCCCCTCTGCCCAGGACCCCAATGGGAGCACTTCCTCCCTCCCCTGTCAGGGGGGGTGGGGGAAGTGTGGCACTCAGTCTCTGGGAAGGGTGCAGTATGACACTTGGGGGGGAGGCACTCCCATCTCAATTTGCCATCACTGGCCTAGTCCTTACCGCTCTTCTGCTTTGGAGACAAACCCAGAAAAACATCTATAGGCAAAATCTTTAAGGACACAGCTAAGACATAAGTTAAATTAGAATTCCTGAGAAAGATAAAGAAAGAAGATTTTTTCCTAAGGCTTAAAATTATTTTATAAAAAAATGAAATGAGAACTCTCTTATTAAAATGGGAGAAAATGAGAGTTTTGGAAAAAAGAATTTGAAAGAGAATTAACAGCTTATGGTAAGAGCTTACTCAAGCAACACGGTCCTTTAAAATTAGAATAGGCCAAACAGAAGTTAATGGCTCCATGATAGCAAGAAATATTAAATCAAAGTTTAAAAGATTAAAAAAAAAAGAAAACATAACCTATGCCATAGCAAAAACAACTTACAAACCAGACTAAAGAAGGAAATTTTAAGAATGACTGGAAAGCCAGGACCAAAAAAAAGGAGCTAGAGATCATATTTAAAGAGATAGTAGGAGAAATCTGGCTAAATCAGCTTAGATATGGAGGGCAAAGAAAGAACAGAAACAATCTAGTGGCTACCTCCTGAAAGAAACTACACAATAAAACTCCTCAGAAACATTAAAATCAAAATCCAGAGCTTCTAAGTCAAACAAAAATTACTACAAACAGCCAGGAAGAATTTGACAACCAAGGAACCAGAGTAAGAATAACAAAAGAATAACAGAGATTCAGAATATGATAATACAGAAGACAAAAGATACAGTTCAACTACAAATAACTTGTTGGCAAAATTATATATAATCTAAAAAGGGGAATGGAGGGTGGACCTCAAAAACACAAAGGACTTTCATTTATTGCTAATAACAAAAAGACCAGAGCTGATGTGCACTGACATCAGGGATAAACAGAAGGAATCTAAATCAGAGGGAGTGGAAGGTTTTTGTTTGTTTTTAAAAACGTTTAGATGATCTTAAAAGATAAAAAGAAAGGGAGAAGGAAAGGAAAATACTGAGGGGGGATGGAAGAGAAAGTATCAAAAAAATTACTATACAATTGAGATGTACAAGTAAAAAAAGACAAATAAGAAGGAAGGATTTGGGGTAGCAGGAAATAATGAACCACACCTTCATTTGATCTGGTCAAAGGACAGAAAAATATATTCATAGTTTGTTGCAAAAATACATTTCATTCACCAGGAAAATGGAAGAAAGGGAAGTAGGAAGGGAGAGAGAACTGGCTAGGAGAAGGACTAATCATACAAAACAAAATAACCATGTAAGGAGTTTAAAAAGAAAGAATTAAGAACCTGTGAATAAGACTTGGGCAATGGAAAGAGAAGGACAGAAGAAGCAAAGTAGACTGCACTAATCCTAATGTACTGATGCTCAACATTCTTTCATTTCATTCTTCACTTTTATAAAGAGTGAGATGGAAACAAAAAAAGCTGAAAAGTATCAGAGAATAGGATGAAAGAAAATATACAATTAACAAGTACAACTGTGAACATGAGGAGGAGGAGGAAATCACTCTGAAAAGTGAAAAGGATAGTAGAATAGGCCAGAAACAAGAATTCAATAATATGTTGTCTGCAAGAAAATAAATTTGAAAATAAAGATTCAGAGTTCAAAATAAAGGATGCAAGTAAAAATCTATTAAACCACATGCATCTGAAGTAAAAAAGGCAAGGGCACAATCATGATCTCAGCAAGGCAATAATAAAAATGGATTTGACTAAAAAAAAAGGAGAGAAATTATATTTTGCTACAAGGTAGCGTGAACCATGAATTAATATCAATATTAACCATATGCATGACATACCATTTAAATATTAAAAGTTTAAAATGCCATATGGGGAATAAGTAAAACTATAACCACTGGGGACTTCATTGTACTATTTTTGCGTCTAGAAAAAGCTTACAGAAAAATAATTAACAAGTACCTGAAGAAAAATTTTGAAACATAGATATATAGACCCCTGTAGATTACTGAAATGGGAATAAAAATACCTCTTTCTTAAATATGCATAGCGTTATTCTAAAACTCACTCATGTGTTAGGGCATAAAGTCCTTAAAAACAAAGAAAAGCAGAGATCCATTCCTGTTAAAAAATAAAAGAAAATAAATAAACATATCTTTCCTTATTTTGATTAATAGTTATCTACCTAAAACAAGGGCTAGTGTTATATCTAAAATGAAGAAAAACTAGAAGCCTTTTCAATAAGATCAAGAGTAAAGCAAGGATGTACACTAATACCACTACTATTTGATATAGTGCTAGAAATGCTAACTATACTGTTAGGAAAAGGAAAAGAAAACAAAGAAATAAGTATAAGCAAAAAGGAATCAAAATCATGAAAACTCTATGCTCAACTAAAAAATTAACTAAAAATAAAAAACTTTAGCCAAATGGCAGGATGTAAAATTATCAATTTTAGCCAAATAAGTTATAAATTATTATATAATATATAGGTTGTAGATTAAATTAAAATAGTAGGAAATGTTCACAGAGATTATCTACATTTCTGAAGATTATCAACAAAATCCATCAGGAAGAGAAAGAAAAATTCCATTTCTATTTCTATTTTTTATTCAGATATTTTATTCATTTTTAGAATGACACAAAGTATAAAATGTTTGCTATAAATATTTACTATAAAACTCTTTACACAAGGGTAGATTTAAGTAACTGGAAAAATATTAATTGTTCATGCATAGGCTAAGTCAACTTAATAAGAAATAGATACTACTTAAATAAGTTTACATATTTTATTATATGCCAATTGAATTACCAAAAATTACTTTACAGAGGTAGGAGAAAATGATTTTTTAAAAATTGCTGGAAGAAATAAAAAGATAAAAAATCTCAAGGGAAATAATTTTTTTTAAGTGAAAAGGAAAGGAATCTAGGAATATCAGATCTCAAAGCAGTACTCATTAAAACAAATTGGTAGTAATTAAGAAATAGAGGTTGGTCAATGGAAAACATAAGGTACATAATAAACAGGAACAAATGAACATAATGCTTCATAAATTTTCAAAATGGAAAGCAGACCCAATTTCTCACATCATATATCTAACTTATGGTATTAACTCTTTAGGTACAGAGGGAAGTAGGAGGAACAGAAGGCAGAAGTGGGAGGAAGAAAAAATGTTCCTTAATTTAAAAAATTAAATTAAAAATAAATGTCATCCATTAATGCTTAATTAGACAAGGGAGTGACTTTGCATCACTGCAAGAATGAGGGATAACGAATAGATAGCCTGAGTTTTCAAAAAGTATTCATAAAAAACCAGGAAAACAGTCAGCAATCATTAGATCTCTTTTATGGGGCAATTTGTGAAAGGCCAGAGAAGAGACTTATTCAAGATCATATAGACTGTAATCTGGAATATTAAAAGGAACATCCACAATTTACATACTGAGTTATGTAAGAATAACAAAAATGAAGAAAGAACCGCCAATAAAAAGGTGATATTTTTAATCCCTTGAAAAATATACAAGTCAAGATTATGCTTTCTTAGTTGAATTTATAAAATTACTAAAGAATTTTATTTCCATTAGAATGTACAAAATCCCATGCAGGATTATCTGTATGGGCAAGTTTATAAGCATGGCTTTCTAACTCCAGGAAAGAATACATAACATTAGAAATGGAAAAGAGACATAGCAGGTACTATGTTTGATAAGCTCCCCTCCCCACTCCTTTAGCTATTTTCTAAAAGCAGGTCAAAAACTGTGTTAAATTTTTTTGGGGGAAAGATCACTGAACTAGGAATCAAAAGATACGGTTGGGTCTGAGTATGTTAATCCTGAAAGGATGGTAAATAAAATGTTTAATAGGTATCTCTTACTGTTGATTTAGCATATGTCATTATATTCAGTAAATTCATAATCTCTGATTCTTATAACATCTTTTTCTAATTACTCCAAAACAAAGACATAAACAGATATAATCATTCCTATTAGAACCAGGAATTTGTTGATCTCAAGTCAGAAACTTTTAACTGACACATTAAGATCTCATATGATATTTTTGAAAATATTTATTTGGTAAGGCTCTGTTAATTATCAAAGTACTGTTCTAGGTACTGAGGATAACAAAGATAAAAACTAATACCACCGAAAGAATTTACAAATAGTTTGGGAAGGGGACAGAATATATCTAGTGGGGATGGGTGTTGAGGATGGGGAAGAATATATCTACATCCTATAAAGACAGAACATAATGAGGTATTTGAAAAAATATGAGTCAGGAGATTCATTTTTGCCATGAGAGAAGTTACAGAAAATGAAAGGTTTTGAAGGTTTCATGAAAGAGACTTAGGATTAGAAGAAAGGTGAATTCAAAAAGGAGAACTTCTAAAAGGGAGGCATTTTCACTATGGGAACTGTTTTGTACAAAGGTACAGAGAAGTGGGATTAACAAGAGCAGAAGAAGGTTTTTAAAACAACGTGGTCAAATGTATTTTTTTCTGAAACATTATTTTTTATAACAGTAAAGATGAAAAAGTCTGTTCATCCTCTCTCCTCCCAAATCATTGTTAGAAGGTGGGTAGATCAGGGGAACAATGTTGTTTAAATTTAGCAAACCCTTTCTTTTTGAGAAATAGAGACAAAAGTTCATTTTAAAATGATTTTAAGCATTTTTAAGAAACGATTAGCTGAAAATGGCTAGTGGTAATTAATGACCTACCTAAGGTATGTATCTGCTGCGCCATTCCAATGTCAATTCACAGTATTACACCAATGAAGAAGAACTTAAAAATAACTGAATCCAATCTTCCTGATTTACTAGTAAGGACCCTGATCCAGAGGTTAGGAAACTTGCCCAAAATTATGTATACACAGCTGGTTTAGTGACAGACAGGAATCTGGCTAGCTCTCCTGTCTCTACATAGATCTCCTGGGTCTTAATCAAGATACATTTCATTATATTATAATGATTAGCCTTTGTTTTTATAAGTGAATTCTAATATAATCAAAATTACAAACTATCTCTAACTACTCTCAATATTCTAACATCTTTTAGCTCAATGATTCAGAGGATTCCTTTTGACAAAAAAAGATCACAATCCATCTACACCTGTCAATCTTGGACAATATCTATTAATAGACTACTTTACCAGAGAGGTATATTAGAAACCTTTTTCATTTTTTCCTGACTGACCTGGTAAGTGTAACAATGGAGTACTCTAGTTTGTCCATGTCTTATCTCATTTTTTTCCACTTTCTCTTCTTCTTATACAACTCTTTGATAATAGATTAAAGCAGGAAGGGAATTTGGAGGCCATCTAGTCCCATCCCCCTCAATTTGCAGATGAATAAACCAAGGCTCAGAGAAGTTAAAATAAATTGCCTAAAATCACAAGGGCAGTATGAGAGGCAGGATTTGAAATAAGATCCCCCAACCCCAGGGCTATTTTTGCTATATATATACTGAATTTGCTATATATATATACTGAGTAAATTTTGATTCTTTTTTTACCAACCACATTCACCTATATGGATCTTAACTGTGCTCTGTGTGCTATTCATTTTTAATTCCTTGCCTCAATGACATATAGCAACGTGTGTGTGTGTGTGTGTGTGTGTGTGTGTGTGTGAGAGAGAGAGACAGAGAGAGAGAGAGAGAGAGAGAGAGAGAGAGAGAGAGAGAGAGAATATAAATCTCTACTTTTAAGGTAAATTTCAGGTCAGTAAAGGAGCTTTGCCACTTCTCAAAAGCAAAATATGGTCTGTTTCACAGTTCAACTCTAGGGCCAACTAATTGTGTCTCAATACTATCCACAAAATACATGTTGAAATATGAACAATAGAATTCGCCTTTCCTGTCTGGCTGGGCCAAACCTTCTGAATGACAATGTTCTCCACCAGGAGGTTTTACATGGTTCTAGAGCTGTGATGGGGAAGAGTGCTGGAGTAGGGCTGCTCTATTTCACCTCTCAGAGTCAGAAGACATTTTTTTGCATGCCCCATCCTTCTGTCCAATGTGAGCACTTCCTCCCTCCACTGTCTAGGACAGTGGTTCCCAAACTTTTTTGGCCTACCACCCCCTTTCCAGAAAAAATATTACTTAGCCCTCTGGAAATTAATTTTTTTTAATTTTAATAGCAATTAATAGGAAAAGATAAATGCACCTGTGGTCATCACCGCCTCCCTGGATCACTGCAGTACCCACCAGGGGGTGGTAGTGCCCACTTTGGGAATCACTGGTCTAGGGTAATGGGGGTGGGGGCATGCAGGCAGGCAGTAAAACTGTGATCCATTACTGAATAGTGATTATGAAAGCCTAGTTATTCCTTACTAAAATATTCTTGGCAAAGACATCCTGAATTAACACATAGATGGTTCACATGAAGATTTTGGATAATTGGGAAAATAGGCATATCTATCTATAAATATGGTTATTAATGCTCATTCAGGCTCCTTTTTCAATATTAATAGTCAGATATTTTCTCACGCCCTTCTGGGATTCCCCATCCTTATGTATTATTCACTAAACACATTCATAATTATGTTGCCTGCAGGTCAGATCTCCTACACACACATGCCAAATCAATCTGTATATCTTAAGTCATTCTTATCATCTTGTAGAAGCATATCTGAAACTGTTATGTTGGGATTCTCCCTCAATGAAAAAAGTTAGTTGGATGATATTTGCAAATCTTTCCCATTTTCTTTTGTTTGTAATGTCCCTTCCATTTTCATGCTTGATTATTCCTAAAGTGGCCTTATGAATTCAAATATCGTGCTAAGTTTTCTTTAAACTGTTTTTTTCCTATACTATATCTCTTCTTTTTAAAGATAATATTGCTCATAATCATCCATCATTGATCTTATAGTCATTAACAGCCACCTATAACTCTTCGTCAAATAAATCGGATGTTTGCAGACTATGTTGCTTTCTACTCTCTTTCATCTGTTTATTGAATCAATTAATTTGTATTAGTTAAGCTTCTGGATAAAATTCTAATACTAGGTGTCATTTCTATTTTCCATTTCCCATATTTAAATTTAAACCATTTATTTAAGAAGTTAAATATTAAACTGTTTTATATATTATGTTTTACTTATTTTTTTCCTTTTTAAAAAACTAATTCCAATTTTCTGATTCTGATCTGATTTCAGAAGTAATTCCCACATTAACAACAAGTCTTTTATTCTCTGTTTATACAAACAAATAAAACTATCTTTATTGTGTTTATTTGATACCATATATTTTGGGGAGGAAAATAAGCAATCTCATACCTTCTTCCTGAACTATGCTTTCACAAATATTTCTTTTTACCCATATATTTTCCAAAATTAACTAAAATAATCAAAATAATACTTTTACTTTGTGTCTGTTGATTTAATATGGAGGGTCTTACCAAAGTCTCTGTAAAATTTCTTTATCACTTGATCTTCATAAATGTTGGTTACTGCAATTATTTTTATGGTGGTCATTTTGCACATACTTAGCATTAGTACTGCACTACATGAAGACCAGATAGAAGAGGTTGTACTATGTGGTCTCTGAGGTCCCTTCAAGCTTGAAATCTGTGATCATGTGAAATAATATTTCTTGTCACCTTTAGGCATATGATAAAACCCACTCTGCCAACTCCTATCTTTGCTTCTACAAGAAGTGCCTAAAATCCATCTTTGTATTTCATAATAACTTATTTCTTTTTTTTTAAGGGAAGATGTCAACATTGATATGATTAAACTCCAATAATATGTCCACTTCTTCAGTGGATAAGAAACTCATATTTAGAATTACAAATTAAATTACAATTTGATGGTCTTTTAAAAATATGTGACTCTTTGGCATTCAACGTCCCTTTTCTTGCCAGCTATTCACAATCACTGAAGAAGCATAAGTAAGGGGCATGGTTTGAGTGAGGGCTTTTTAACATTTTTTCTTTGTTCCATGAATTGCTATGGCTAAAAGAAATTTATTATCAGGCAGCAAGCCTTTCTGGTGTGTGCCTCTCTATAATTCACTAAAATACTAAATGCTTAGAAAATAGGTTGATTACTATAGCCATTCCTAAAAGGTAGCACAATATACTATTTTAAAAAATGATCTAGGAAAAAAAGGCCAAGGAGGGAGAATCTAAGCATCATAGGACTACGTAAAAAAAAAAACAAAAACGCAAAGCAAATAATCTACTATATTTCAATAAATTATGATGGAAAATTAGACTGATATATTAGAAAAGGAGGGAAAAATGAAAACAGAAAAAAAAATCTATTTCTTACCTCCTGAAAAAGAAAAAAAATTCAAAATGAAAACCTTCAAAAAGGTAAAAGCTAAAAATCCAGGGCTTCAAGGTCAAAGAAAAAAATACTACAAGCCACCAAAAAGAGTTTATAGTCAAGATCATACAAGATTTAGCAGCTACCATTCAAAAGGAAAGAAAAACATGCAATATAATACTACTAGTGGTGGTGAACCTATAAGACGTGTGCCATTGCCTGCCAGAGTTCATTCCTATAAAGGCAGTGGGATTCAGGCCAAGCTGCTCCATTCCCTCTCCACCATGCCTAAGGACTTTTTTACATTTCACCCACCCCTCTGCTCAGCAGCCCAATGAGAGTACTTCCTCCCACAAGAGGGGAAAATGCATAGCACACAGTCTCTTAAAAGGTTTGCCATCACTGTTATATATCAAAGGGCACAGAATAAAGATTCTGAACCAAGAATGGTTTACATGGAAAAACCCAATATAATCCAACAAGAGTAATAATGGATTGTTTATTTGGACTTTCAAATATTCCTGATAAAGACACCAAAAGAGAACAGATATTTTGAAATACAAACATAGGAATCAAGAGAAACACAAAAATACGACATATTTGATCAACTGGAAAGTACTACACGATGAAATGTTAATAGTATTCGAATAAGTGTCCCCTGAGAATCCTAAAAGAGGTTCACTAAATTGAATGTTCATGTTACACAATAAAAAGTAAGATAATGACTTGTGGCAGGTCTAGAGCTATCTGTGACAAGGATCAAATCATCTGACTTTAATTAAAATGGAACTCATAGAAGCAGTTGTGTTATAATTTGATGAAGAAAGAAAAAAGGAAGGAAAAAGGAATACAGTAAGAAAGGGAGAGAAGAGAACAGGATAGAAATCACTAATTCAAATAATCAAGGTATATGAAAAGAAATTATATCCAATGTAGAGACATAGAAGAAGAAATCAGAAACATGTGGAAAAAGGAAGAAATATAAATCGTCCCAAAATGTTGTCAACTACATGAATAAAACTGAAGAATGCTTTCAGTGAACCTGGAGAAGATAAATTTACCTCCCAATACTTTATTATTCAGTTTCAAAAAATTATTTTGTGCACATACGTAATATTCACTTAATATTAAATATTACAGAATATTAGCAGGAAAGACACTTATTCCAGTGCAATACTCATTTGCATCACAACACAAAAGATGCAAAAAATTAACTTTAAGATTTATATGATTTCATTACAACAACCAGTAAAGTAGGTACTAGTTACTTTTATTCATATTCTTGAGAAAAGGAAATTGAGGCTAAGAACATATCATCATGTATTCAAAAAAACCTGTTATTGTTGGCTATCCTCTCCTAGATAGTCTGTCTTCTCCAGAGTTAGTGTCACTGCTATCTCCTCTGACTTCTCTGACAACTTCTCAATATTCATTAGAATATCATCTATATCCTGCCACTTTACTCTGGGTTCTCAGGAACTAAATTATCTGTCTTCTACCTCTTGGTTCTCTTTCTTCTTCTTTCATTTCCATCAGTGTTAACTACTTCATATGTGCTATATGTGTGTGTGCATGCATGTGTGCATGCGTGTGTGCGTGTGTGTGTGTGTGTGTGTTTGTGTACCTGCAGGCATGCTAAATGCTTGGTGACTGAACGACTCTATATTCTCAAAGATTTCTTCAGATAGCATCAATATAATAGCAACCTCTATAAAGAAGACTCCTGGATTTATAGTGACTCCTGAGCCCTACTCCCACACTAATAACTGCCTATTGGACATTTCAAACTAAATTTCTTATAGGTATTTCAAACTCAACGTGTCCAAAAGAGAATTCATTATATTTCACAGAAAACATACCCCCTTTTCCTAATTTCTGTTAAGAGCACCATCATCATTCTAGCCAGCCAAATCCACAACCTCAGCATCATCATGAACTTTACTCCTCTCCAATTAAATGCCAAGTCTCCAGAATATTTCTCACATTTAAATCTTTCTTTTTTCACTTAAACAACACTAATTCATACCTTCATCATCTCTCACCTAGTTGATTATCTGCTTGTGTCTCTCCTATCCAATCCACTGTACACTTACTTAGCTGCCATAGCAATATTTTAAAAACAGAAGACTGGCCATGTTATCCCAGTTACCTCTATAATCCAGTACAAACATCCTGTGGGACACTTCTTCTAACATACCTTTCTGATGTAATTATACAATACTCTTCCTGCTCAGTATACTACAACCAAATGGGGCTTCTTGTTCTATTTTTTTAAATACAACAGTCCATTTTTATCAGCACTTTTGCTAAAGTTGGGCCCCTATGACTGGCATGCACCCCTTCTATCATCAAGTCTTAGAATAACTAGCTGACTTCAAAGTTCTGCTTAAGTACCTACTTATAAATTAGACCTTTCCTAATACCTACCAGCTGCTAGTGTCATTCTACTCCTATTACCTTTTACTTATATAGTATATATTTATATATGTACCCATTATTTCCCCAAGTAGAATGTAAGCTCATTGAATGAAAGACAATTTTATTCCTGTCTTTGTACTCCAAGTCCCTGATAGTCAGATATACAGAAGACAATGTTTGCTCATGGGAATAATATCAGGAAGAAGGTAAGGGCAGTCAGAGGCAATATTAACCTAAAATACAGACTCCCTTATAAAGTGCTACAAAGAAAGATGGTGGAAGAGTATATGCCTTACGGAGAAAAGATTAAGCAAGAATTTTTTTAAGGGTGCCAAATAAATGGAATAAGAATGCCTAATGGGGAAAAATATATGGAGGAAAAAATTATAAAGGGAATTAGTAGTTGACTATAAGAAATTAATTAAAAAAAAACCCTTAACCAAGTAATAACATTCTGAATATTCAAATACATCAAAGAGAAGGCAACAAGAAATTGTAAAGCAGGATCAAAAGCCTTAAAAACAGAAAAATAAAATTTAAGTATGTCATAGCAAAACAATCAACCTAGAAAACAGATCAAAGAGAAAAAATTTAGGAATTTAATACTGTGTGACCACCATGATTAAATAAAATTTAAAAAGCCAAAAACATCCTAATTAAAGAAATCTTAAGAGGAAACTGCCCAAGGGGCAGCTGGGTAGCTCAGTAGACTGAAAGCCAGACCTAGAGACAGGAGGTCCTAGGTTCAAATCTGGCCTCAGGCACTTCCCAACTGTGTGACCCTGGACAAGTCACTTGACCCCCATTGCCTACCCTTACCACTCTTCTGCCTTGGAGCCAATACACAGTATTGACTCCAAGATGGAAGGTAAGGGTTAAAAAAAAAAAATGAGGAAACTGCCCAGAGCTCTTGAAAGCAAAGGGCTAAGTAGAAATGGAAAGAATCCACCAGTTATCTGATGATAAAAACTCAGAAACATCAAAGCTAAAATTCTCAGCTTACAAGTCAAAGAAAGTATACTTAGAAGCCAGAATGAGAATCATGCAAGATTTAGTAGTCACCAAAGGATATGGATTTATAGTAAAGAAGAACTTACTCAGCAAGACTGAATATAATGCAAAGCGAGGGGGGGGGATATCTCTAATAGAGAACTTCTGAGCATTTCTTTTTTTTTTTTTTAACTTTTTTATTTTTTTTAAACCCTTACCTTCCGTTTTGGAATCAATACTGTGTATTGTCTCCAAGGCAGAAGAGTGGTAAGGGTAGGCAATGGGGGTCAAGTGACTTGCCCACGGTCACACAGCTGAGAAGTGGCTGAGGCCAGATTTGAACCTAGGACCTCCGTCTCTAAGCCTGACTCTCATTCCACTGAGCTACCCAGCTGCCCCCCTTCTGAGCATTTCTAATAAAAAAACAACCGCAGTTTGGAGAAACTGGTGTGTTATTCAAACCTAAGAGTGGAGAAAAGTATGAGAAATACAAAAAGATAAACACAAATGAAAAATAATAAAAGGTAACTCATTAGGGAGGAAGGGAAAGAAAGGTTAAGGGAAATGGAGGGGTGAGGGGGACTCCTGCTGGTGTGCAGGACACATAGTGGTGCAGGCGGGGGTAGAATACACATTTCATTCAACAGAAAAACAGAAAAAAATACATGTCACTCCACTGGAAAATACATTTCCACTCAACAGTAGGGAAAAGAAAGAAGAGAGGGTGGGAAAGATGAGGAAGGGCATGTGGGGGAAGTGGTGAATGAGTCCTAAGCAAAACAAATACCACAGCTGTTCAAAAATATTTTTGGCTCTTTTTGCAGTGACAAAGAATGGGAATCTGAGGAGGGTACCCATAAACTGAAAAAGTATGAGGAAGTTATGATATTATAAATGTGATGTTAAGAGCTGAATTCTTTTCAGCATAATGACAAATCAGGATTCCAAAGGACTAATAATGAAACATGTACCTACCTCATAATAAGAGAGATGAAGGACTCAGAAGGCAGAATGAGACAAAATGTTTTCTGGACAAGGCCTGACTTTTTTTTTTTTAAGAGTCTATGAGGAATGGAGAAAATGTCTTTTTTGATCATATAATGTCATTTCTAACTCTTGCATATTTTTCTGGTATGTTTTAATATTTATAAATTCTCCAATTTCTATTTGCTGTGTTTCTTAGATAAATTAAGTTTACAGGAGGAAGGAATAATGGGAAGGAGGTTAGCAAGGTTACAATCATCCCAAAAGCATGTAAAGATGCAAATGGATGGGAAGAAATAGAAAATAGTACAGATCTGCCATATATCTTTTCTGATTTACAGTAATTATCAATGAAGGTGGAACCACTACCATTTAGACCACGGGTCGGAAATGTATGGCTCTCAATGTATGTACAAATGTACAAGCCAGATATGGCTCTTTTAAGGGCCAGATATGGCTCTTTCTGCAGGAGCCATAAAGTCAATTTTTTTCAGGCGCTGTTACAGGAGTTCGCACTGGGAGCACTGTACGGCTCTAAGGAAATTACATTTTTAAAAATGTGGCGTTTATGGCTCTCACGGCCTGATTTAGACTATTAATACCTCATCTTAATGAAGGAATAGAAAAGCTACTACAGATGGAAAGGGAAGTTGAAGTAGATTAAAAATACAAAGAAATCTGTTCTAGATGCAATATAATTATTACTCCCCCCTTAAAGACAATCAAGGGGACATCTATATCTACTGATCCATATGCCTACTCTCTTTCTTTTTCTTTCTTACTTTCTTATCTACCTAGATTTTTAGGGTATTATTCATTAAAAAGTATCCTGGAAGAAAAGAAGAAAACATAGCCTACTTTTACCATTTATTTTCCATGACATTCATCTTTAGTCACAGAAATGAGTGCAAAGTATAGGGAATTCAAGATTTTATTTGATTAAAGGAGATATTTTGGACATGCTTAGCAGTCTCTGGCACAAACAAGGCACTTACTAAATGCTTTTTTCCTCTGTCCTTTTAGATATGTTTGTCAAATATAAAGAAACACTTGACTCAGTACTATCTCATAAAGGTTCTCCACCAATTTCTCCCCAGCAGCATATTAAAACTACCCAATATTCCTTGATACTAAAAAAATAACTTTAATGATCATCTATATAATTATCAATAACAAACAAGATATGCTTGCCAAAGGTCTTTATTTCACCAAAAAAAATATTTCAAAAGAAAATTTGAAGAGGGTTTTGCAATATATGGTAAGATCTAGCACATGTCTTCTTTACAAATAGCATCATGTTATATTGATTTTATCAAATCCCAGATTACTATGGGATAGGGGTTCTTAACTTATTTTACGTCATGAACCACCCAGCAGTCTGAAGGTATCTATGCAACAGAATGTTTTAAATGTACAAAATAAAATATCATTTCAAAGAAAATCAATTTTATTGAAAACTATTTACCAAAAAAAAAATTTTTTTAAGTTCCTGGATCCCAGGTTAAGAAGCCCTGTAGATGGGTCTCTTAAATGAGATCTATAACCACTTCAAAGAGACCTGTCTAACAATCTATATTTGAAATAGTAATCTGATGAAGGCTATTACCCAAGACTACCACATGCAATTACATGAGTGACATCATTATTTTAATAAAGTGGGGATAGAACAGACTAGAAATTAGGAGAATTGAATTTGGTAAACTATGTAGTATTTTCAAATGAGAACAAGGTGCTCCCTACTAACTCAAAGTACCATCTGCTCAATCTTTTAATTAAAACACTAATAAACTTATAGCTGCAAATCATAAGAACACCATAACTCGAAATAATCACAACTGTAACTAACAAAAAAAAAATGAAGGTATATAATGGATATAAGGTTTCAGTAGCTACCAATAATAACTTGCCTAAAAAGAATGACAGTAATGATAGTTATGTCAGAAGCATACAATCATAACAGAAAGTATACTTGTCATGTATGGAGAGAACAGGAAAAGACAGACAGACTAAACTTATTAGAAACCATAGAATTATAGAGGTAGTGCTCAAGAGCAATTGATAGATTACTCAAAATTTATGGGAAAGTACAGGTGGATTTTGGCTTGTATCACTGATGAAAGCATTCAAATTGATGAGAATCACAGATTCAATATGTATTCAAATATGAGTTGCTTTATACACTGATGGCTTTATGGAACATAAACTTTGAAGATATTTATATGAATGAGTTTTAAAAAATGAATGATACTGGGAAGAACTGAGTCTTATATACACAAATTTATTAGTCTCCAAATGTAATCTAGTTGTCCATGTTGCCTGGACATTTTAATATAGCACCTTAAAATAAATACAGTTTGATTTAAAGACTGAAAAGAAAAAATTAAACATTGAAGTTTTATTTACCTATGTAATATTTCATTTCAGTGTCATGTTTGTTCATAAGCTCAAGAAGTCGTACTTCAATCTGGGCTTGATTTAAAAAAGCTTTCTTGTTCTTAATAATTTTAATGGCAACCCACTCCTGCTCCACACGATCATATGCCTTTACAACCTGTAAAAGCAAAAGAATTGTTATGCAGTGATATCTACACTTTATTCATGAAGCCTCTTCCATTTCAAATTAAATATGTACAGAAACCCATTACATAGTCAATTAATTAAATTACTTGCATCATTTTATAAATATGGAAAATAAGACCCAGAGGTTGCATTGTTATAGAGGTAGTTACTGTAAGAGCTGGGCCTAGAACCTAGGTTTTCTTTTTTCCTTATTATAATCTTTCTGCTACATTTACACTGCCTTTATTTTCTGGTGTTTTAACATTGGTTTTATTTTTATTTTATTTATTATTATTATTAACAACTATAAATTTTTCATTTTTTCCACTCAAAAGAAGGAAGTTAAGGTGTCAGCTTTGCCTCAACACTTTATATGGGTCTTTGTTTCATATGATCTTTCAGGAGATCACATTTGGCAGACTGGTAAAGATATCAAACACCATAACCTTATCTTGTGGGTCATTTTGCCTTTCTGAGACAAACAAAAAAAAATTGAAGGCATTCAGATGGGCACAAATGAATTGATTTCACTGAAAAGCTAGTTTCCAGAACCACTGGCCTTTAATAATACTATTTGAATTTTTTAAAAACCATTAGTAGTAATTCTGATTCATAGTAGTACCACATCAACTTCCATTCTGCCCCCTACAATTATGTTCATCCAAAACAAATAAAACAGAGGAAAAATTTGATACACTAAAACTAAATTAATAATAAATGAAAATGTTTCCATATTAAAAAATATTTAAACACATACAAAATGATTAAATTTGCTTTTTTTTTGGTTTAGTTTTACACTTTGTTTCTAGATATCTTTCTCTCTTCCTCTATCCCCTTCCCATACCACAGAAGGCATCATTTGATCACAAAAAAGTGTATATAACATAATTATAAAATATTTTTAAACAGTCAAATTTAAATAGAGAAATATTAGTTGTTCATGAGAGCAGAGCCAATAAAATTAAAATGACAATCACAACTAATCTACTTATTCAATGCCATTCCAATTAAATTATCCTAAAAATATTATATTAACCAGAAAAAAAATAACAAAATTCACTTGAAAGAGCAAAAGGTCAAAAATAGCAAAGGAATTAATGGAAAAAAAAAAGTAAAGGTCTTGTAAAACTATCTGCTACTGACTAATAGAAAAGTAGGTCAGCAGAAAAGAACAAACATACAACAAACAATAGTAAAGGATTTTGGCAACTTTGTGTTTGACAAAAGTAAAAATCCAATCTTTTAGGATAAGAATTCATTGTTTAATGGTAAACATTGGGGAAACTGGAAAGTGGTCTGGAGGAAACTAGGTATAGACAATTTACCCAGAAAATATTAAAATGGATACATGACATAAAGGGAGATAACAAGAGAGAAGAAGAATCTGTGAATAAATAAAAAGATATAAACATTATGAGATTACTTCTGCTTAAATGAGAAAAACAGACCCAGGTGGGTCCTTCCAAGAGGTTAATTTAGAAATTGGAATGTGCTGCCTCAGCAAGTTTTTTCTCATTTAAGATTTTAAAATGAAGATGATCATTTCTTGTGAATGACATATAGGGCATTTTAAGTCAAGCCCAGGTTAACCTAAAACAAATCCATGAAGTTCTTTCCAACTCTTTAAATCTATTAACTCTGGAATATGTATCTAATATTTGAATTATTTGGCTAAAATACTATGACTGAGTTAAAAACCCAAATTGTTGAACTTCTTTATAAACTGTCCACCTATGACACTTCTCCAATTTCTTAAATAAGAACATTATTTCATGAGAATTAAATTCCAGAGATTCAAAGACTTCAAAATATGATTCACGTAATACAACTTTGGAATTTAATGTACTTTAAAAAAGCAAAGTTGTACATAATAAAATACAAAAACATTTTCCCCATTCCTTGCATAAGAAAATGCTCCTATTGATGAACTTCAAAATAAAAAATTAAAATCCTGAAAATACTATTCCTCTTTACTTGTAGCTTTTTTTGATGCAATAAATTAAAATTTCAAAGGTATAAGTTCTTAAATAAAATATTACTTATTTTCAACTGTAATTAAATTCTAAGATATCTTTATAGGGTCCACTTTGTGTTTTGAATCATAGAATTTTGCAGCTGGAAACAACCTTTTTTGGAAATTCAACTTACTCTAAAATCATGAAGTAAAGCACCTTTATGCTAGGTAACTAACACAAAAGTAGGTTGTTTTTTCCCTTCTTTTCTGGTTCTAAACATTGAAAAGGAATATCATTTAAATTGTTCCAGGATGGACCAAGGGATAGCATAGGTCACATACTGTTATTTTAATTAAGAATTATGTCTTTTCCATTTAAATACACTTTGTTTATATACTACATAAATACATTTACATTAAGTATAAGTTGAGAAATGTCCTGTGTGACCCTTTAAGTAAAGGGGAATTCCAAAACCGAAATAAAGAATAATCAGTGTCCAATATTAAATTCAAAAATTCAATTAATTATAAGTAAAATATATTATATTCATGGATATAACATTTCCAAAAGAACTCTCAAATTTCTCATTTTTTTGTTTAGTAAATATCAATTTGCCATCTATCTTCAAGGCATTCAATTACAATATAGGAAAAAGTTATTTTCAATATTCAGTCTGAAAGTTGCAAACTCTCATATATTCAAAAGTGGGAATACTAACTGATGAATATTTTACATAATTAATTTTCCAATTAGTTTTCAATTATCAACACAATATTAAAAATGATTATTGAATGATGAACCAAAAGTTCCCACCTTCCATACCAAATATTCACATCTAATGTTAACTTCTTAAGTTCTCTTGATTTGCTTGCTTGCTTTGCCATTTTTTAACCACCTTTTCTTTGTATGCATACCTTTCTCTCTGGGTTTTCATGACACTTATTTTCTTCTGATTCTCCTAGCTGTCTGACCACTATTTCCTAAGCTTCTTTTTCTGACTTATAACTCATATTAAACTCATCGAGAGGTGCCCAAGGTTCAGGACTCTTTTGTCTTCTACATCATAAACCTTTTAGACAGTTCGAACTAATGTTCCAGAAGCATTTTTAACCAAACATGTCTAAAACTGAACCCTTATCTTTCATCTTAGAATCAATACTGTGTATTGGTTCTACAGCAGAAGAGCAGTAAGGGCTAGGCAATAGGGGTTATATGACTTGCCCAGGGTCACACAGCTAGAAAGTATCTGAATCCAGATTTCAACCTTCTATCTCTGGTCTGACTCATAATCCATTGAGTCACCTAACCTCCCCCTCCTTATTATCTTTTCCTATTAAGTCCTTCCCTCTACCAGATTACATTTGTTTCTGAAGAGGGCACTACCAGTTTTGAAGTCTACCAAGTTATTAATTTAGTGTTATCCTCAACTACTCGCACTCACTCACACCACATATTAAATTAGTTGCAGCATTAAGTTGTTTCTACATTCACAACATCTCTCACATTGTATGCTTTTTTCACGGAGCTGCCATATTAGCTGTTGTTCATCCTCTTGCACTTATTTTGCCTGAAGTAGGCCTAACTGGTCTCTCAACACAAATGTCTCTCTCATTTCAATCCCCCTTCCATACAGTTGCCAAAGTTTTCCTTAAATGTAGATGTGATTATGTCAATCTTCTCTTTTATAATAAACTCCAATGGCTCCCAAACAGAAACCATTTTTTTTAGCTTTAAAATTCCTCATTATCTGGCTTCATGCTACTCTGTAGCCTCATCATACAATACCCTCTCCCCCTTCCTATTATAATCCAGCCAGATTTAGTCTTCTCTTTGTTGCTTTTTGCAATCCTCATTGTTGTTAACCTCTCTGCAGCCTAACCATATCCATCATCCCCTTCTCCTAGATGTTCTTCCTTTCTTTCGTTTTTTAAAGATAGTACTCTATCTTGATTCTCCTCATATCTATCCAACCATTTCTCAATTTCCTTGACTGAAACTTCATCCAGGTCATATCTACCATCTATGGTCTGTCAAGGTTTATATAATCCTGTAAAATTAAGTTTCATGCTTAGCAATCTCATGAACTCACATGAATTATCATTTTTGTGTGGATTATTCTCAGATCTATGTACTTAGTCCTAATCTTTCTACCAGTATCTGAAATACAATATGTCTAAAATAAAATTATCTTTTCCCTAACCTTTATCCTTCCCTCCCAAAAATATCTACACATCCCTATTGCTTTTGAGGGTATCATCATCCTGCCAGTCATTCACCTAGGTTCCCAATCTCAGTGATATTCTTGATTCTTTACTCAGTCACTCCATACTGCCAAACTGTTGCGAAATTTTAGCATTTTAATCTTCACATTTCTCAAATGTATTGTATTCCCTTCTTTCCTCTGACACAGCCTTCCCACTGGAGATGCTTATTACTTCAAACCTGGACTTTCACAATTGTCTTCAGAATAGACTCACTACCTCAAATACTTCCTACATGGATCTGTCAAAGTGATATTCAGAAAGCACACATTTGATCATGTCACCCTCTACTCAATTAATTACAAATACCTCCAAGATCACACAAAAAAAATCTTGTTTAGTTTTTAAAACTTTTCACAAACTTGGCCTCTTCACTTTCCAGTTTTCTTCCACTTTACAACCCTTTAACTACTCTAAAATCTTAACTCCTTATTTTTCTATTCACATGACCATTTCCCTATTCTGTGGAATATTCTCCCTACTTGTTTCTACCTTATCTCTTACTCCACAGCTCAGCTCAAATCTTACCCTCTACAGAAGGTTCTTTCTTCGTTTGTTTCCCTAGCCCACCAAAACTCTTTCTGAAACTACCTTGTATACCAAGCTTGTACTCAAGTTTTTAACATGTTTCTCCCTCCCCCCCCCCCCCGGTCATATTTGTATCCTCAGCTCTTGCCAAACAGTAATACCTTAAGTAATTGGCCTGTAACTTAAGTACTTGATGATCCCCATATGTGGCATTTCATCCTACAATCTCTATGTTTATATCTAGAATGCTCTCCTTCCTCACTTGTATCCCAGAGAATCCCTCACTTCCTTCAGTGCTCAAGAACCACCATTCCAAATGATGCCTTACCTGATCCCTACTTCTAGTGCTCTACATCACTACCTTTGATTTAACCACTTTAGATATATTTGCTAATTATTCTATATACATGTTTATACACACATGTTGTCTCTATCAATAGAATTTTCTCCTTGATAAAATGAACTTTCATTTTTTATCTTCAGATCCTCAATACTTACCACAGTGACTAGTACAGTAGACATTTGATAAATGATTAGTAATTTATACCAAAAACTCTCTTAAGAAAATGCACAAAGAATTATGACAATCTTTTAGGAAAACATCCAGTCACATAACAAAAAGAAGTTTTGACTAGTAATATTAAATATTATATTCACTAGGATCATAGAACTTAGAGCTAGAATAGAATTAGTCTAAGTTCTCCCTTTTATACATAAGGAAACTGACCCCTTGACAAACTAAGTTGCATGTTTACCGTTAGACTCATATAAACTCAAGAAATTGATTTTCTTTAACCACTAAAGCGCATGAAATCAACTTTTTCTTCTTTTTTGGCTTTTGTTAAATGTTAACTTATTATCTCCTTTGTGGCTCTTAATTCACTGGACATTCTACAGTACTACTATTGATATCATCAATTCCATAGTATGGAGAGATAGAGTCAATGTTGCAGCCAGTGGTTTGGGCTATTCCAAGTAACCAACTTCTAGCCAGATCTCTTACAAATGACAGTTTAGTGCCTTATCTGTCAAGCAATGTTGATCATTTCATTGAGATGGTCATTTCTGCTACATTTAATATTTTTCTGATTCTTTCCATCCTGAGGGGATTCTTCCAGAACTTTGATGAAACTTTTCAGGAGACAAACCCAAAGGATCAATTTTTAAAGGCCAACCCAAATGTGTCACCAACTTCACCGCCAATGCCCCTTAAAAATACAACTGTTATTTTCCATAGGGTTGAACTTGGGCAGCATAGTGGTGATAAATAAGGAAGCTCAAGATGAACACTGTGAGAGTAGCTAGTATCAGATGAGCCAAGATTTGGAATGATTGGAAAAGAATGTACCATTACCACTTATAGGAAGCAATTTATTTTTATAACAAGCCTGAGGTTGTTAAGAGTATTACTATTGCCATTTTATAGTTGGGGAAATCAGGGTTGTAATATGTCCAAAGTCACAAAGGTGACAGTAGAGCTCTTCAAGTTAAAGCTTTTGAATGGAGCTTTAAGCATCACTGTGGAAAGAAGGTTGGTCCAACCTCATTATTGAGAAAAGTACTTCATTTATACGCCTAGTAACGATTACTAATTGTTGAATAAAGCTATTAAAGCAATTGTTGCAGCTGTTTCTCAACTTGTGAGCACAATAGGTCAGATACCCAGGATAAAGGGCTGGAGTCACTGATTTGAACAATGCTTTCTACATTCTCATGACTAGAGGCAGTCAGGAGCAAGTTAAGTTTGCTCTTGTCTGGAAAGAAGTTCAGTACACTTTCACCATCTATCCTCAAGGTAATTTGAATTCCTCACACTGCTGGCTTAGTGGGGTAGAAATCTGAAAGGCTTCCACAATTATACTGATGATGCAATGTTGAATGGGATGTGTGAGGCTATGGTGGCAGAGGCCTTAAATCATATGGTAGCTAAAGAAATTAATTGGTGGAAACCTAACTCCAAGAAAATTTAGGACTGGAATTGCTTCTCCATTAATTAAAAAGGAAGTGTAGAGGCTTAATGTACACTTCTGTTTTGGAGAACCTATATTTCTTATATGAGTATTTTGATAAACTCTATTTACTGAGTTCCTCAAAAGTATATCTCTGTTGAGTAAGGTCAAGAACATCAAGGATAGGAACCATGGGGAATATTCCCAATGGCCTGAATTATAAGTTGAATAATAAATAAAACGTAAGAGTCCTAGGGATGAGGCACACAAGATTTGTATTTCTATTGAATCCTGGGAGATGGTGATGGGTTTGGCTAAATAGTTGGGGCTTAGAACAGTACTGAACAATGAAAAAAAAGCAATAGCTTTGGGGTAAAGACTAATGCTTTCCATACATAGCATATAGTTTGTGTACTGTGCTCTCCCACAACAGAAATCGGGGACCAGGTCTTTTGTTAGATAGAGACAGAGGCCATGATGCTCTTTCTTGGAGGACCATAAAATGCTCTTAACCAAGATAACACTGGTATTTCTTTTCCAATGATGTTCTTCAGAGTGCTATGATCCAACATACCTGATAGAATAGGAAACACTGAATTGGTGATAGAATGACTTGAGCCTCAATATTAGATAGGATCTGGAATAAGTTGCATATAAGAAGCCTATAATTTGTAAGTTATTTTAATTCAGGTTATTTAATTCAGATGTAATAAAGAATAGGAATAATGTGAAGGTATCATCCATTTTTCAGCAGACCAAAAATGAAAAGGAGTTTCTACTACCAGGTCTCATCATGAGCTAGTTAGTCTTATTTAGGTACTACTATATCCTAAGCATTCTATTAATACTGGGGAGATAAAGAAAGGTAAAAGCACCTGACCTCAAGGAACTCATAGTCTAATGGGAAGAACATGAAAATAACTATATGCAAACATGCTACATACCAAATAAACAGGAATTAATCAACACAGTAAAGGTATCAGAATTAAGAAAGATCTGGAAATTTCCTTGTGGGTGGGATTTTGCTTTGGGGAAACTTTTAAATTACAGGCTGAGATTATTCTTCTCTAACATGCTTGAATTTGTTTTACTTTATAGCTACTTTCTAGAGTACAGTAAGAGACTTTTTCATATAATTTAAAATATTTACCAGACTTGAGATTGATTTCTTCCATGCAGGTAAAAAAATTTCCTCTTCAATACGGATGATGAACTTTTATACAACTTTTAATCTTAGGAAGCTGTCTGGCTCAGAATTTAAATGGTTAGCCCAGCCAGGGTCACATAACCCAGTATGTGTGAGAGATGGGACTTGAATCTAGCTCTATCTGATGTCAGCTCTTTTCACACACTTCACTAGTTCTCTAACCCATATGATGAGCCTGACTATAAGAATCCTAACAAGAATGATGACTGTGGTGTGGAATATACCATGAAGAAAGTGTAGAAAAATAAACTACTAGAGAGAATAAATTCTTTATAGAAGAAATGATATTATTTCTCATAGCTCCCAAACCTCAATAATTACTTAAATACATATACACTCACTACTTACAAGCAGAAAAATATATCTTACTAGTGATTTTTAAAGCCTCTAATATATAACATATATTAATTTTCCTTCTAATTCAAACAATTTAATAATTTTTCATTGAATTACCTGTCCAAAAGAACCCTTTCCAATTAAAGAGTCAATTTCATAACGATCCATCCACTTTTCCCCATTTTTTACAATATAATCATAGTTATCATCATCATAGCCATCATTGTAAACTTTCCGCTCCTTTTTATGACTAGAATCATCTCCTTGGCCCTGTTGATGTCTTCGCTTCTTTTTTGCATAGTAAACCTGAAATTCAAGATATATAGTTATATTTTTATATTACCAAGTATGCAAATTATTAAGATATTAGTTGGTAAAATTTTGATGAGAATACAGCTGCTAGTACTAATTGTTGAATTATACAATTATTACACAATTGTATTATACATTTTTATACATGATTATACATCATGTATTATATAATTATTCCTTCAAAAAACACTTAAGAGCTTATTCTACTCCTATGCTAAGGAAATTAAAGTTTAAATATCTTATTTCTGCATTTGTTGAGTCTATAACCTAGTCAAACAAAATGCATTAATTTTCTAAAAGCTATTTTTCTTATAGGTTATTAAGACAAAACAATATGCAAAAGAGCATGTGCAAGAACACATAAGTCATTCTAAAGATACTACAGCTTAAACTAAATTAATATTGCAAATCTTCCAAAACATAAGCTAAATTATTCATATATATATATATACACATATATATATATATATACACACACCCTATTTTCAGGTTTACTACTAAAAGACAATATGTACACATGACAATAATGAATTCAAGAACATTTATCTTAATTAATTTTTTCATATTCCATTGCCACAATAATAAAATAGTCATAGCATTCAGTAACATCAAAATATCATAAAATATATACTATCACTCCTCTAGCCACACTGATGCATACATTTCCTCATTCATCTATTCCAAAGCTCACGATATGGTTGGCTTTTAATACGAATAAATTATAGAGCTAAATTCTGAGGTAAAAGGGAAACAGAAGTAAATTCATTTTATTAAAGGACTGTTCATTCAACAACAAATTACTGAGTCAAGATTAAAGTTAAGAAGGAGGAAGACATTTTACTCCAAAGATACCTTTAATAGAATCTGAAATATACAGCATATACTATCTGAGAGTATCTAACAAAAGAGTGTCTTAAGGGTCTAAGTACAGTTAAAAATCATTTGATAGGATCATAGATTTAGAGCTGGAGAGAACCTCAGAAGCCATGTGTAACTGGAAGTATTCATTTTATAAATTAGAGCCCAGAGAGGATACGTGACTTGTCCAAGGAGTAAGCTGTCAGAAAAAGGATTTAACCCCCAGACCTCTGACACCAAAGAAAATGTCTTCTGCCTTCCATAACTTAAAAACAAGTATTTTTAAACTCATGAAATAACTGACATTCTTTACTAAGGTTTATAAAGTCATCATCAATATGACAATCAAGGAAAACCATGTAGCCTCCGTTACTCACAAAATGATTTTCTATTTAATTTTTAGCTTCTTTAACAGATTCATGCGCTGGTGTCAAATGAACAATTTACTTACTTACCTCATTAATATGTTTGTATGTTTTGATCAAGTCAACAGAGAGTTTCCTCAGGGGAGCAGTTGCTGGATCACGGAAGGTTTGGGGCATCCGTCTCTGTAACATGACAATATCAGGCATCACCTTAAACAGACAGAAAAGACTAGCACTTTTAACTAACTACTACGTTAACTATATCTATGATTAAAAAGTAAAATTCCTATATAAGGAAAATAATGTGCATGTTTATGTGTGTGAAATCAAATACAAAAATATTTTCCAAGGCAATTGTTTATCATTCAAGTCAATGCAGTCACACAAATTCACTGGGCTGAACATATTCCTTGCTTTTGACACAATCTTTCAGCACTGAGAATAAAGCCCAAGAGCTGATACGGATAAAATACACCAGCTGGCATAAGAGAATCTTATTCTAGAGCAGTGGTTCCCAAACTTTTTTGGCCTAGCACCCCCTTTCCAGAAAAAAAAAAATATTACTTAGCCCCTTGGAAATTTTTTTTTAATTTTAATAGCAATTAATAGGAAAAATAAATGCACCTGTGGCCATCACGACTCCCCTGGATCACTACAGCACCCACCAGGGGGTGGTAGCACCCACTTTGGGAATCACTGTTCTAGAGATTACAAGCAGCTTTGTGAAAACAAGTGTTGACCAACCAGTAAATACAGTTACCTAGAAGGTTCTAAAATTTCCCTTCCTACAGCTGAACAGGAGTTTGTTGTTAAAGATAATTACTGGGTTGACTACAGGAAAAAAAAATCTTTTTATCAAATCTCTGATTAGAGCCTGATATCTAAGAAACAAAGGGAAATAATCATAATTATGTAATAGCAAAAGTTCTTCATCAGTGATTAAGTGTTCAGCAATAATTCCTAAAGGAACATGGTAAACAATTAGTAATGATATAAATAAGACAAATGTAAAACAAATCAAGAGATGGGAATTAGCCAATGCCAAAAGGCCCCCCTAAAAAATTTTAGTGTACCCTGTAGAAAGGTATACTTTCTATTTTGGTGTATTTTTTCTATGAAGAAAGGGACATCTTTGCAGAGCCCCGAAGCGAATGGCCCCAAGTACTGATGGAATATTTGAAAGATTTCCTACCTAGCATAGTTCTCCTTTTAGAAGAGGGCAAGGCCAAGTTAACCCCAGTCCCCAAATTGCTGTCAGGATAGTTTCACGTATTTTGAAAAGTTTGGTATGGATCAAGTTTCTGTTCAAAGCAGAAGTCAGTTTCATCTTTGCTCTTTCTTTTGCTTGTGAATTGAGAAAGGCCCCGGAGCCTAAGACTAAGGTTAAAGCAAACAGAGATATCTGGTAAACTTTGTAAAATGCTTTGTATTTTGTTGGATTATTTGGGGAATTTTGTGAAATATTTCTAGCTCTAGGAATCTGCAAAAAATTTTAACTGGAAATTGCTGTGATTTTCGTTTGTATGTTTGAAATTGCATATGAAAATCTAATATTGACCGTTTTCAGACTTTATCTTTTGGAACTGGGGAAGCACGTAAAAGGACACTGCTTATGCTTCCCTAGAGACCAAAGACGAATGAACTGAATTTGGGACAAGGATTTTATTTTTAAAAAGAAAAGAAAGACTGTAAACCCAAGTACATACTAGAATGGCAAATTTCAAACACTGTGAAACATAGAACCAAGGCTTCTCTGGCTTTGTGATTATACCTTCTTAAGTAAATATTTCTATGCAAAAGGAAAAAAAAACCCAACCCAAATACTATTTCAGGTTATTTCCCACATAAAGGAATTCAAGGAACACCTATGTTCAAGGTTCAAAGTACATCTTTATTTTAAAAGTAAATTTTTTTAAAAGAGATGGGCTTCAGTATAAAAATAAAGAAAAAATAATCTAGACTGGAATAGGGAAATTAGAAGGTGGAAGGATGTTACACAAAAAGGGGGAAAGAAAAAAAGGACCAGAGTTGAGCAATTGAAATGAAGCTCTTCCCAAAGAATAAACAAGACTGAGTAGGAATCACTTATGTATGAATCTTCTATGAAATAATGTTATGTGTCCACAGCTTGTAATAAATGTAATGAAAAAGTTTCAAGACTCTCAGTGGTTGGTGGCTCCCAAATGAGGAATAAATGAATGAAAAAATTGCTTTCTTCCTATGAAATGTCCTCAACTCCCACCTAAACTTGATAATTACTATTCGACTTCCACTAATTCGCATTGTAGAATTTTTTTTGGCAGTATCATATAAACCAAAGAGTGTGTTTTAGTAAATGCCATAAATTTATGAGTGGTAATCATCACTGCTGATTATCAAGAATAAGGTAGATGAATACAGAGCTAGTTAATATTACTAAAGCATGGTGGGGAAAATCACACTGATACTGTCTCCATTTTTGCAATTGATTTTATTATGTAGCAACTGCTGACATTTCATGTAACTACACAAGTTACATTTCATTAATCTTTAAGTTAAGTTTGGAAGTTCAATTTTCCTGTAAATCACTTATTGTCTCTACGTTTAGAAATTCACTTTTACACTAATGACTATTCTATTAGTATGTCAAAGAAATGTTATCCTGAAAGGATGAAGGTAGATGTTTGGAAGTCTTGTCTGTTCTATCAGAAACACTGTTAGTCCTTCAAGAAAGTCTAGTCTGTTATCTCTGTGACTAATTAGCCATGCAGATGAACACCAATCAATGAGCTTTTCATACAGACAGAAAGGAAGGAGAGGTTGTTGCTAGTCCTGCATTCCAAATTTCCACCAATCATATTATCCCCCTACATCTATGACACTTCTGACTGTAACAGATTGTATTGTTTTCCCCAAATATGACGCTGCCTTCTAGTTTTTGACATACGTCCATAAAAATAACCTATCAGCTTTCATTCAGGGTCTTAGATTGCTAAGAAGATTGAAATCCTCTGTACTGACAAATTTACGTTTCATTAAAAAATTGATCAAGCTCAGAGCTTTGTGCTTTAATTTACCTTAACTTGAATAAGGGCAATGGAAATCTTTACTACTAATAGAGTGACATGGCTGGATGGTTAGAAATCTAAAATCACAGTCACACATCCAACGATACCTTAATATGACCCTAGAACCAATAAAGAAGTTAACCTGAGGAACATACCACCATAACAATACAATACCCTAGGATTCATAGGTATTTTGGATAGGAAATATTTTAGTAATGACTACAATGGTATGATTAGACACTAATTATTTTGTCAAAGAAAAGTAGAGATAATTGCTTTACTTTTATTATCACAACATATTCCTAAGAATCAAAATGGAACAGAACACCAAAAAACAGAAGGTAATCAGGTTATTTCCATTATGCTTTATGTTTAGTTCTCTTTATCTGTTTGTTTCAACTCTATTTGATCTTCATTTGTATTTTTTCAAGACAGTACCATAATTTTGAAAATTACTGATTTATAGTAGTAGCTACTAATTCTAGATCATTCCAATTTTTTAATTGCAACCCTTGATATGCTTCCCTTTTTCTATTCCATTATATTAGTTTTTTCTCTGAAATAGATTTAAGATAATTTTTCAAAATTAGTATTTTTTGATCAGCAAAAATTTGCCTTACTTCCTCCCACTCTGACATGAAGAATAAAGGAAAAATAAAATTCTGGATGCAAAAATTTATCAAGCATTAAGGCAAAAGAAATCTCTACACTGGCCAGGACCAAAATAATAAATATTTCATTCCATATTCTGAGTCATGGTTCTGAAATAATGATTGGTCATTACACTAACTCTTTCAGAGTTATTTGTTTTTATAATATTGTTGTCTTTTCCTGGTTCCACTGACTTCACTCTTCCCATGTTTCTTTGAAACCATCCTTTTTATCATTTCTTACAACATAATGGTATTCCATCACATTGGTATACCATAACGTTCAACTATTCCCCAATTTATGGGCTCTCCTTCAGATCCCCAAAATTGCTACCTAAAAAAAAAACCAACAAAAACAAATATTTTCAAATATATCCTTAGGGTTTGCTTTGCTTAGTACTAGGTCTGTCTTTCCCTTAATCTATTCTTCCTCTTTTCTCCTTTTTCTGTCAAGTGAAATGTTTCTGAACGTGTATGAAATATGTATTCTTCCCTCTTTTAACTAGTTCAGATACAATAAAATTTTCAGTGTCAGGCACTCCTCCTAACCCTCCTTTTCTCATTTGTACAAATGGCTATTTTTTACACCCTAACTATGTGAGAAATTTTTACCTTTCTTTTATAGTGTTCCCCACTGCTATTCTTCCCATCTTGCCTCATCCACTGTATTCCTCTTCCCCTTCCTTTCTAATTGGAAAGATTACCAAGTCTTATCACAAGCATTTCCAAGCCCTCTATAACCCCTGGCAAGGAAAGGATTTAAAGGATATACATATCATTTCCCCATATAAAAAATTAGGCAACTTAGAACTTTATCACTGATTGTTCGTGTTTTCCTTTGAATTTCAAAAGTTTCTCCCCAACTCTGGTATTTATTCAAATATCCCTCTAAGTTCACTTTGCCTCCCTCTAGATTTATAGTTAGTTTCTTGGGTAAGTAAATCTTGGCAGAAGCTTAAATCCTCTCCTTACTGAAACATTTCTTTCCATTCTTCTATCATGATGCCTCCTAAATCATGTGTATTTCTGATTGTGATTCCATGGTATTTGAATTCATTCTTTCTGGCTGCTTCAATATTTATTATTTAATCTAGAAGTTTTGGACTTTGGCTATGATGTTCCCAGGATTCTTATATGGGTGTTTATTCATAGATTCCTTCTATTTCTACTTTGCCTTCCTCCTCTAAGAATCTAGGCAAGTTTTCTTTTAAGATTTCTCGAAATATAACTAGATTCTTGTTTCAGTTGTTGTTTTTACATAATGCAATGAATCTTTATATTTTTCCTCCTTGATCTGTTTTACCCATATGCAGTTAGGTACTTTACTCATTCTATTTTTTTTTTCAGTCTTTTAACTTTAATATTTCTTTATGGCTCATGTAGTCATTGGCTTCTCTTTGATACATTCTACTTGGTTCAAGGTTGCTTGAGGGAGGGGTTTTGTACCTTAGTACCTCTGTTATTTCCCATTCCAATGATTTCTTTCATAATTCATTTCTTTTCACATTTATTCCTCTAATATTCTCATTTCAAAGACAAAAGATTTTTTTTTTAACCTCTTTTCCCCTCATTCTTGCTTCATCTCCTCCAAGAAGTCTTGCTGAACTTTTGCCCATGTTGTTTTTTCTTTAAGGTTTGGACTATAGCTCCATTGGAATCACTGCTTCCTTCTGAGTTTATAATTTTAGCATCCCTGTCACAATAATTGCTTTTTATTGTGGAATTCTTTTTTGTCAGCTCATCCTTCCAGTCCATTTCCTGACTTCAGATTTGATTCTGTACCCTTCTAGAGTGAAGGTCTGGGCATAATTTGATCAATAAAACATTAAACCTTTACATTTCTTAAGGCAACAACCTAGCCAAGAATAATGAAAACCTGTGTAATTGTTTATTTCAGTAAGGTTATGATTATATTTATATAAATCTTAGAGAAGGAGCTAAGACAGTTGAATAGAGGTAAGCAGCCCCGTCCCACAAACCTCTGCAAGTTACACCAGTCTAAATAATAATCCAAAAATGCAAGGAGAAGCCATATCAAATACCCAAAGGCAGGATGAAAGGAAGCTGGTAGGAAAAAAAATTAGTGCTAGTACTAGTAAATAGATATAAAGTCTACCGGCATAAACTGACATAGGATAGACACCTGCATCCTAAGTCTCTGAATTCAGAAACAGCAAGAGTAGAAAGTTCATTCAAGAAAACCCCAAGGTGGTAGAGAATCTATACCACAGACCTTGAAAGACAATGGAACTGGCAGTGGCAACACTCAGAATAGGCACCCCAGCACAAAGCTGAGACTTCAGCATCCTGGATATTCAATGCACTGACATGCAAAGATCCAGAAGGACCTAACACTGATAAAGTCAAGTACCCAGAAAACTTAGTTCAATACCAAATGGGTAGGAGGGAGCATACCTCAGCCCTAGAATAAAACCTCAATGTTCTCAAAAAGTCCCTCAACATTTAAGGAGATGAGGATACCAAAGAAACAATTATATGAAGACTTACTGTAGATTCAGAGATGCCCCCAAATCCAATCTAGACAGAAAGAGTAACATCATAACTATTAAAAGCTGGAACACAAAGGAAAAAGTAGATTTTCCATAAAAACAACATACATATCCAGAAGAAATGAAGCAATATAAGAAATGAAATAAAAGCACTGGAATAGATATTTTGGGGAACAAAAAGAACAAAAGTAGTAAATCTTACAAAGTAAAAGACTTCCTAAAAATTATTAAGAATAGACTAAAAACAAATCAATTATTTCATCAGACAGCAAGAAATAGAAACAGTATCAAAACATTAAAAATGAAAAAGAAAATGCAAGCTGGAAAACAAATCAAAGATAATTTTAAGTCACTGAACTACCTAAAAATATAATTTTAAAAACTTTATATTTTAAGAAATTACTAATTAAAAATGTTAAACGCTTAGTACTAGAGGGTAAAGACTGAAAGAATCAATGGATGGGGGTAGCTGGGTAGCTCAGTGGATTGAGAGTCAGGCCTAGAGACAGGAGGTCCTAGGTTCAAATCCGGCCTCAGACACTTCCCAGCTGTGTGACCCTGGGCAAGTCACTTAACCCCCATTGCCTACCCTTACCACTCTTCCACCTAGGAGCTAATACACAAAAGTTAAGGGTTTAAAAAAAAAAATCAATGGACCACATCCTTAAAAAAAATAAATAAAAACCCAAAAGGAAAAAACCAGAGAAAAAATTCTGAGCCTCAATGCCATGGTGCTAACACCCACTAGATGGCAGCAAAAAAGGGGGTCAAATACAAAGCAGCTATAATCTCAGGAACACAGTTTCTGTTACAAATGACAGATATCTGGGAATTCAATACTTCAAAAGACAAGTAGTGATAGGCTTGCAATGAAGAATCATTTATGCTGAAAAGTTTGGTTTTATCCTATAGGGGAAAAATAAGGCTTTCTAGCAAGCATTATTGAAGCCAGGATATGAACAAAAATCCTAGAAAGAAATCTGTTTGAGTAGCCAGAAGCAGCTACCTATAGGATAATGAAGAGGTAACATTCTGTTTTGTTTTTTTTTTAAATATTTTATTATCCCAATTACATGTAATAAGACTTACAACAAACTTTCCAAATTCGAAATTCTTTCCCTCCCTTCCTTCCCCCCTCCCAGTGATGATAAAGAATATTATCTGGCTTACACATGTATTATCATGCAAAACATACTTCCATATTGGTCACTGTCATAAAGACAACACTCATAATAATGGTTTTTAGAAAAATACTACTTATCCTTTTAAGAAAGAGCCTATTTATTCCTTTTTTCTAGTGTTTTTAATAGGAATGGGTTTTGTATTTTGTTGAAAGCTTCCCCCACCCAACTATTGAGATAATCTTGTTTGTTGTTCTGTTATTGAAATATAAGGTTAATTGAGCTGATAGTTTTCTTAATATTAAATCAGTCCTGCATTCCTGTTATAAATCCCACCTTGCCATAGTTGAATGATCCTAGTGATATATTGCTGTAGACTCCTTGCTAGTATTTTGTTTAAAATTTTTGTATCTATATTCATTAAGGAAATTGGCTATAACTTTCTCTGTTTTTGCTTGCTTTTTTGGTTTTGGTGTTTTTTTGCTTGTTCTTTAAATGTTTGAGGGAATTCACTTGTGAATCCATATGGCCCTGAGGATTTCTTCTTACGGAGTTCATTAATGGCTTGTTAAATTTATTTTTCTGAGATTGGATTATTTCAGTATTCTATTTCCTAAAATAAGCAATTTTTATTTTTGTAAATATTCAACTATTTCACCTAGACTGCCATATAATTGGGCAAAATAGCTTCTTAATGACTACTTTAATTTCCTCTCCATTGGTGGTGAATTCCACCTTTCATTTTTGATACTAGTAATTTGATTTTCTTCTTTCATTTTTTAAATCAAATTAACTGATGCTCTATTTTCTTTTTTCATAAAAATCAACCTCATGGTCTTACTTATTAATTCAATGGTTTCCTTACTTTCAATTTTATCAATTTCTCTTTTGATTTTTTAGGATTTCCAATTTAGTCCTTAGTTGGAGGTTTGTAATTTGTTCTTTTTAAAAGTTTTTTTAGTTGATCTGCTTTTCCTCTATTTTAATGATGCAGGCACTTAGAGAAATTCTCCCCCCTCCCCCTGCAGCACTGATATTTCATGAATTTTGATATGTTGTCTCCTCAGTGCCATTCTCTTTAATGAATTGATTCTATATATGAGCTATGATAATGAACTAATTCTATAAATTTGTTCTCTGACCTGCCTCCATTTTAAATTTAAGTTTCCAAATAACTTATAACTTATCTATGTACCATTACTGATAATATTCCATTGACATTCAGTTGTTTTCTGTGTATTTCCTTCCATCTTGTTTTCCCTTTTATCCTGCTCTCTCTCCTTTCATTCTGTTCCTCTACACAAGTGTTTTGCTTTTAATCACCACCTAGCTATTCTACCCTTCCTTTTCTTAACTCCCCCTCTTTTCTTATTATTTTCCTATTTCTCTACAGGGTAAGAAAGATTTCTATATGCAAATAAGTATGATTGTTGTTCCTTCTCTGAACCACTCCAATGAGAGTAAGGTTTAAGCATTGCCTGACACCACCCTTACCATCCCCTCTACTATAATAATTTTTTCATCTCACTGTAGGTAAGATAACTTATCCCATTCTAACTTTTCCTTCCTTTTTCCCTTAATGCAATCTTCTTTTTCAACCTTTTTTAAAAATATCATATCATCCTAGTTTTACCTTACTCCTATGCTCTCTATGTAGTTTCCTTTAACTGCTCTAATAATAAAAATTTTAAATAATAAAATAAGGTAAAATAATAATAAAAATTTTAGTAATTACAAATATCATCTGGCCACATAGGAATATAAACAGTTAAAACATTATTGACTCCTTTAAATTTTCTCTTTCTTTTCTACATTTTAAAAATGCTTCTCTTGAGTCTTGCATTTGAACATCGAATTGTCTGCTTAGGTCTGGCCTTTTCATCAGGAATGCTTGGAAAACTTCTATTTTATTAAATGATCATTTTTCCCCCTTGAAAGAATACTTAGTTTTGCTGGGTAGGTGATTCTGGATTATAAACCTAGTTGCTTTACCTTCCAGAATATCATACTCCAAAGCCTTTCAATCCTTTAATGTAGAAGCTGCTAAGTGTTGTGAAATCTTGACTTTGGTACCATGATATAGGAAATGTTTCTTTCTGTCTACTGATAGTATTTTCTCCTTGGTCTGGGAACTCTGGAATTTAGGTATAATTTGTCATTTGGGGATTTACTTCAGGGAGATAATCAGTAGACTCTTTCAATTTCTATTTCTTCCTCTTGTTCAGAATACAGGGCAGCTTTCTTTGATAATTTTTTGTAATATTATATCTAAGCTTTTATAAAAATCACTTAGTCCAATAAATCTTAAATGTTTCTCCTCTACATAAATTTTCCAGATCACCTGTTTTTCCAATGAGATATTTCATATTTTCTTCCATGTTATCATTTTTTATTTTAATTTTTTTTCTTGATATCTCATGAAGTCGTTAGCTTCCTTCCACTTGTCCAATTCTAATCTTTAAGGAATTATTTTCTTCCAAGTGTTTGAAATTTCTTTCAACTCTACTTAAAAAAAAAAAAATCTGTTCTTCATTGCATTTTTGTGCCTCTTTTTCCATTTGGCCAATTCTGCTTTTTATGGAATTCTTTTCCTCTTGCATTGCTTTCATTTCTCTTCCCAATTTTTCCTGTCTTCCTTATTTGATTTTTAAATTCCTTTTTGACCCTTTCAGTTCCAGAGTCCAATTCCCACTTTTCTTCAAAGTTTTGCATATAATTGCTTTGATTTCACTGTCCCATTCTGAATTTGTACCTTGCTCTTCTTTGTTTCCATAATAACTTTCTATGTAGTATTGGTTTTTTATGTTTGTTCATTTTTGTAGCCTTTTTCTTGACTTAATTTTGAACTCTATTCTCAGGGAAAAAGGGGTACTCCCTTAAACTTCAGTTTTTCCTTCCTTGTTGCTTCCCCTCATATTCCCCCCACTTATGGGTTTTTGCAACTTTCAGTTCTTACAAGGTGATATGATGGCCTGTGGGCTAGGAGTTCTGAAAGCTACCTCCTACTGCTGGCTTGCAGGGCCCAAAGCATAGTGAGCCACTTTGTATTGGGTTTGAGGAGCCTCAACACTGGTCTCCATAGACAGTAACAGACTGCCTTCTGCTGGGACTTGAGTCCTAATTATAGGCTTGTGCTAGGGCTTGGAACTTACAAGGGACACATGGGTGTTCTGCTGTTAGCTTAGCCAGGGTCTTCAGAGTCTTGACATTACCTTGGGCCAGGTTGGCGGGGATGACCAGTCCAGTGCTACTGGTTCCAGCAAACCTATCATTCTAATAGAAGGGCATGAAACAAGCCTTGAGTTCTTAATATGTTCAAAGAGTAAGGAGAGAATTAAGGTGGGGGAAGGACCTGGCGGGAAACTGGTTCTGTTTTGAGGGTTTTAATAGGAGAAAGAAAAAGGAAGATAGGGAGTATTAATTTCTTTATAACTGTAGTGAAGAGTATAACCAACAAGGAAAGAAAAGGGGTCAGATGAACCTCACTTTCACATGAATCTGAACTTTGGACAAAAGAGAGTTGTGCATACTCATGCAAGTGCATACATATACAAAGTAAGAGTGAAGTTTAAAAAATATATCAAACTCAATGCAGAAACTGGAGGGGATAGGGAAAAGAAGGTTAAAGAGGGGGTCACAAACTGGGTATGCTAATTTGGCAAGTAATCCCCACTACCAATCAGTTAATAAATATTTAATGAGTACCAGGCACAGGGGCAAAGCACTGCTGATCTAGACAAAGACAGTCTCTACTCATAAGGAACCTGACAGTTCTACACTTTACCTGATTGGCAGACCAATCAGTTATCCATGATAATCAAGCAAGTTATTTTCAAAAGGCAAAATTGCTCAAATGAGAAAAAGAAAGCATATCAAAGCTCCTGTGGGGATCAGTAATGGTATTTAGTACTTGAATGGCTGCTGCAATTGCAGCCTGAGCTTAACAGAAAGACTTAGTCTCAAAAAACACAAAAACTAAAAGAGGGGTACACACATGCATGAATTGCAAGACAAGAGTCTTGGGGAACGAGTGACAGGGAAAAGTGGAGAAAGGAAGAGAGGAAAAGAGAATGGATAATACCAGGGAGGAAATAGTTGCAAGCAAAATGAACTTCCTGATACCACAGTGAGAAATAAAAGTGGAGTAAAAGAAAAGCAAAGAAATTAAAAACTACCTATGAATGGGAAAATGGTGGAACAAACTGTATGAATGCAAGGGAATATCATTGTAACAATAATAAATCTATTTCATGACAGCACGGATATAACCTATATCAGACTATTGACTACTTTGGGGAAGAGGGAAGAGAGGGAGAGAATTTGAGTAGCAAAATGTCTGATAATAATTGTTAAAAATAGTCTCTCCAGGGGGCAGCTGGGTAGCTCAGTGGATTGAGAGTCAGGCCTAGAGACAGGAGGTCCTAGGTTCAAATCCAGCCTCAGACACTTCCCAGCTGTGTGATCCTGGGCAAGTCACTTGACCCCCATTGCCCACCCTTACCATTCTTCCACCTATGAGCCAATACACAGAAGATAAGGGTTAAATTAAAAAAAAAATAGTCTCTCCATTTATTTGAAATTTTCTTAAGTTTAAAAAATATATGAAATTACTGAAGAGATTCTGTCAGAGAATCAGAGAAAGTCTGAATTGATGAAGTATGAACTGAGCATAACCAAGAGAACTACACAGAACTATACAACACTGAAGAAAAACAACTTTTAAATGCTTTAGGAACTCTCATCAAAGAAAATGTATGAGGAAGTTTGCCACTTATCTCTTGGAAAAGACTTGATTCAAGGTCTAGAAAGAGACATTCATTTTTGGACAGATTTATTTTGCTTCACAATGCTTATTTATTAAAAGGATTTTATTCTTTTATTTTTTACTAGTATTAAAAAAATGAAGAGCCCATGTTTTTAAAAACTAAATTTTTTCAAGCAAGTAATATGAATAAAAATTTCATATACAATCCCTTTTTTGTGTTTTACCCTGTATATGGGAATGTTCATTCTTTGGTACAAAAATATTTATAAAATTATGTAAATCTTGTATGTCTGGATAATTTAACTTTTAAGACATTTTATGTGCTTTATGAATAATGTAGCATTTTTCTTCTTTTATTTGCAGAAAAACCGATTCTTTTAATGGATTTATTTTGTAATTTTGCCGATACTAAGTCAATTAATTAGTTCCTTACATTTTAACCACACAAATATCCCCCCAAAAGTGAGTGTAAATTTATGCCATAAAATGTCAGAGAAAAAAATAATCTTTCACAGCTATGGATAAAAGATTTTGTAGCCAAACAAATGTTGATTACATAAAAATTAAAATGATTTTAAAAGAACAAATCAATGGTTGATGAAGGGAAAAAAAATGTCATGGATGAGTAAAATCTTCACACTTAAAAGCATTACTAATTAGCCTGAGAGTCGGCATCTAAAATTTATTTGGAATTTCTATGTCTATAAAACATGGGACATATAATAACAACAGTTTTTAAAAAGTTTAGCAAATTCCCCACAATTATATGAAAAAATTTTCCAGATCACCAACATATTTGGAAGTATATCTTTTTATTTTCTCTAGAAATACTAAGAAATACATTTCTCCCATATATTGCGGATTGCAAGATAATCTAGATAAGAAATCTGGAAGAAAACATTAAGACTTTCCCTTCCATTTCTGTTTGTCTAAAAAGATAAAAAAATTAAAAAAAAAAAAACAAAACTAAAATTCACTCTACAGATTGATACTGGTACCTTTATTCAATACTCATGCCACAATCAGTTGTCATACAAGATGGTTATGGTATCTTAATAAATCTAGATCTAGAAAATACTTCAGAGGCCACTGAGTCCAACCCTGTCATTTTATAGCTGAGGAATTAGGAGGGCAGGATCATGGCTACTAAGAAGCTGACAGAGGTTTTGAACAAAGGACTTCCTAAATTCAAGTCCAGTACTCCTAGCTGCTTCTCAGAAAGAAGACACCAAAGGCATTCTCACTAGTTAGTTTACCTTTAATATACTGTAATTATGTGTGAGCCTGGTTTAGGTGGATTTTTAGATTATATTATCTAATTTTAAATAACCTAACTCTAAAGTGATCCTGCCACAAAAAACATACATTGAAAATAATACCTATAATTTCTTTAGCGACTCTGTTGGATTACTACAAAATCTCTTGATTAGAAAGCTGCATTTGCTGCTCAAATGTAGGGAACAGACAAAAGTAATCATTTCCCCAGTTATTGAAAATAAGTCCCTTCTGAGCCAGGACATTAATGTAAATGTTTAACTAAACAAGGTACTTCAATTGTGCTTCAGGTAAAAATTAATAATTTGGAAAAAATTATTTATCTTAAAAAGATACCCAAGCAAGTAATCATTCAAATAATGAATCTTAGAAGCAGAATTGGAATCAAGAAGACCTAGGTACAAATTCTAGCTATGGCCCTTACTTTCCCCATTGTCAGTTCTTCTAATTGAGCTTCAGTTTTATTATTCAAAAATGAAGGTTCCTTCTAAGTCTAACATTCCGGTACTCCAAAACAGTTACTTGAATATGGAAATGTATTGCTTAAATTATGGTATTTACTCCATTTTCAATTCCAAGTCTCAAACATGCATCTGATCATCCATTCTCCCCAAGTTGAATTTAAAGGATTATCAGCACTGATATAATTTATCATATGACCTAATAGTATTTGCTTAAGGCACATATCACCCTCATTACTGTAAGGTTATTTCATTAGACTGAACTGTTAAAGAATTTTTTCTGACATTGAAACACATCTTCTGCCTCAGAACATGAAGATTTTAGACTGAGGTTTGGAACAAGGCATATATTTTCAGATATAGTGACTTATTTGTTAAGAGGGAGGGTTCCACCAGGTTTTAGGGGTAAAAGGAAAGTCATTAATGATATAATATGAAAGTGGAAAGAAGAGAATAAATAAATATTTAAAATTCTATTATAAAAGCAATTATGGCTTTTTGCTATGTTCTGCTTCATAGTTTAGAATGCTTTTTTCCCCTCTAATGACAGTTCACTTTTAGAAGTATAGTCTATTTAAGGGGAAATCTATATTCAGACCAACAGGATCACTGGATGTTTTACAATAACAAATCATGGCCTGCCTTCACCTCCTATGAAATTAATCTATTACTTCAAGTTATATTAATTTTATAAAAAGTATTTTGGGACTAAGTTCTCTGACTTGGGAATGTATATTTTCTTTAATTAAAAAATGTAATTTGATTCTACTGAAAACAGTTTATCTTTAAATGAAATCAATATATTTTCATCATTTGCAAAAAGTTCTCAGTAAGTTAATCAAACCACTTATATTTCTTATTTTCACAAATTTTAAGGCAACAATTGTAGTCCCAAAATACAATTATCTAATATGGCACAAACATACCTGGTTAGTTAGAGGCTGCTGAATCTGGTCAGTATAAGATAAGGCAGAAACCTGTTGGTCACTTATGTTTGGCTGACGACGGTCACTGTACTGCTGATGTGAATGGGGCATCTGTCCAGCCATCTGAAGACCAGCGGCATGGAATGAAAATGATGGTGCAAGGCGAACAGATGAAGGTTTGCATGCTGAAGTCTCTCCTATGGAAAGAAAAGAAAATTATAAAGAACCATTCACATTCTTCTAATATATATGTCATTTTATGCTTATTTCAGGTTTTAACTTCATTCAAGATCTACTGAAACTGAACAATTTATATGGGTAAACAATCTAAAAATTATTTGAAGTTAGTCTCTAAGTGAACTAAGAGGGAGTGTCATTTACAGCAACACTTTAAAAAGCCTTCTGTTATATGAACCAGATTTTGAGATTTTATTACTTCAGTGACTTATATTTTCATCAATGTGGAAACCCCTTCTATCAATACAGAGAAAAACTCCTCTGCAAATTGGTACCCATTATTTAAGACTTGCTATTGCTGAAAAATGTGATTTTCATAGATCAAATTTTTCTTCAAATGACCGTTCATCTGGCATACTACAATGGTTCAATCCATCCTCCATAAAATTGCAACTTTGATTTTCTGAAAAACAGCAATTCCCTATTCAAACTCAAGTGATTCCCTATTGTCTCCAAGATAACATCTGTTTGGCTTTTAAAACCTATCACAAATGGTAAATGAACTCAATTTTCTAGTCTCCTTAAACATTCTCTCCTTTCTGTACTCCATATTTTCTAGCTAGTTGGCTCACTGGAAAGAACTCTGGGACTAAGACTCAGGAAAACTTGAGTTCAACTCTGACCCTGGTCAAGTCACTTACCTTGTCTGCCTCAGTTTCCTCAGCTTTCAAATAGGTATAATAATCATACCTACTCTCCAAGGTTGTTGTGAGGTACAAATACTTGTTTCCTTCCTGCCTTCCCTGCTTGCACTCTATAATCTATATATTTATCTATAATCTATACTATATAAACTAGCCATCTTGATGTTCTTCATATTGCTGTTCAGTTGTTTCAGTCATGTCAAATTCTTCTCAACCTCTTGGAATTCTCTTGGCAAAGTTACATGAGTGGTTTCCCATTTCCTTCTCCAGCTCATTTTACAGATGAGGAAACTGAAACAGAGTCAAGTGACTTGCCCTAGGTCACACAGCTAGTTAACATCTGGGGCCACATTTGAACTCAGGAAAAGGAGTCTTTATGACTCCAGGCCTGGCATACTATCCAATACACTACCTAACTGCCTGCTGTTCATAAATGAAGCTTCATTTCCATGATTTTTAAATGACCCTGGAATGTATTATCTTCTCATCTCCATCAAAAAAAATAGCACAAGCACCACCTTCTAAATCAGTTTCTTAACTGGTTTTGTGTAAACAAAAAGTGCTTGTGTTTGAAACTTAAATTTAAAAAAAAAATATATATATATATGTGTGTATATATATATATATATAAAGAATCCTCTTTAAAGGATTCTCCAAGCCTTCACTTGGATCATCTAGGTCAGGGGTCAGCAACGTATGGCTCTTTCTGTAGGAGCCATAAAGTCCATTTTTTTTTTTTCAGGCACTGTTACAGGAGCGCGCACTGTGAGCACTGTACGGCACTCACGAAATTACATTTTAAAAAATGTGGCATTTATGGCTCTCATGGCCAAAAAAGGTTGCCAACCCCTGATCTAGATGTTGTAGTAGACAGAACAGTAGATCGATGGACCTGAAATCGGGACAACTTGAGTTAAAATGTGTGACCCTAGGCAAGTCATATAAGCCTTTTGTCTCAGTTTCCTAATCTGTAAAATGAAGATAATAATAGTGCCTATCTCCCAGAGTTGCTGGGAGAATCAGATGAGAGAATATTTGTAAACTGCTTAGCACAGAAGCTAGCATATACCATATAAACCAGTGATGGGCAACCTTTTGAGCTTGGTGTGTCAAAATTCGCCCAAAAACCGAGAATAACTTGGGTGCTGTGTCACTTCAAGAAAAAAAACCATAACTTTGCGATATTTATAGTTGAAATAACAAAAATGTATAATTATAATATATAACTATTTAATAAACCAAAATAGGTAAATTAACATAGGTAGATTGTCATCTATGGTACACAGCAAATGTTTCATCCTCGGCATACTGCCCCATACTTCTCTGAATGCAGTTGTATGTGGCCCCGTATCATATAAAATGGCTATGCACGTCAGTGGTGACACGTATGTATTAGGTTTGTAATCACCAATATAAACCATAGTACTATGTAAATGTTAGCTATTATTATTATTTCCATCCTCTAGAACAGGGGCCGGCAACCTTTTTGGCCGTGAGAGCCATAAACGTCACATTTTTTAAAATGTAATTTCATGAGAGCTGTACAGTGCTCACAGTGCACGCCCCTGTAACAGTGCCTGAAAAAAAATGGACTTTATGGCTCCTGTAGAAAGAGCCATACGTTGCCAACCCATGCTCTAGAATGTCTGTTTTAAAGAACTTAGCTGAGAGAGAAAGAGATGTTCCATTCTCCTTTTTTTGTGATGAAAGAAACTATTCATCACACACACACACACACACACACACACAGAGGGAGGGAGGGAGGGAGGAGGAGGAGGAGAAGAAGGAGGAGGAGGAGGAGGAGGAGGAGGAGGAGGAAGAAGAGAAGGAAGGCAGGAAGGCAGGAAGGCAGGCAGGCAGGCAGGAAGGAAGGCAGGCAGGCAGGAAGGAAGGAAGGAAGGGAAGGAGGGAGGGAGGCAGGGAGGGAGGGAGGGAATAAGCATTTATTAAGACCTACAAAGTACTATGCACAGTGGTACATGCTAGGGATACAAATAATAAAGTTAGCCCTTGTCCTATAAAAAGAAGCTGAAAAGGTGAGAAGAGGCAGAGGGAACACAGCCTGGATTGAGGTTGAATTGAAACCAAGCAGAGCTAATGAAGAGCTAATTAAGTTAGGTGGAAAAAGGAGGTTTATTATCCTTATTTTATAATTGTGGAAACTGATGATAACAAAAATTGAATGTCTTATCAGCATCACATAATTAGTAGGTATCTAAGGCTAAAAATAACTGAAATTTGATGCTATATGAAAATGGAAATCATAACTATTCAATCTATGTGAAATTGTTTTGCACCATTCTATTTGGTGAATATATTTATTTTTTTTACAATAGAATTACTCTTCTTTAAAAAGCTCCTCCTTCCAACTGGTTGGAGGTTGCAATCCCATTACTTCTGGAATTACAATATCAATGAAATCCTTAACCTATATTCTGCATTTTGAAGGAAAAAAATATCAATACTAATATTGTATACTTTGATTTCAGGTGTCTGCCAGAAATAATTTAATTTACTATTAAGCTATATCTAAACCATTACTCTCTGGAAGAGATGTCTGAGATCCCCCTCTTGTTACTCAAAACTAAGATGGGGGTAGAGTTTGACACGAACATAGGATTCTTAAACAAGGAGAAGATCACAATGTGTAAAAATAAAAAACTTGACTAATCAAGTTTAGCCATCTCATTCCCTTCTGGATCATTCCCTCTTCCTTCTAGGACTAAAATAAATGGGCCTTCTTTTCCATCTATATCTAAATTTGTTTGGTAAAGAAGTTTGGTTATCACACTTAATCTATGTGTGATATCCATACCTATCCCAAGAAAGGGCTTTTTAAAAATCTTTCAGCTTTCATCCACCTTTCCAAGAGGTTTTTCTCTCATTAGTCTGAAAATGACTTTAGCAAAAAAATAGTTTCTTGGGGGCAGCTGGGTAGCTCAGTGAAATGAGAGCCAGGCCTAGAGACAGGAGGTCCTATGTTCAAATCTGGCCTCAGACACTTCTTAACTGTGTGACCCTGGGCAAGTCACTTAACCCCCATTGCCTAGCCCTTATCACTCTTCTGCCTTGGAGCCAATACACAGTATTGACTCCAAGATAGAAGTTAAGGGTTTTGGGTTTTGTTTTTTTTTTTTAAGTTTCTGAATATTTCTAAAGGAAGAAAAAAATGAGGTTTTATTTTTTTTAAGCTTTACACCATTCATCTTAGAATTAATACCACGTATTGGTTCTAAGGCAGATGAGTAATAAAAGTATGGAAAGGGCTAGGCAATATGGGTTAAGTGACTTGCCCAGGGTCATTCACCCTAGATACTGAATACAAATTAGAACTCAGGATGATCAGTCTCTAGGTCTGGCTCTCAATCCATCAAGTCACCTACCTACCCTGAAAATGAGGTTTTTAATACACTTCCACATAAAGAACATGCAAAAAGAACAGTTATTTCTGTGCCCCTCTCTATGGAAAAATCACATATTAAATTCTTTTGACAAAAATTTATTCCATGGTTAAATTTCTGAGCTTAACAATCTTTTAATTTCTTCTTTCGTTCCCAATTATCTACTTAATCACAAGAAGATTTTACATTTCATTTTTGATCATAATGAATCACATTTTTATATTTAAAGCCCAAAAAATATTATTTTACAAACACTACTGCAAATTATTCTACCTGTTAGAAAAGAAATCAAGACTACAAGAAATGCTTCATGATAATAATGAACAAAGGTTGCATAAGAACAAAAGACAGGTTCAGACCTACTCCACTAAAAGGAAAAGTCAATGAGATCATAAGTCCATTGTTATTGAGCAACACATGATGAGTATGGCAGCAATGGCAACAAATTACTCTATCAGAAAACATTTAAATGGCCTATAATAATGCTAGACATTGTGATAGGTAAAAAGAATACAAAAAATAAAAAGGAAATAGCCCCTACCTTGAAGGGGTAAAGGGATATACACTAACATCTGGGGGGAATAAGAAAAAGTCTTATACAGGAGGCAAGCTTAAAATTATCTTCAAAATAAAGCAGGGATTCTAAGAGACTGGTATTTAAAAGGGTGAATTCCAGGGACAGAGTATAGAAAAGTGAATTAACTGAAACTTAGCTCAATTATACACATCATCACAGACCAAAGGCAAAGGGAAAAAAATACTAGTTGTCTCTATATTAGCATTTACACTGTAAATTACATTTGTCTCCAGGCTCAGCTGAAGATTCTCAAATCTCTTCCACTTTCCATTTCTCACCTAAAAGCTGTCTCTGCATCTGACCCCACCCCCAACCCAGATGTGTTGACTAGCACCATAATTTCACTTTTAGAACTTAGGCCATCCATTTTAACTTCTCTCTCAGTTGCATGCTAACTTTCAGTATTTTTTCACTTTGCCTCCAAGAGAATTTTTCTCCCCTCCTTTTCAGACGCCTCTTATGTGTGGTTTTCTGTGATTAGAATATAACCTTCCAACCCCTGTTATATTTGCATTTTCAGGCCTTTCCACACTTCCTAACTTAAGTTATTAATTAATAAATGCTTTATTTATTAATGTAAAGAAAAAATAATTTACTTAAAACATCTGCTGTTTCCCAAACAAGGAATTTCAGCCCCCATTTATTAAATAGTTGCTATTATACATGTGGAAATCCTGACAGATATTGCACTCAATAATTACAATCTAATATGGTAAAAGAATTTACAGATAACCTTAATAGAAGTCAGAATATGTAGAATAAGACAGGCAAAAGATTAAAGAAGAATCTGGTCCAGAAGTTTTGTGGATTTAGTTCTGAACTAATACTTGTATCCCTTACCCGCCTCCACTCTCAAACTGCTCACTTAAATTTTTTTTTTAATTTTTATTAAACTAACATGCTAGTCCCCTCCCTTAACTGAAAAAAGAGAAACAAAAGTAACAAATACAAAGTGATTCAAATCGGATACTCAATTTCATCTTGTTCTACACACACACACACACACACACACACACACACACACACACACACACACTATCTTGTCATCTTGAGTCCATCACCTTTCTATCAGTAGGTAGGTCTTCTGGAATTGTGGTATGTCACTGCCCTGATTAAAACTTAAATCTCTCAAAAGTTGTTTGTCTTTACAATGTTGCCGTTATTATACTATCACCCCTCCTTCACAAAGCCTTTCCTATTCTGTGCCTTGACCCTCCCACCTACTACCCTTGGATTAATTACTTTATTTATTTATGTGGCTTTTCTTGATATTTATTGGGATGGAGGGTGAGAAAGAGGCAGAGAAGAATGGAAGGAAAGAAAGGGAGGAAAAGGATGGGGGGGGGGGTATTCTTTCTAGATGGATTTGACATGTAACTACATTTGATCTAGGCCTTTTCTCTCTTTGGGAATTCATTTATGGTTTGCACAATTCTGTTGATATCATGTTTAGATTCTCTATCCATTTTGTTCATTTGAGTAGCTTGTGTTTTTTTGTGAAATTTTTTGTATAATTTGTTATAAGTTTCTAATACTTTTCCTATATCTATTCCATTTGTTATAAATTTCTTCCTAAGAAGATTATGGTCATTTATTTTTCCTCTCAATTAAAAAAAAAATCAGTTTATTTACTGAATTACTAACTCATCCTGAAGAGACTTGGCTTGTTAGGTAGTCTTCTATTTTCTCTCTTCTTTGATTTTCAATGTTCCAATTGTTATTTTTTTTTCCAATTGATGACTGCAAGTTAATTTTTTAGGTATATGCATTACATATTGATTATATGAATATATATGAATATATTATAGATACATGCAATGTATGATATTTTTTGTGAATAAGTATTTTAAAAGAATAATATATTTTAATCTACTATCAAGTATTTACAATAGCCTACAAGTTTTCATATATTGTCTCATTGTTTCTTTTCCTTGACCAACCTCTTCTTTACAATAAAAATATTTAAACTTCATTTTGTGGCCTCATTTGTTGGTATTTCTGTGATTATAGCATTTGAGTTCAAATCTATGCATTTAATATTTTTGTCTTTCTAAATCTATATGCAAATGCAATAATCCAGAACAATTCTGAGGGACTTGTGAGAAAGAACGCTACTCACATCCAGAGAAACCGTGGAAGTAGAAACACACACACAAAAAAAATTGCTTAATCACATGGGTCGATGGGGACATGATTTGGGAGGTAGACTCTAAGCGAACACCCTAATGCAAATATTAATAATATGGAAATAGGTCTTGATCAATGACATATGTAAAATCCAGGGGAATGGGGGGGGGGGGAAGATTTGAGAAGAACATGAATCATGTAACCATGGGGTGAAAAAATACCCCAAATTAATTAATTAATTAAAAGTTTCCAATTCAAAAGATTTGATCAAATAAATCTATATGCAACCAAAAATTATCACTTTTATTATCAAACAAACACTAGAAACTTTAGCAGAGAAATTGGAAACAATGCAAGGATTGCCTACTATCTCCACTAGTATTTGACAATGCTAGAAAAACCAACTATAGCAACAGGATTTAAAAAAAAAAAAAGTATATGCCAAAAGAAGGCAAAACTTTCCTTTTTTGAGAAACCCAAACAATTTTTTAAAATAAAAATAGCTTCATCAAAGCTGCAGAATACTAAATAAAGACACAAAAGACCATCAACTTTTTGGTATACTATCAACATCAATAAGTGAAAATAAAAGAATTTTTATTTAAGATGAAAACTGAATGTGTTAAGATTGTTTTTGGTCTTGTTTTTTGTTTTTTAAGAAAAGTCAACTAGCACTAAGTACCTACCATGTACCAGGGAGAAAGTGAAAGAGCTCTGTTTCTGGTTCCATGTCTCTCCCTCTCTGAAATCAAATAAATACTTTTTTGGCCCTCAAAATCCTTTATAACCTATTTCCCCCTACCTTTCTGTCTTGGAGTCAGTATTGACTCCAAGAGTGGTAAGGGCTAGGCAATGGGGGTTAAGTGCCTTGCCCAGGGTCACACAGCTGGGAAGTATCTGAAGCCAGATTTGAACCTAGGACCTCCTGTCTCTAGGCCTGGCTCTCAATCCACTGAGTCACCCAGCTGCCCCCTTGTTCAAGAAACTTGAAATTTCTGGTAGAACAAAACAAAGAGACAAATTGAAAAAACAGTATATTTCCTAAAAATAAGAATATTTTTAAAATAATTTTCCTAGTTTATAAGAAAAATAAACACCATGTTAATATTTGTTTTACTCTTAGAAAATGGCAATAGGTTTCTGAAAGTGGACAGATGCTGTTTGATGGATGCTGCCAGACAGAAATGAGCTTTTAATTCATTTTCTGAGCAAATAGGAGCCAAGCAAAGCACCTAGGCATATTTTAGGCTTGGGACATAGTGACTTGATTAGGGGAAGGAAAGGGAAATCATTAATTCAACAAAAATTAAATTAGATCTTCCATATACAAGATAGATAGGTAGGATATACTGTATCTGCCCTCAAGGAACTTACAAAAAAATGAATTGCATACATGAGTGGTGTCAAACTCAAACAAAACTAGATTCCACCTCAAATAACATTATCTATGCTGTATGTATTTTGTATTTATTTTCTTAAATATCTCCCAATTATATTTCAATGTAGAGCAATGAGTGATGTGCATATTAAGTTGCATACTAGATTGAATGTCATAAGATAAAAAAGTTCTTATGGGAGACAAAAGGAAGAAGAAATGAGTGGCCTGAGGCTCAGTGGATAAAGCACCAGGCCTAGAGACAGAAAGTCTTGGGTTCAAATATGGATTCAGATGCTTCCTAGCTGTGTGACCCTAGGCAAGTTACTTCACCTCGATTGTAGACCTTAGCATTCTTTTGCCTTGGAACTTACACTAGGATCAATTCTAAGTCAGAAGGTATGGGTTGATTGTTTTCATTTTTATTTTTTGGTTTTTTTCAATGGAAGAAAAGATTACATTTAATTGGGTAAGAAAGGGTCAGGGAACAGAGAATCTTTTATATAGACAACTAATAAATCAGCCAATAAAGTGTTTTTTAAATCATTTACTATGTTTCAGGAACTATATTAAATGTCTCAGATATAAAATAAAGTTATTAATCAACAGATTCTACCCTCAAGAAACTTCCTTTCTAATAAGGGAGACAAAGATACATGTAAAACATAAGATGGACTCCTCCAAAAGATGAAAGATGACTTGAATCATGAAGGGAGCCAAGGAAACTGAGGCAGAAGAAGGAACAAAGCATGGGGGCCAAAATGAGTGAAAAGGCACAGTGAAAAATATTTATCAAGGAAAACAAGTAAACTAATATGACTAAATCACAGAATATGTGGAGGGGGAAAATGAAGGAAAATTACAAAGCGTCAGGTTGTGACATACAGAGTGCTTTATATTTTATCTTAAAGATCTCTTGGTCCATATGCACTTATTAAGAGTCTACTAAACTTTAGGCATCATGCTAAATGTTGGAAATACAAAGTTAAGAGTCTCAGTTTGCAAGGACTTAATAGTTTTGGAGGAGAGAACAGCACTTAAAAACTGCTGTGGACAAATAAGATATATAAAGAATAGGGAGAAGGAAATTGCATTAAGGGGGGCTTCTTAAAAAGTTAAGTTTTGGGGGACTTGAAGGAAATCAGAAAAAACAGGAGATGAAAAGAGGAAGAAAAAGTATTCTAGACATGGAGAAATAGTAAATAAAAATGAACAAAATATGTCAATATTGTCTTCTGCAAACTGGATTACATAGTACATGGGGATGAATAAGGCATAAAAAGAATGAAAAGGAAGGTAGGTTAAAAGTAATCACTGGAGTTTACCAAGCAGAGAGGTGGCATGGTCAAACCTATGCTTTTTTAGACAGTCACTTTGGCAGATGAATGAGTGAAAATGAATTAGGGTGGAGAGATGCATAAGGCAAGGAGCCCCATGAGGAAGATATTGAAGTAGTCCAGGTGAGAGGTGATAAATAAGAATCTAGGACAGGGGGCTATAATAATGGAGAGAGAACAGGACAAGACATAAGCAAGACATGGCTGATTGGTGAATTAAGAGTGAAGAATTGAGGATAACACTGAAGTTGTGAACCTAAGAGAATGGCACTGACTTTGACAGCAATAGGAAAGTCTGAAAAGGGGTTAGAGGGGAATCAAAGTCTGTTTTAGGCATGTTGCTTTTGAGATGTCTGAGATACCTAGTTCAAAATGGCATGTAAGTATGAGGAAAACTTGAGTCCAATAGAGAGAAAAGAGCAAAATATGTAAGTACAAATTATCTGCAAAGAGCCCATTGAACCTGTGGGAGCTGATGAGAGGACAGGTGGGCATTTTTGTAGGCAACAGACACAGACAGAGAGGGGAAAGTGAAAGGAGTTTGAAGAAAGAGGGGAAAAGAGGGAGAGAGACAGAGAAGGCAAATATTGGGGGAATCTATTAGAGAATATAGGAGACAATGAGAGAAAGGTTACTTTTTCATCTAATAAAGAATAACAGTGAATATAGTAGAGATATTTTAGTAGAATGCATTATAAAGAAAAAAGAAAGTCTCAGAATGGTCTTGATTTTTTTTTCAGGTATTGCTTGAGATTGAGAGTAAGATGTCAACTGAAAGAAACAAAGAGATCATTCCAGGCAGAAGATAGAATATATACACAGATTATCTTGTGTCTCCTATAATGCAATATTATAAGCAAAAGAATTTAAGACTAATGGTCCTTTTACTAAAATCATATTCTAGAACCCTCAAATAGAAACACTTCTCAAAGAGGTTTAAAACAAACAAAAGTGGCCAAGGTAAAAAAAAATAGTGAAAAAGGCAGTTCCCTAAAGTCTCGAGAGCTCCTGACTAAAGTTTCAGAAATTACTTTCCAACTCCACTTAACCAAATGGAGCAAAAATGAGTCCAAGAAAAATTTACCTGAGGAAAAAGTAAACCCCAATTGCCCAAAGTCTGTACCACAACTTCTTGATGCACAACAGTGAGCCTGTGCCCTAACGAGAGGGGGTAGGGAGAGGTGTTGGTGTGTGTGTGTGTGTGTGTGTGTGTGTGTGTGTGTGAGAGAGAGAGAGAGAGAGAGAGAGAGAGAGAGAGAGAGAGAGAGATTGAGATTGATTTTTGAGCACTTAGATAAGAAGGGAAAGTTTAGAAGAGGAAATCCTCTAAGAGCTGTCAAGAAGGACAAACAAAAGAAATCAGGAATAGTAATGAGGATCCAGCTGTTAAATGGCATGATTTTTTTTTTTTAACAGATTTGAAAGAAGGTTTCATCAGGCTTTCTCAAGAAATTTTAAGCAAGCAGAAAACTCAGGATACAGACTATAGTAGGCCACTGCTAGAGACTAGCAAGACAGGTAACAAAGAAGTCATGAAAATCAGTAAGAATTTCTGAAATGGCTATTAGGATCTAGCTTAATCAGGGAACAAATAAGACCTAACAACAACAACAACAACAATGGAAATCTGGAAATTGGTTCTGAAAATCATGATGAAGAAAAAAAAGTATACTAAATATAAGTTGGGAGACTTAGAAGAGGCAATACTGTAAAGCAAATAGAGTACTTTTTGAGTTACAAAGCACTGGATTCAAGTACTGTCTCTGAAACAAAATATCTATGTAATTCTGGGCAAGTCTCCAGACTCCAGGTTCTAAGACAATAAGTTGCAGAGCAAGTGCAGATATGTAGTAGTAGTAGTTTCTTCACTTGAAATTATTAAAATCAGAATTCCTATACAAATTAAATCATAGGTGCAAGGGAGTAAGAAGAAACAAACAGACTTGAAAGTCTATTCCCCAACTAATCTCTCCCACTTCTGCCATGATAATCTTCTCATAAACACACTTTCTGAGGTATGAGACTAGCAACAATTATCAGCAGATTATTGTGAAATGAAATTCACAACCTCAAAATAAACTTGAACTCTTCCTTCTCCCTCACCTCATATTCCCATTAGTCAATTAATTAAGTAGATTCAACTTCTACATCAATCTCTCCATTCACAAAGAAAGACATACTACCCTAGTGGTCCTTACCACTTCTTACTCAGGTTATTTCAACAGCCTCCTAACCAATCTGTCTTCAACATGTCCCTTTCTCCAAGATGAATTGGACAACACAGACAAACACAGGTCCAATAAGGTTACTATCTTACTTAAGAAGCTCCAGTTGTTCCCATTGTCTTTAGGATCAAATATCAATTTCTCTGACATTTTTAAAGACTTTCATAACCTGGCTCCAAACAACTTTTCCAGTCCCCTCTTTTTTAAACATCCTATGTTACAACTAAATTAGTCTGTTTATGCTCTTCATAGGCAACATTCCATCTCCAATTCCTATGCCTCTGTAAGGGTTATTCCTTCTTCCTGAAATTAACTACTTTCTCAATCTATTTTTTAAGATTTCCTAGTTCCTTTCAAACATAGCTTATTATTAGACAAATAGTAACTGTTACTAACATTACATAGTATTTGCCAGGCACTGAGCTCAGAACTTTACAATTATCTCATTTGAATTTCACAACAATCTTGGGAGGTAAATGGTATTAATATCACCATTTTATAGCAAGGAAACTGAGGCAAAGACTTATGTGATTTGCTCAGGATCACACAGGAAATAAGTATCTAAGGCTAGATCTGAACTCATGTCTCTATGATTCCATGCTCAGATTCTATCTGCTCTACGATCTAACTACTCTCATACCCCACTTCCTAGGAGTGTCTCCAAATTTGTGTATATGTTTTAAACTGCATTTTAAAAATACATATTGTATCTCCGCCCCCAAAAGAATTTAAGCTCATTAAGGACACTGATTTTTATTTCTGTATTCTCAGAGTGTAGCACTGTGCCTGGAATAGAATAGGTACTGAACGCATGCTTGATAATTGATTCCTTTCCTGAACCAACTTAGTTCATCTATAAGACTCATAAATCTTTTAGATGAGGAAACTAAAGCCTTTAAGAGGTTGTGATTTGCCCAAGGTGACATAATTACTAAGTAACAGAAATGAAATTTAAATCCAGGAATCTACTATCTCCAGGTTTATCATTATTATACCATAAAACTTCTGTTTCCCTCAGTTTCTTTTGTATCTTGCATTATTAAAGTATCTCTAGTATCTTCTCTTTTATTTTTGCTATTAGATGAAAAGCGGTCTCTCTCCCATTTCCTCTCATATTCTCTAACAGATTGCATCTAATATCCTGCTATTTCTCTGCTTCTTCTTCCCTTCTCTTGCATTCCTCTCTCTTCAGTTTTCCCCAATCTATTGGCATCTTCCCTGTTATGGTTCTATGAGTTGTAGTTCAAGAGCTTCCTCCTCCACAAAGCCTTCTCCCATTTCCATTCCCAGTCCCTACAAAATGAAAGTCATTTCCCTATCATCCATAGCACTTAGCCTAGATTTCTCTGCTTTGTATCAAGATGAAACAAATTATTGCTAATGGATGAATTGTCTCCATTCATCCATTAGCAATAATTTGTTTCATCTTTATATCATCAGAGCTTAGAACTAAAGGCTCCTCCATAAAAGATCTCAGAGTTAATACAATCTAACCCTATTTTATAAAGAAAACTGAGGTTTTAAAAAATACACTTGTAAAGTTATGCTCCTATTGAAATAAAAATTGTTGTGGTTCATATAGATTTAAATGTAGAGTCCAATGTTCTCTTCATTTATACCATACCACTTGAAAACTCTCTCACCAAAAGTGAGGGGAACAGAAATTTCTGGGGAGGCAAGGAAAGGGAGGGAAGGAGAGAGGGAGGAAGATGGAGAAAGGAGGGGAGTGACAGAGACAGAGAAGGACAAAGACAAATAGAATAGGTATTACTCTACAGAAAGTGACAGAAGAGGAGGAGAAAAAAAGGTAGGAAAACGTGACGGTGAATGAGGACCTATTTGTGAATTAGGAAGACTTTTATTCAAGTTCCCCTTCTGTTACCTACTATGTGACCCAAGTAAGTAGCTTCTTAAGGTTCCAGACAACTTTCTAAAATAATAACTTGCAAAGCATCTGCATTGGTGGAAAAAGGTTGCTTAGATATTTTTTAAGTTATAAGAAATGTAACATGTGGTTTGGGGAATATTAGGGAATAGAGGCTAGCATGTAAAGATTTAAGGTAGGAATTTTAAAAGATAATTTAGTGGCAAAGGTACTGAATAGCTTGTTTTTAAAACAGTTAGAAACAAAGCTGTGAAGCAATGCAAATAATCCAGCCAAGATATATGAAGGCTAAATAAAACTGATATCTTGAGAAAGAACAATCAAAATTTTAAGAAAAGCTAAAAGAAATGCAGGTTGAATAGATGTTTTCAAAATGAGGATGCCTAAAATCAGAAAAGGAAATAGTATCATCACAACCCAGAAGTGTGTGTGTGTGTGTGTGTGTGTGTGTGTGTGTGTGTGTGTGTTTCTGAACAGTCTTGCTTTATGAATAGCTAATAATTAAACATGGATGTGTTCCTACTACCCTCTAGTGGTCCAGAACAGTCAGTATAACACTTATTTCTATTGAAAGAGCAAACTGAAATAAACCTGAATTAGCTTCTTATTCTACCTGCCCAATAGCACACAACCTAATAACTGCTAGTGCCAAGTTTCACTGAGTAATATAGGTATCTTTACCAAATAGTTGTTGTAAAAAAGATAAGTACTTTAACCATAAATTCCATTTAAATGATACATATATAATATGTTCTGTGTAAAAAGGATAAAACTATGCAATTCTAAAAATAAATTTGATAAGGGTAGCACATCAAAATATTGTTTTATGAAAATACCAATGTCAAAATTAAAGCATCTGATTAAAGGCCTCAAAAGAGCAAGGCAAGTAAAACAAAGTTATCACATAACTCTTCTTCAAATAATTAAAAAAAAGCTATCATTTACTTACTTATATGGTAGTCTCCTCTTCAGAATTAAACATCATTAACTCCTTTAACAGCTCAAGCCCCTGACACATACAACTGAACATAATATGTAATTCAGCCTGTCCAAGGGCAGCAATACAGCAGAATGACAATCACCACTCTGACCACCCCTCTTGTTTTCAACACTATTAATGCCCAATGAATTAACTTTTGTAGCTATCATTTGGTCAAAATGAATTTGTAGGCCACTAAAAATTCTAGTTCTCATTCATATAAACCAGTGATTCCCAAAGTGGGCGCCACGGCTCCCTGGTGGGTGCTGCAGCGATCCAGGAGGGCGGTGATGGCCACAGGTGCATTTGGAGGCAGTAAATAACTGTAAGGGGGCGGTGATAGTATGTGAAAGGGGGCCCTAAGTAATATTTTTTCTGGAAAGGGGGCAGTAGGCCAAAAAAGTTTGGAAACCACTGATATAAACTCTTACTTACCTCAGTCTCCCCTATTTAAGCCATCTCAACATTATTCTATGAGAACTACCTAGTTATTTTAATAGGTGAGATTTCACAGAAATGAGACCTCTGATTCCCTGGCATTTCCATGCCATACAGGAGTCTATTTCCAGACACACACATGCACACATAACCCTTATGGTTCCCCCTTTATTATCATTTCCCGTTACAATGTAAGTTCCTTCTTATTTATATTTGTATCCTTAGTATTTAGCACAATTCAGGGAATGTATAGTAAATATAATAAATATAAACACTTTATAATCCTAAATCATCAAATATCTGGGCAGTTAATTTTTTAAACCAATATGTAGAATTTTATGTTGACTTCCTATCCATTATATCTCGTCCTATTAAAATTCAGTCCATCATTCCAGTTTATCAAAATCTTTTTGTATTCCAATTAGGTTGGCAAAATGAAAAAAGGAATATAAAAACTCAGTGAAGAAAATACAACCAAGAATTATCCACTCAAGAGAAACTGAACATAATATTCCAGAGGGAAAAAAATAACATTTAATTACAGGACTTCTAGGAATTCCTGACAAAAAAAAACAAAGATAAAATGATTATTTTATGATTAAACTCAACACCTAAGAGAAGCATAAATAGGTAAAATAAAAAAGAGAAAATGTATGGGGCTGAATGGATTAAATTAATTACATTCCTAAAATGGAAGGTGATTATTCGGACATTTAAGATATCTATGATAAGAGAGATACTTAAGATATTTATCACTAATAGGGCAGGGTAAAGAAGCATATATAAACAAAAGGCAGTAAGTATAACTGAATTTTTTGAGATGATTACCCCCACTCCCCTACCTCCCCAAAAAAACAACTAAGGAATAAGAAAGTGAGGAGGCAGGAAGTCAATAGAGTGGAGGGGAAGACTGGGAGGCAAGGCAATGCTTGAACCTTATTCTCATCAGAATTGGCTTAAAGTGCACACCCACACACAGGCAGCTACAGAAATCTATCTTGCCCGGTATGGAAATTGGGGGGTGGGGGGTGAGGGGGTAGATTGAGGAAGCGATATATATACAAGGGAAAAAACAGAGTTATTAATAATAACTGTGAATGTGAGAACTTACCCATAAAATAGAAGAGGATAGCAGAGTCAGTTAAAAACCAGACTCCTACAATATGCTGTCTAGAAGAAACACATTTAATGCAGGGAGACACACACAGAGTAGAAGTAAAGGGCTAAAGTAGAATCTATTATAATTCGGTTGAAGAGGGGAAAAAAACCATAGTAGTAATCATGATCTCAGATAAAGCAAAAGTAAAAATCTGATCAAAAAAGGAAGGTACTTACATCTTAATAAAAAGTAGCAGAGATAATAAATTAATATAAATACTAAACATATAAGCACCAAATGGCATAGCATCAAAATTCCTAAAGGAGAACTTACATGACTCATAGAAGGAAACAGACAGTAAAACCATACTAATAAGGGACCACAATCTTCTCCTCAAAGAGTGAGATAAATCTGGCCAAAATAAACGGGAAAAAAGTTGGAGATGAATAGAATTTTTGAAAAGTTAGACATGAAAGACTTCTGCAGAAAACTGAATAAGAGAAAGGAATATTCCTTTTTCTCACCAGTACATGGCACATTTACAAAAACTGACCATGTAATAGGGCATAAAAACCCTTTTACAACCAAATGTAAAAAAGCAGAAATATTAAAAGCATCCTTTTCAGACCATATGCAATAAAAATTATTCAACAAAAGAATGTGGAAACAAAGTATAAAAATTAATTGGAATGTAAATAATATTAACCTAAAGAATGAATGGGTCAAAGAACAAATCTTAGAAATAATAATTTGAAAAATGTTTATATGATTTTATTTTTAAAAAAAAAGAAAAATCCATAATAAACAGCAAACTGAAAATCCCAAAAATCAAAGGAGAAAATAAAAATGAAATAAAACAAGTGAATTAATAAGCAGACAAGTTAGTTCTATAAAAAACTAAATAAAATAATTAATCATTAGATAATTTGATTTACAAAAAAGATAAAATTATCAGTATCAAAAATTGAAAGGGTGAATTCACAATAAATGATAAGGAAATTAAAGTAATTCTTAGGAGTTATTTTTCTTGATTATATGCCACAAATCTGGCATTTTAAGCAAAATAGATGAAAACTTTAAAAACAAAAATTACCCAGATGAAGAGAAGATATAGAATATTTAAATAACCCCGCCTTAGAAAAATAAACTGAGCAAGCCATCCCTAAATTCCCTAAGATAAAATGCTCAGGGCCAGATGGATTCACAAGTGAATTCAACCCAACAGACAAAGAACAATTACTTATGATACTATCTAAACTATTTGGGAAAATTGAGAGAAGAATTCTACCAAATTCCTTTTTTGACATAATTATGGGTGCTAACTGCCAAACCTTGGGGACAGAGAAAGAAAACTATAGATCAATTTCCCAAATAATTATTGATGCAAAAACCTTAAAAATGCTAGCAAGGAGACTATAGAAACATATCACAAGAATTATACACCTTAACCATGTAGATTTTATACCATGTATGCAGGGATGATTATTATGAAAACCATCAGCTTAATTGATCCCATCTAAAACAAACAACAGAAATCATATGATTATCTCAAAAGGCATAGAAATGAGCTTTTGAGAAAATATAACACCCATTTCTATTAAAAAACACCAGAACACTGGAATAAAGGAAGCTTTCCTGCAAATGATAAAAAGCATTTATCTAAAACTTTGGGCAAGTATTATCTGTAATGGAAATAATTCCTAATGAACTCAGTAACAATGAGTTTGCCTATTATCACCTCTACTATTTATGTAGTTATGTACAAGAAATTCTAAAGAGAAGAAATTAAAGGAATTGGAAGTAGACGATGAAGAAATAAAAGTGATCACTCTTTGCAGATGATATGATGGTATTCTTAGGCAATCAATCAAAAAACTAATAGAAACAATCAATGACTAGACGAGTTTCAGAATATAAAATAAAACCAAATAAATCATCAGAATTTCTATATACTATCAAAAAAGTCCAATAGCAAGAGATGGAAAGAGAAATCTCATTTAAAATAACTGCAGACAATATAAAATACTGGTAGAAGGAGGGAGGTTGTCTACTTGCCATGACAAACCCAAGAACTGTAAGAACACAAAATTACAAAACACTTCTCATCCAAATAAAGTCTAACAGTAGGAAAACATTAATTGTACATGGAAAGGCTGAACCAATGCCACAATAATGACAATTCTATGTAAATTAAGTCATCTGGAAGAACAAAAGATCAAGAATATGAAGGGATTTAACTGTTTTTTTAATTGAAAGGAGGAAAGCCCAGCTGTACCAAACATCAAACTGTATTATAAAGCATCATCAGCACAATATGATAATGGCTAAGTAGTAGGGTAGCAGAACAATGAAATAGAGCATGTACTCAACACATAGTAATAAATAACTATTAAAGCCTATTGTTTGATAAACCCAAAGATGCAACCTTTTGAGAGAAGAATTCAGTATTTTTAAATGCTGGGAAAATTAGAAAACAGTATGGCAGAAGCTAGGTATAACCAACATCTCACACTATGTACAAAAGTAAAGTTAAAATGGATACACGATTTAGAAATAAAGGATGATAACATAAACAAATTAGAGAAGCACAAAATAATCTACCTGTTTAAGGGAAGAATTTATGACCAAACAAGACATAAAGAAAACTACAAGATGCAAAATGGATAATTTTGTTAACATCAAATTTAAAAATGCAACCAAGATTAGAAGGGAAAACAACTAGAGATAAAAAATTTTATTAAGTCTCTCAGACAAATGCTTCATTTCTCAAATACATAGAAAACTGAGTCAAATTCATAAGCATACAAATAATTTTCCAATGGATAAATGGTGAAAAGATGAAATGAAGAAAATAAAACAATCATATAAAAAAAAAACTCCAAATCACTCGTGAAGTTGAGTGGAGAGTGGCTCCTGGAGATAGTCTTCAAGGGAACTTCACTGGAGACTGTGGCATGAATCATGGCTTCAACATAGATTCTGACTCCTGTACTACTCAATTGGGTGAATGAAAAGGGCTGACTCCTTTCCTGGTTTCCTAAAAGAGGAGCTTCCATCTTGGAGGAGGCCTCGTAGTTATTCACTACTAATCCTCCTGGCTGAGGACTAGTATAGGTATTTTCTCTAATCTCTTTCACATTTCTCTACTTTATTGTTTCCCCTCTAATTTAATAAATAAAATTCTGATTTGAGATATAATAACTTCAGCGACCATGTTATTTCATATAATTATAATAATAATTTTAATTGAAATTATTATAATAATAATATTTTATTTATTTAATATAATAATAATTTAATTGGAATTATTATAATAATAATGATATAATAATAGTCCAATCACTAAATTTAACATTTACATTATTAGAAAAAATATAAATTTAAACGACTGGGGTAGGGATGTGGGAAAACTGCAAAACTAACACATTGTTGGTGGAGCTATGAACAGATAAAATCATTCTAGAAAGCAATTTAGAACAGTGCCCCAAAGACCATAAAACTATGCATACCCTTTGACCCAGTAATTTCACTACAAGTCTGTATCTCAAAGAGATCAAAGAAAGGAGAAAAGAACCTAATTGTACAAAATTATTTACAGCAGCTCTTTTTATGGTGGCAAAGAATTGGAAACTGAGGGAGATGACCATCATTTGGGGAATGGTTGAACAAGTTGTGGTATATGATATATGACTGGAATAGAATATTATTGCTTTATAAGAAATGAGAATGATTAAAAAAAAAAAACCTAGACTTACAGGTACTGATGCAAAGTAAAGTGAGCAGAACCAGGCAAACATTGTAGTAACATCAATATTGTATGATGACCAACTGTAAATGACTTAACTATTATCAAAAATGAAAACATCTAAGATGACCCCAAGAGATTCATGATGAAAAAAGGCTAAATCACTATATCACTACAGAAGGAACAGGTATTGGAATCTTAGTGTAGGTCGAAGCATTCCATTTTTCATTTTATTTCCTTCTTGAGTCTGCCATGTGGCTTCTTTTTTTTAAACCCTAATATCTATATCTATATCTATATCTCCATATATCTATATATATATGCATATATAGATATATATTAATTTTTTTATTTGTTACAGGGCTAGGCGATGGGGATATATAAGTATAGAATAATGCATATAAATGATTTTTTTCAATGTACTGATCAATCTTGCTAGTTTCTTTTTGCCTGCCAAAATTCCTCTAATTTGAGGGACTGATCACTGGAAGGGGAAGAGAACCAGAATTCAAGGAGAAATCAAGATGACTTTTTAAAAAAGATATCAACAAGTCTATTTTTTAAACGAAATAAAATTTTAGCAGCTGTAAAAAGTAGTATCTTGGAATCAGAGGATCTGGGTTACAAATATTGACTCCAAATCTTACCTGTAAGACCTTTCAGAAATGTTGCTTAATATCCCTGATAATGTTTTTACAATTAAAAAGGGGGGGGGGGGGATTGAGACAATGATAGCTCTGACTAGAAAGAAAATACATTATTAAAAAATCCAATTATCATTTACTAAGTACTTCTATGATAAATATGGGATTCTTCATATACATCTTTGTGGTAAAAGCACTATTTAAATGGGAGCAGTGATGAAGAAAAACAATATAGAGTAATGAAAAGAGAACTGACCTCAGAGTGAGGAAAGCCTGTTCCATCTTTGATACTTATTGGCTATGTGATAACGGGCTTTTTGGTGTAGATACCAACCTACAACTATAGAGGGAATTTCCTCATCCGGAAGTTCCTAATATTAATAAAACCACAATATAATCCCTATCCCCTTAATGAAAAGCATATGTAAGGCAAAGAACAAAAAACTTTATGCAACGATTTGACAAAGAGATACTTAACCCTTTGGAACTGAATTAAAAAAAAAAAAAGGCATATCAGAGTCTTATGGTTGAAGTAGAATGCCAATAACTTATTTTTAGTACTTCCATCTGGAACATTAAAGAGAAGATGAAAATAGTCACTAAGAACAGAGCTGGTGAATTCTATAAATTACTATGTTGTACCCTGCATGATTAACAAGGAATACAGGAGCATAACTCCATACTGATTTCAGGATCATTTCATTTCCTTTTCTCCACTGTGCCAGTTGGACCCAGACTACCCATATCCTGTGGGGTCCAGTAGATCAAGGTTTCCTTTCACTCTAACTTCATTACAAGATAACACTTTTCTGTACCATGTTCAATGTCAGTCAACAAACATTTATTAAGTGCCTATGAAGTTGGGCACTGTACTAAGCACTAGAATTTTTTTTAAAAGGTTCTGCTCTCAAGAGGCTAACAACATAGGGGAGACAACATGCAAACAAACTATGTACAAACAAGATATATATACAGGATAAATTTGTAGTTTCAGAAGGAAGGCATTAAGATTATGTTAGACAGAGAAAGTTTTTTTGCAGAAGGTAGGACTTGAATGCTAGGGAAGCTCAGATAAGGAGATAAAACTTTCAAGAAAAGCTGTCCCAGGGGGGCAGTCAGTGAAAATACTCTAAATTGGGAGATAAATATCTTATTAAAGGAACAGCAAAGAGGCTAGTGTCAATGGATCACAAAGCACTGTAGAGAATAAGATGTAAAAAGATTGAAAATAGAGGCAATTAAGTAGATTGAGAGCCAGGCCTAGAAAGAGGAGGACCTGGGTTCAAATATGACCTCAGATGCTTCCTCACTGAGTGATCCTGGAAAGTCACTTAATTCCAATTGTATAGCCCTTACACTCTTCTGACTTGGAACCAATACCAAGTATTGATTTAATATGGAAAGGAAGAATATTTTTTTTTTAAATAAGAAGATGCCAGGTTATAAAGGGTTTTTTAAAAGACAAACAGGATTTTATATTTGATTTTGGAAACAACAAAAAGTTAATGGATTGGGAAGGGAAGTGAAGTTTTGACATAGTCAGATGTGAATTTTAGAAGATATATTTGGTTTCTGAATGGAGGATAGAGCAGTGGGGTAATGTAAGGAAGGAAAACCAAGCAGTAGGCTATTCTATCAGAGTGGTGGCAGTTCAAAGGAGATATAACCAAGATATGTTACAAAAGCAGAATCACTGCATTTGACAACTGGGGCAGGGGGCATCAGAAGTAGAAGATATAAGCCAAGCTGCTATGTTGCCAGCCTGAGTCACTGTGAAGATGGTGGTATTCTCATTAAGTTAAGAGAGGAGAGGAAAAATAGTAAAGTTAATAAGTTTCTGACATGTTGAATTTAAGACATCTATGGGATATCAATTTATGACATTATAGTTAGAATTGAAAGGCAAGTTAAGAATGTTTTTTCTTATAAATTTAAGCACAGAATGTATTTGGTATTTTGAAATTTTCAATTCAGCATTACAAAAGGCTTAAAATATTAAGATTATTAACATTATTATTAAGTTATTAAAATATTAAGTTTATCATCAGGAGACTGTACCAAAACCTGGCACAAAAGTCTTGAGATCTTCATCAAGTCAAAAACTACAGACTCCCTATCAGGGGTTGGATGACTCTTCAAATCCTAGTATTTAAGTTCCAGTAGTTAAAAGAATTCAGCCATAAAAAAACACCATTATTCCTTATTTTATAAATTTCAGATTCAAACTGAAATCAAAACTATCAAAAGGGTAAAATACATATTCTAGAACAAGAAAATAAAATGTGAAATATTAAAATGGACGCAAACATCTAGCAAGAAAAGAAAAATTTATACTTAAGGTTGACTTCCAAACAGATAGGTAGATAGGCATGCTGGCTGACAGGTATGCATCCATGCATGCATGTGAGCAAACACACAACCACACACAAAGTGGCTGGATCCCACAACATTTATATATAATTCTCCACTGCATACTGACTTGACCATGATTCAACAAATTCAAATTTAAGAATTTAAGAAAATTTAAGGAAGGGAAACAAGACCATTGTGATAATAGTACATGTGTAGTTTCACTACATCAGGGGTCAGCAACCTTTTTGGCCGTGAGAGCCATAAACACATTTTAAAATGTAATTTCGTGAGAGCCGCACAGTGCTCACAGTGCGCGCTCCTGTAACAGTGCCTGAAAAAAAATTGACTTTATGGCTGTTGCAGAAAGAGCCATATCTGGCCCTCAAAAGAGCCAGATATGGCTTGAGAGCCATACGTTACCGACCCCTGCACTACATATTCAAACCATACTTAGGTTATATTTTCTTTTATATTACCTGGGCTTCTTTTTCTTTCTAATAGAGGAAAAGTAAGATAATAAGAACAATAATATGTACTATGACCAAACTGGACTTATACCAACAATGAAGAGTGAGATTAAAATTAGAAAAACCATAAACATAATATACTGTATCAATAATAAAATCAATAAAAACTAAATGGGAAAAAATTTGCCAAAATCCAACTCTAATTTTTAAAATCAGAACCATAGCTATAAATAGACTCTACACTCTTTAATAATATGAATATATTATTCAAAAAACATGAAAAATGAAAATATCTATCTAAAACTAAGAGCCAACATTATATATAATGGAAAAATTATAGCTAAAATCTGTAGGAAAGCAAGCATGATCAAGATCACTACTATTTATAAAGCTTGAAAAATGCCTCCAATAGCAAGGAGGGGAAAAATTTGAAATACTAAGGATAAATGAAAAGGAAACTAAATTACTGAATTTTATAGATGATAAGAGGATGTACTTCGAAAACTCTACTGAGTCAACTCATTAAATTTAACAATAACTTCAGCAAAGTAACAAGACATAGAAAAAACCTACACATTATCAGCCATTTCATTATCGAAAACACTCAAAAGGAAAATGCAGAAATTCTATTCAATGATTGTAACATAAGAATCCACATACTAAGACAAACATAGGAACCATAATTACATTATATGACAGTCTTTATAGAAATAAAGATCTAAAAGGAAATAATGGAAGGGGGCCCACTGGGAAGGGGCCTTTGCAATACTGTACTCCAAACAATATTACTCAAAACTTTGGTGGTGGCTCTGGAGTGCCTCCCTCACATGTATGACTTACATTTTTCTTCACCTCTCCTTTCTGTTTGGAGAAGTGGACAACTACAAGGTGTGGCAAATTGCATATAGTTGCTATGTTGTTTAGTTTTTGCAAAACTGCTTTAGCCCTCCTCATTTATCCTTGGTTACATGGGATAGCGTTGTGTGTACTCTGCTATGTAGTGACAGAGCAATAATTCAAAATAAAGTCCTCTCATCCAAATTGAGCTTTCATCATCCAAATACTCCCTTTAATCTCACTGTTAAGTTTGACACTGCACTCTTTCCTCCTATTACACACTTGTGGGGCCACTTCTTTTCAGCCTCCTTATTCAATCTGATGCTCCCTAAAAATGTATGTTGCTTTACTTTCTTACTATGTCTCCTTGGACATCTGATTCAATGGAACAACCTATCTCTATGCGTGCGCGCGCGCGCGTGTGTGTGTGTGTGTGTGTGTGTGTGTATGTATGTACACACACACAGAGGCAGAGACAGCAGCACAGGAAGGAAAGTGAGAAAAAAGGAAAGACACAAAAAGGATATGAGAGAGGGAAAATTAAAAGATAAAAGGCTTGGTTCTAAGCCAGAAGACCTGGTTTCAAATCATACTTACTGGTTGTATAGCCTAGGCTTAACTTCACTTCTCAGTGCTATTGACCAATCTATGATGGTTGAAATCAAAAATCCAGTTCCTTCCCCTAGTCAACATATACTATATAGTAATCCACATAGAGATAATTCAATATGTAGAACCCAATGGCATCACCAAGGAAAGGGATAAGGGAGAAAAAAATAAATAAAAAGCTCTAGATCCTCACCAAGTCTATCAGCAACTGCCTGTTGGAATATTTCCCCTTGAATGTTCATAAGCATCCCAAACTCAAAGCATCCTCCAAAAATTACCTTTCCCTCCAAACTTCCCTACTTCTATTGTGGACATAGTCATCCTGCCAAGTCACCTAAATTTATAATCAAGATGGTACCTGAGTAAATACAAAGAAGGGGCAGGATATAAGACATGTGGAGACAGAGATAATAAAACTGAACAGATGAATAGATATTTGGAGTTGGAACACTTCTATAAAACTATGAAATATATTTCATCCTACTATTACAATATCATATGAACTTTATTGGTCTTTCACAAAACTGTCAAAATAGTATGTCTAACGCACAGTTCATGATCATTCCCCTAGCCCTATTATTCATCCTCTCTTGGACCTGCAATTAATATACCTTTCTATACTCTGACTTTATTTTCATTCTCTCTCTCTCAACTGTTTTAATTCTACAATGTGTTCTACCATCAAACTCCCTGCCTTATTCTATGACATTCATGTCTGGCCAAACTCAACCTCAGATAACTGCCACCAAACTTACTTGCTAAGAAACAAAACTGGAAGTCTGTTCCTGTATTATAGGAATACAATATAAGAGTGGGTTCAAAAAGATACCATGCAAGTCTGGTAGGTTCATAGAATGAGATTTGACCTTGAATGAGAAATAAAGAACACATAAAGGCATTTCAGGCATATAGAATTTAACAATCTATATATAATTTAGCTGAAAAAGGTTTTAATATTCTAGTGAAGCCTATTTACAGAGATAAAAAAGCTAGCATGACTGGGGAAATAACTGGCTCTTGGTAACAAAACTTACAAAGCTATTATTTGAACTTTTAAGTCGTCTTGGTCTAAATTCGCTTTTTTTTTTTTTTCATTTACACTATTTGCTGGAGGAAAGAGAGGCAGAGTGGCAGAGGTAGACACCAAAAAGGGAAAAATAAATTTAAATACAAAAACTACTTACCGTGCCTAAAATCACCCTTCCCCACTCCAACATCTCTAAAATATGGTAACTAATCCAACATACTTAAAATTCCTGTTCTTCATGGGAAGGAAATACCAGAAGCGATCCCAATGTAACTATTTCACACTTAACCCCCCACCATCTATCACTTCAATTTCAACCACTTAGAACAGAAGGGGAGGGGAGGAAAATAGCAACAACAAACAAAAATACAAATACATTCCCCTCACCTTATGTGATGGAAAAAAATTCCAAGTAGAATAAAAAGGCCTAGGTTGGACCTCAATATCAGCAAGTTACTAATCTTCTCTGGACATTAAATTCTTTTCCTACAAAATTAAGGGACTAGACAAAATCCTCCAAAATCTTCCTCAGTTAAAGAATGAGAAAGCAAAACAAATCCACATTTTGTCCACATCTGTCCCTCAAAATGACCCATTTCTCTCTAGCAGAGTGAGAAGCATGATTCATCATCCATTTGGGGGGAGTAAGATGGTCACTGCATTGATCCAGAGGCTTTCAAAGACATTTTGCTTTATAATGTTGTCATTATCATATACAAATTACTCTCCTACCTTCATTCTACACCAAAACTTCCCAGGGTTTGCTGTATCCTTTTTATGAATTCTTATGGTACAAAAATATTCCATTACAGTCATATACCATAATTTATTCTTCTATTCCCCAATTTATGGCCACCTTTTTAGTTTCCAAGTCTTGCACTCATTTTTGAATTCTACTCAATTGCCCTGTCACTCATCTCTTGTGGTGGGGGCAAGTTCATGTATTTTTATTTAATTTTCTCTAGCAGTAAAGCATTCACTTTCCAACTAGATTAGTGATTTCCTAAAGATAAAATAACATTGTCCTTATTCTTCTCTATATTTTCCATGGGAAATTATCAAATATTTGTTGCTGGGTTTGAAAATAATATATGGAATCAATGTTATATTTTAGAATAAAAATATGCAGAAACCAATCTTCCTTTATAATTCTAAAAAAGAAGTGATCAAAGAAACAGGAATGGAAGTGAAGACAGCAATACAGGAAAGGTCCCACATGATTTTTAAAACTAAGATCAAGAATGTAAAAAGTTTAATCTTACACAGTTCCTGGCAATATAAAATTAGCAAGGGAAGGTGCATTTTGATTCATGTCATTTACATCTTATTTATTATAGCAAATAAACGTATAATAGTTATAAAAAGTCATAAGTCTTACACAAATAAAATGTTTTTTACAGTACTGGTTTTTGAAACAGTATTTGAGATAATAATCTTACTTTAATCTTATTTATATTTATCTAAAAATGTCATTATCTAATACTATTTTTAAAAGCTACTTGTATATTTAAGGGACCTAAAAAACAAAGTATTTCCCTTTTATTATAAAACATTTCATTGAATAGGATTTTTAGCCCAAAATATACTTAATATTACATATTTTGGTTAGAAGTATTAACTAGAGCAATTAAATTCTTATTTCCACTTCTGTTCTAAAATCTGCCTGCCCACAGTGAGTGGAAACTACTAGAGATCATTAAATACTCATGTTTGATGTCTCTCACTAGACAATACAATGCAGCAGAACAGCAGAGAAACTACCCTGAAACCCAGCAACAGCAGCTAATTAGCATAGCCTACCACTAAACTAGCACCATGTCATTGCTAACGTTAGTCAGAGACCTGGCCAATCAAAGTAGACTATGCAAATAGCATGCTTTAGTTGCCAAGGTAAAATTGTCCAATAAGAAAACAATAAACAAGAAATTAAAGGAAGCTGTCTCATTTTCAAGTTAGCTGCAGGTATAAGGAGTTAGAATCATAGTTTGCATTTACAAACAAAAAAAGGACAACTCCAGATATATAGTTTTGACTACAATTATATCTTGCATTATAATTATGCCTTTACTCTGGACCTTTTAAACAAGAAATATGTAGTCTTTGTTATATGAGCAATCATCAATTTAGGGAACTTGTATCATAAATACTATAACATGCGCTCTTTTTTTTTCCTTTTAAAGAACTTTTAGAGAAAAAGAAATACCACAAAAAGGAAAGGGGACCAATTAATTTTAAGACATCAACTAAATTGTTAAAAGTAAATATGAAGATTGAAGATAAACTAAGTATAAACAAAATGACATACAAAAAAAGAATTTAAATATAATTCAGATAGTTTAAAGGTGGCAATGCAACCTAGTAACAGTCTTCAAATACAGTTCTCTTTTAATTATCCATCTCAATAATTAAATTTTTTTCTTAAATTTCATATATCTAGAAAATGCCCTGGAACATTTTCAAGGAGATACAGTTCTCTACCATGCTTTTTAACTTGACCTACTATGTGAGCAATCCCCCCCACCTTCTAATTAGAATGCATTCATGTGGTGTAAAATTAAAATGACTTGTCTACAATCCTGATCCCAAAAGATTAGTAGTTATGCATGAAACTATTGTTACTGTCTTCAGAAATATTTTTAATACTGGCGAGGAAGGTGGGACCTAAAAACTGAGATTTAAAACCAAAGACAAAAGTAGAGCATGTATCTAAAGGGCAGCAGTCTATGTACCCAAGTCTCAAAAATAATTCAATGTAAATAACATAGAATATACAAATTACATAACCTGGTGTTGTATCTAGGCTTTCTCCTACCACCATCTAACTAGTTCTGAGACCATGGTCAAGTTTGCTTAACCTTTTAAATTTATTCATTTGTAAAACAAAGGCGCTATGATTTTATTACTTCTAGGATTCTTTACTATTTTAAAATCCTATTATATTGGAACTTCAGTTTCTTCATTTGTTAAATAAGGGAGATTGTTTCAACTATTTCTAATATCTATTCCATGACAGCGGCCCCTATGATCCACTCTCACTTCTTTGATTATGTAACCCCTATTGCACAGACATCTCATTCACAAAAGGCAGAGTAATAGGAGCACCAAAGTGAGACATCTAGGACTTGGGTCATAGTTTTAATTATGTTAGCTTTAAGACTGGGCAAGTCAATTATCCCTCTCAGCCTTATTTTCTCCAAAGAGTTCTCTAACAACATTGCTTTGAAAAGGCAAATTTGTTCCAATGGTAATGTAAAAGGGGAACTCACTCGGATTTTGACTTACTTTATATACAACTGCACTGGATAGAAATAGCAAGGGAGCAGAAAACTGAACCATTTCACCGTACTCACAAAATATAACCCTTTAAACAACTTTCCACAAAGAAAGTTCAAGTTTTTTTCAAAGTCAACAATCACTATATCTCTTCTGGTACAGTAAGAGCTCGCTCAGAGGAAGGCTAGTTCTTACCCACACACTCCACTCCCAACTCACCTTCCATAAGGCCAAAATTATCACCTGAAACTTTTGACTTTCCTAGTGCAGTTCCACAGAAACAGGAGTTCAAACCCAGTACTAATCTAGTCTGGGATGAAGTCACTATTAATTGTAGTGTCTATATGTTTTGTAACCATGTTAAAATGTAGTACTGAATGTTAAAACCCAAACCCCATTTTTTCCCCACAAAACCTGTGGTTTTTATTGCACAAATTTGCATAGCTATGATTTTTAAAAATGTAGATGCCAAACCATAGCAGAATTAACTATTGAGAAATTCAGAAACAACATGAGAGTGGAATGAACTCAAATTATGAGGTCATTAAGACAATTTTGACATAGTTTCAAGTTTTAGTTTTGCTGCTTTACCATAAAATCTTGAATAACTTACACAGATCCTTTGGGTCTCAGTTTCTTCATTTGCAAAATAAAAGATAGGATTCAATGGCCTTTAAGGTACCTTTCAGCTGTAAAGACTTAAGATCTTTAAATAAAAAGTATTTAAGTCAAATACTTTCATAAAATAAAAACAACTTTTCCAACATATTTCTTCCCATTTGATTTTAGGCCTTAATCTCCTCCTTTAATGGATTAAGAAAAATTGGTAGGGAACAGACCTCTTTCTCCTGGTAGGCAGGTCTATGGTCATTCTGAGCTGCACCTTATTCTCATCTAATCCCTAGTTTTTAGATAGGGGGAGGGGAGAGAGAGAGATAGCTGACCCCTGTGCTTCCATTATCACATTACATTTGCTTCCAAGTTGATCTCTAATGCCCTTCACTCACTGATAAACATTCTCATAAGGCCTGATCATATGCTTCACATTCCAATGACTGAATTGCTGTAGACCATCATGCAAACCCAATTCCAAACCCTCCACTGCCCCTTTTCTCATTCTCATCTTCCTCAATACCCATTCTAAAGTCTCAAATAACTCCACTCTAGACTTCCACTGTGACCTATGGAATTTCTGCTCAATACTCAACAAACTTCCTTCCATCTCATATCTTTTCCTCTCCTTCCATCTACTAGTTTATATTAAAACCTGACTCCTCCAAACAAGAGATAGAGTATTATAAGATGTAAAACGAATAATTTTGATTATATTAAATCAAAAGGTTTTTGTACAAACAAAACTAATCTAACAAGATTAGAAGGGAAACAACAAACTGGGGGGGGGGATTTTTAAAATAAATGTCTCTGAGAGAAGTCGAATTTCTCAAATTTATAAAGAACTAAGTCAAATTTATAAGAATACAAGGCATTCCCCAATTGGTAAATGGTCAAACGACATGAACAAGCAATTTTCAGATTAAGAAATCAAAGTCATCAATAATCATATGAAAAAATATTCTAAATTACTCTTGTTTAGAGAAATGCAAATTAAAACAATGCTAGGTACCATCTCACACCTATCAGATTGGCAATAATATGGCAGTAAAGGAAAGTGGTAAATGTTGGAGGGAATTTAGCAAAATTAGGACACTAATGCATTGTTTGTGGAATTGTGAACTGATCCAACCATTCTGGAGGGCAATTTGGAACAATGCCCAAAGGGCTATAAAACTGTGTAATAATATAATTTTTATATATATATATATATATATATTAAAGATAATAAAAAGGGGGAAAGGACCTACTCATAAAAAACTACACTCTTTAAAATTACTAATGATCTGTTTGTTACCAAATCCAATGTCCTTTCCTCAGTAAGGATCATTTTCCTAGATCTCTCAACAGCTTCTGATACTACTGCCCTTCCTTGATACCCTTTTCCCTCTAAGTTTTTGGGGAACCAATCACTCCTGCTTTTCTACTGACTATTTGACCACTACTTTATCTCCTCTTCTGTATTCTCAAGATCACATTGTCTGACCATGGGTGTTATGGCTCTATCCTGGTTCTTCTTCTCATGTCCCTCTATATTATTTCACTTGGAAGTCTCTTCAACTCCCATGGATTTAATTATCATCCATATGCTAAGGCTGATCAAATCTACCTTTCTTGCTCTAAACTCCCTACTGTCCTCCAATCTCACATCTGCAACTAGCATTGTCATCTCAAACTGGCTGTCCAATAGATATCTTAAACTCATTATGTCCATATAATAGAAATCATTATTTTTCCCCTCTAAATATATCCAGCCCTTCAGGATCACAATCTAAAAGTTATCCTCATCTTTTTGCTATCTCTCATCCCTCATACCCAAGACATTACTAAGGTATGTTCATTTCACCTTTGAACATCTCTTTACAATCCCTTCTCCCCTGATTCACTCAACACTCTAATGCAGTTCATCACTTCATAACTGAATTACCGCAATAGATTGCTGGTGGGTTCGCTACCTTAAATTTCTTCCCATACCAACTGATCCTCCATTCAACCAGAAAGTGATTTTCCTAAAATACAGATTCAACCATATCACTCTCTCCATTCAATAAATTCCCATGGCACCCTATCACCTCCAGAATCAAGTACAAAATGTTATGCTTGTCATTCAAAATCCTTCATGTGATAGACATCTCTTACCTTTCCAAATTTCTTATACATTACTCCTTAAGCCATTATTTTTACATATCTATTTTGACATATTTTTATTAATTGTTAAATATTTATAAATCACATTTATAAAAAATAACTTTCATTTTAAAAATTGAGTTCTTTATTTTCTTCCTCCTTCCTGATCTTCCCCTACACCTTGAGAAGCCAAGTAATATGATGTTGATTACATACATGAAGTCATGCAAAATATATTTCCATATTATCTATTTTGCAAAAGCACACACACATATAAATCAAGAAACATAAAGAAAGTGAAAAAAGTATACACTCAAGAGTTCATCAATTCTCTCTCTGAAGGTAGATAGAGCACTTTTCATCATGGGTCCTTTGGAATGGTCTTGGACTACTGTCTTGTTCAGTGTAGTAAAGACTTTCACAGTTGATTATCTTTGCAACATTGGTGTTAACTATATATCAGTGATGGCAGACCTTTTGAAGGCCACACACACCCCTTTACCCCACACAGGGAAGGGAGAAAGAGCTTCCATTGAGCTGATAAGCAGAGGGGCAAGTGACATAAAGAATGTCCTCAGCAAGTATAGAGAGGGGGAGGGTAGTGGCCTGAGTGTTCTGCTCCCCTCCAGCTCTGCCAATTGTGAGCTACCTACCTCATCCTCTATACTCCCATTGGGCTTCTGGGCAGAGGGGGGATGGTGGGGCATGTCAAAAAAAATGTCATCAGACATTTCCTAGCTGCATGACCCTGGACAATCACTTCATGCCCATTGACAATCCTTTACCACTCTTCTGCCATGGATCCGATACATAGTATTGATTCTAAGATGGATGATAAGTTTTGGTTTTGTTTTTTTTTTTTTTAAATAATCCTGCTCAAGGAAGTGAGGTGGCTCAGGGGATTAAAAAGTCAAGACTAAAGATGAGAGGTCTTGAGTTCATATATGGCTTCAAGACACTTCCTAGCTGGATGGCCCTAGGCAAGTCACTTAACCTTAATTAACTAGCCCTTATTGCTCTTCTCTCTTAGAACCAATATAAAATATTGATTCTAAAATGGAAAGGGTTTAAAAAAAAAAAAACCCCACCCTGCTCATTGCTTCTTAAAGCTCTAAAATATTCCATCCCAGTCATGTGCCACAATTTTTCCAGCCATTTCCCATTTGATGGGTATCAACTCAATTTCCAATTCTCACCCCCAAAATTATATATATATATATATATATATATATATATATATTGTGTGTGTGTGTGTGTGTGTGTGTGTGTGTGTGTTAATCTCTAAGTCCTTTAACCCTTTTCCTTGAAATCTTTAGTGTATTTCTTGGTTAAAGAGTAGTTCAGTTTTATATCCCTTTGGGAATAGGTCCAAATTGTTCTCCACAATGTTTGTATCAGTCCATAACTCCACCAACAGTGCATATTAATGTTCCTATTTTCCCACATCCCCTCCAGCATTTGTCTTTTTCCTTTTCTGTCACATCAGTCAATTTGATAGGTGTTAAGGTGACACCTCAGTTGTTTTAATGTGCATTTCTCAAATCAATAGTCATTTAGAGCATTTTATGTGAATATTAATAACTACAATGTCTTCTTCAGAAAATTGCCTCTTCTTATCACTTAACCATTTACCAACTGGAGAATGGCTGTTATTTTTACAAATTTTACTCCATTCCCTAATACAGTAGAGAAACGAAGCCTTATCAGAGAAATCTACTGTAAAATCTTTTCCCCCAGTTTTTTCTTTTCTTTCTAATTTTGTCTGCACTGGCTTTGTTTGTGCAAATCCTTTTTAATTTCTTGTAATCAAAAGTATCTATTTAACTCCCCATGGTCCTCTCTCTCTCTTATTGGTTTATAAATTCTTCCCTTGCCTATAAATCTTCTAATAATATTACTCTTAATGGCTAAACCATTTATTCATTTTGGTGTTATTTTGGAATAGAGTGTGAGATGGTGATCTTTGCCTAGTTTCTGCCAAATTGTTTCCCAGTTTTCCCAACAATTTTTGTCAAATGGCAACTTACAGCCTACCTCAAAAGCTTGGATTTGAGGGTTTAACTAACACTAGATTATTGTGATCATTTTTTACACTAAACTGTATATCTAGGATAACCCACTAATCTATTTCTTAGATATTATTGAGTTGTTTTCATGTTTACTAAAGTGTAATATATTTTGAAATCTCATACTGTTAGATAGCCTTCACTTTTTTTTTTCATTGATTCCCTTGATATTCTTGATCTTTGTTACTGGAGATAAATTTGGGTTTTATTTTTATAACATTATACAATAATTTTTTAGTATCTGATTGGGATATGTTGGAAGGTGGCTATGCAAGTATTTTATACTAATCACAGATATTTAAATAGAATTTCTCTTTTAATGTCTTTTTTAGTTTCACTAGTTAAAATACAGAAATGCTGATGATTTATGAAGGTTTGATTTATATTCTACTTTACTAAAATTATCAATAGTTTCAAGTAATTTTTTGTTCATTCTCTAGGGTTCTCTAATCTGCAAAGAATGCTTTGTTTTCTCTTTGCCTATTTTTGTTGCTTGAATTTCTTTTTATCTTATTGCTATAGCTAGCATTTATAATACAATACTGAATAACAGTGGTGCAAATGGATATATACTAGCTTCCTATCCACCCACTCCCAACCACCATAACCATGCCACTGGGAAAGTTTCTAGTTTATCCTCAATACAAATACTGCTTCCCTTTGGTTTTAGAGACAACTTATTTTAAGAAAAGGCCTACTTTAAATCTATGCCTTCTGGTGATTTTAATAGGAATAGGTACTGTATTTTCTCTAAAGCTTTTTTTCTAAATCTATTGGCATAATCATGTGCCTTGGCTTTTTAAAAATTGATATAGTCAATTATGCTTATAGTTTTCCTGATACTGTACAAGCCCTGCATTCCTTATTCCATGTAGACAAATTATAGGACCGTTATAATATTTTTATAATTTTGTTATAATTTTGTTATGTGCATAAATTATATATTTGATATTTTATTGTTATATTATGTTATTATATGTCATAACATAATATATATGTTATTATATAAATTTGTTATAATTTTGTTGTAATCTTTTTGCTAGTGTTTTATTTTTAAAATTTGCATCAATATTCATTTTCAAAATTGATTTTAGTTTTCTTTCTCTGTTTTTGTGCTCTCTGGTTTAGGTATGAAAACAATAGTTATGTCATATTAGATATGTGGTAGGGCTCCTTATTTTTTCAAATAGGCCATATGGTAGTAAGATTTTATGTTCTTTAAACGTTTAGTAGAATTATCAAATGTTTGGTAAAATCTGTTACTGACAATATTTTCTTAGAGAACTCATTTATAGGTTGTTCAATTTCTTTTTCTGAAGTGAGATTATTTAAGTATTCTATTTTGTCTTCTGTTAAGCTGTGCAATTTAACTTTTAATAAATATCCATCCATTTCATTTAAAGTGCTAGTTTTGCTGGCATATAATTGGTCAAAATAACTCCTAATGACTACTTTGATTTTGTCTTCCTTGATGATTCATTATTTTCATTTTTGACAATGGTGATATGGTTTTCTTTTCTATTTTTAATCAAATTAACAAGTGGTTTATTACATTGAGTTTTATTATAAAGTCAACTCCAAGTTTTATTTTATTTTCAAATTTTATTAATTTCTTCTTTAATTTTCAGGATTTCTATTTTTGTTTAGTTTAACTAGGGATTCCTTTCTTTGCCTTCCCTTTTATCATCTCACCCTTTATCTTATGGCCTCCTACTTCCCTATTGGATAAGGGATTTCTAAATCCAATTCAGTGTGCATGTATATATTTTTTTCCTCTTTGAATTAATTTAAATGACAGTGAGGTTCAAGCACTGCCTTCCTCCTTTCATAGTCAAATCTTTTTCCTTGCTCACCTCTTCTAAATGAGAATTTTTCCTCATTGATCTTTTTCTTTCCCCCTTCTCCCAAAATATTCCTCTTCCTTGTTCATATTTTTTAAAGGTCATACTAACCTAATTAAACCTATCTATGTAGAATGCTTCTAATTGACTGTAATAATAAAGTTCTTAGGAGCTGTGTCATCTCATATAGAAATGTAAACAGTTTGACTGTATTGAGTCTACAATGATTTCTCTATCTTCTATGCTTCTCTTGAGTCTTTTCATCAGAAATGCTTAAAAGACTTCTATTTCACTAATATACTCTTTTCTTTTTCCTTGAAAGATTACAATTTTGTTGGGTAGATTATTCTTGGTTGTGATTCCATTTGTTTTGCCTTCCAGAATATCATATTCCAGGCCCTTTGATCTTTCAATGTGGTATTTGCCAAATCCTGTGTGATCTCTGCTGTGGCTCCACAGTATATGAATGGTTTCGTTCTGACTAATGGAACAATATAGTTATCCTATTCCTAGGAGTTTTTATTTTGTGATCTCTTTCAGGTGGTAATCAGTAGATCCTTTCAAAGTCTATTTTTACCCTTCAGTTCTAGGATCCTGGGACAGTGTTCCTTGATAATTTCTTGAAATATGTCAGGATTCTTTCTTTGATCATGGCTTTCAAATGGTCCAATAATTCTTCAATTCTATCTCCTCAATCTGTTTTTTAGGTCAGTTGTTTTTCCAATGAGATATTTCACATTCTTCTATTTTTTTTTTCATTCCTCTTACTTTGTTTCTTGATGTCTTATTAGCTTCTTTATTTTCTTCAGTGAGTTTTTGTGCCTCTTTTCCCATGAGGCCAATTATACTTTTTTTTTTTTAAAACCCTTGTACTTCGGTGTATTGTCTCATAGGTGGAAGAATGGTAAGGGTGGGCAATGGGGGTCAAGTGACTTGCCCAGGGTCACACAGCTGGGAAGTGGCTGAGGCCGGGTTTGAACCTAGGACCTCCTGTCTCTAGGCCTGACTCTCACTCCACTGAGCTACCCAGCTGCCCCCCAATTATACTTTTTAAGGAATTATTCTCAGAAATGAAATCTTGTATCTCTTTCATCATTTGCCAAACTTTTTTTTTAAGGTGATATTTTCTTCAGTTTTTATCAAGTTGTTAATTCTCTCTACATAATTTTATTCCCTCACTCTCATTTCTTTATCCAACTCTTCCTCTACCATTATTTGAATTTGAAAATCATTTTTTGGCTTTTTTTCAGGAATTATTATCAAAGTAGTGTTCAATTCAAATTTTTCTTTTGAGGCTTTGTTTGCAGTTGTTATGACACTGGTGTCATCTTCTGATTGTGTGTTCTGTGCCCATATTTGCTTTTTAATCATCAGGTTCTTTATTTGTTTTTTGTCAATTTTTCTAGCCTATATCTTGAACTTTATGTTAGAAAGGGGTTCTGTTTAGGGAAGGGTGGGTGTTAAATTCTGCGGATTTGGAAGTTTTCCAATTCCCAGGCCCCTCTTAATTCTAGTACCTTCTTTTTGTTAATCATAGCTTGCTTTGTACAGATTTGTTTGCACATTGCCTCTCTCATTAGAATATAAGCTCTTTGGTGGCAGGGACTTGTCTTTTCCTTCCTTTTGTATCTGTTTAGTACAGTGCCTTATTTCATAAATATTTGCTGATAGCCACTACTACAAAAAAAGGAATCCAGAAAATTTTCTGTATTAAAACCCATGCTATCAATTCAAACCAGGATCTCAACAAGCACCATGTAATATCTACTTCTTAATCATAATCTTAAACTACTAAGCTTAATCTCCAAAGTATAAGCAACTAATTTAAGATGTAATTCTTTATGACTACATTTCATTAATAACATTTCTAACCATGAACTGCTAGCCTATTAAGATATCAATATACTTCAGACATTACAGTGAAATATATTTCAGCAATTGGTTTACAAATTAAAGGTGCCCATTTCAGAAACATCTATTACCAAGGAATTCCTAAATGTTTACTATCAATGTAAATTTTTTTTTGCATTTCTACTTAAATTACAGAAGATCATTTTGCTTGTCTTTTTAACCTACTTCAACACCAATAGCTTTAATAATGAACAAAGGCTTTGCTTTAATTCTTGAGGATAGGAAGAGAAGAAAAAATAAAAAATATCATTTTCCCTATACATCCATCCATAAGATGATCTAAATTTCTATTTACACTAAGTGCCCTACATTGCTAAAGACTATCTAACCTCTCCTAAATGTCTTGGCTAGGCTTACCTAATTAGAAGTACCAGGAATCTTTGCTACTAAAAAATAACAACAAAAAACAAAAAGCCACCATCTAGGTCCTCCTAGAAGCACAAATGAAATAACAGCACAATCCGTACAGCTGCCAGGATAAGATAACAACAACAACAAAACCTATCATGAATGCACACAGGCAGACAGTATGAGATATCTGATCTCAAAAAGTTACCTAGGAAGTTCAGGTAGGAAGCTTATAAAAATCTCAACTTAGCTATCTACATTTAAATGAAATTTACATAACAGGCAACAAGACACATTATATAAAAGCTTTATACAGATGTATGCTTCCTTGTAATTATTAGAAAGGAGAAGCACCAAATTGCTGAGTTTTGTCAAGTTAACAAGCATTTATAGTATAAAAGAGCCATTGCAGACAAAGAAAGGCAAAAGACTGGAGACACTCACAGTTTAATAGATACTAGAGCTGAAAGGAGAGATCAGGAAGGTCTTCTTGAAGAAGATACTTTAGCTAAGACTGGAAGGAAGCCAGGGAATCAAGAAGTCAAGAGGTAGAGAGGAGGAAGAAGGTACTTCCAGTGATGGGGGACAGCCACTAAAAAGACAAGTAGAGAGACTGAATGTCTTATGTTGGGAAAAGCAAGGAAGGAAATAGAGGATTTTATATTTGACAAAAAAGATAACACAATTTATTGAATAGAAGGGAAGATATGATATATAGTGTGCTTTGGGAAGGTAGATCAGTACAACTGAATCTCCAGAGGATGGATCAATATGTGTAAAGATCTGAAGCAGGACATGAAAGAGAACGCTACTGAATAGATGATAAAATGATGAAGGCCATCTTACACAACAATGCTGTTTCCTGCAATCAGTTCTGTAACATAAAAGCAATGTTCCTCCATAAAAGAGTCACTATGTAACTCCATTAAAATATTTTACCTCTCTCCTCCTTTGAGGTTCACACAATCCAAATTTATCACCCAAATCCAGGTCTTAGTGGCTATATTACCTGTTATCCCCCAGGAGATGCTCTTTCCTTCCTTGTGAATTCAGTGTTTAGCTCAGTCTTTTTCTATATCATGCCCTCATACTAAGAGGCTCCCAAAATACATAATGATAATCTACTTTCCCAGTTCTTGTTCAATTTTCATTATTTATTTCTCTACTATACTCCTACGCCACCTATGTAGAACAATGGTCATAACTTTGGATCTTTCCATCCATCCACAAATGATCCACACTTTCAGGTCGACCAACACTGAAATGCCTTTATCAGAACACAATCCTTTATCACTCCAACTTCCCCTATTCCCTAAGAGGTCCTAAACCTGTTCATTTTCACCATGACATCTCTCCTTCCATTAACACCATCTCCAAGTCTTTCTCAGGCCTGGCTATATAGTCTCCTATCTTGCCTAAATCAATCCCATAGCAAACAAAATTAATTTTACACTATCCCCTGTCCCATCCTGTCATTAATCATGTAAATCTTGCCAAACCCCAACCCTACATTACTTAAGAGTAATTCATTCATTTAATTTGCTCCTATATACATGCTAAACAGAACTGGAGGGAATCATGAAACTATGCTGACTGAATCCACTAAAAATTTACATTATCTAGTCTCACTTGGACCCTCATTACAACAGAGCAAACATCTATGTGAACTTCAAAAAGTGAAAGCCACCAGAAGGCTCAAGAGTAGAATCCCTGCTAGGTTTTGCAGTTAGTCAGCTTAGTGTGTAGGCCCAGTCCAAATGTAGCTGAGACACCGATTCATTATCTAGCAGCAATGCCACATTTATGAATGACTTTGATAGGTAGAATACTGTTTAGAAATTCTTTAATATAAGACCACTTTTACCAGGTATTAAGGTAATAGAAGGCAGAAGGTATTAGAGGTAAATGGTTGTAACTTGTTTTTGCTATATTTCTTGCAAATATTTCTTTCAAAAAGCTAAAAACAATTACCTGCCCACACCAAAACAGCAAGGCAGTACTTTTACCATGCCCTAATTTGAATTCTTACCCAACTCTCTGGAGAAGCTGTTCCAACCTTTCTTCTTTCTCCTAAAAATGACTTCTACCACCACCCTCTCAGATGAAAGGGAGCTTCAATCTCTTACTTCATTTAAAAAAAAAAAATTCAATCAAATTGCTGTGAGACAACGTACGTCAACTACAACTAGAACTAAAACTAGGACTACACCACCTCCTTGAGATTCTGATAATGAGGTGGCCCTTCTTGCCAAGGCTAATCCCTCTATATATGTGCCACTGATGCTTCCCCCTCCAATCTTTTACACTAAATTGCCTTTTTAATCACCCCCTCACAAAATGTTCAATCTTTATCTGCTGATTCCTTCACTACTATGTTCAAATATGATCAAATCTCCCTCATTCTAAAAGTATATTCCACAAAGGTACCAATGATCTATCTATCTTTGTATTGCCAAGTCTGTTTTTTTCTCAGTCATCTATCTTGATCTCATTTTAGGATGAAACTCATACCTCTTAAGTTTTTTTATGCTAACATTCTAAACATGACTGTTTTTTAATGCCCTGTGATTTGGCTCCCCTGATCTTCTCTCACTAATGACATCATCATCTCTACACAGGTGACTTGAATATCTATATATCCTGTCTAAAGTTCTTTCCTTAGCCCCAAATGCAAATCCAAACTACCTAATAGAAATTTCAAACCAGATATCTCGGAGACATCCAAAACTTATTATATTTCCTACAATTTAGCAAGCTTCCCTATTTCTGTCAAGGGTATGACCATCCTTCTACTTTCCCAGGCTGATAACCAATTATTATGCACCAGTTGTTATCCTTGATTCACTTTTTCTCACCCCACATTTATCTGATATTTATTTATCCTCTAGAGGAGACACATGTAAACCCTCTGTTTCTCTCTTAATGCCCTTCAAAACCCAACTTCAATTTAACTTTCCAGTCCCATTATACATCACTTCCTGCATTCAGGACCAACCAACCTGGCTTTCTTTTTGTTCCTCATACAGGACACACTCCATCTCTCAACACTGTACTTCTGTTTTACATATTTCCCTGAGAATGCATTTGCTCAAAACACCACCTCCTACATAATACCTTTCCTGATCTTCCCAACTATACCTTCTTATTTATTCTCTATATACATATATAGATGTTAACTTCTACTGTAAAATTTAAGTATCTTGAGAGTAGACATAGTTTCATTTTATATCTTTGTATCTCCAAGTCATAGAAGAGTACCTGGCATAATAACAGATTTAAATAAATACTTATTAACTGATTCATTGAGATACCTGTAACATTAAAAATCTTAAAAATGAAATGATACAGAGAAAAAGAATCATTCCTTGAAGTTAAAAGGTCCAGGACAGTTAAGGATCTTAAGAGCCTAGAATCCAAAATAAAGAATCTGAAATCTAGTCATTTCAAAGAATCATATAATTTAAGAGTCAAAAAAGATCTCAAAAATCCTCTTGAACCTCTTTCTACAACATTCCTGAAAAATCATTCAAAAACTATGTGACAAATAACTAGCCATATACTAAAGTAACCTAAATCCAGCTATATATTCAAGGATGAACTAAAAAATATTTTTGTTTTCTCTGGACCAAACTAGATGAATATGGTGTTCCTGACTACAGGATAACGTATTTTTTACTAAAGTAACTCTCAAAGACTTTGCTAAATTAGAAAGAGGTACAATCTCTGTCAATTCATGTTGGTCAAATTACAGATACAGGGATAGTGAAATAAGGTAAATGATCTGACCACTATCACAGAGAAAGGTCTTCAAAATCCAGTCCTATTAACTTTCTACTCTATTATCAGTTTCTCTTAATTTCTTCCACTGTTAAGTAGAAATAACACTTATTAGTACTATCCACTCTCAAAATAGGTAAAATAATGGGAAAAAATTGTATACCTCTCTCTTCTTTGCCAAGGTAGAAGACAATGGATGTGGAACACTGATATACTATCAGGCTTGGTTGATCTGTTGGTTAGTTTTGCTGAACTGCTATTCTTTTCTCTTCCCTTTTTTATTTTACTAAGAAACATGACTTGTTAGGTGGAGAAGATTGGGAGAAATATATAGAAATAAAAGTAACATAAAAGCAAAAGATCAGGTAGGACGAGCTAACATAATAAAAATGACAATTCTACCCAAATTAATTTACCTATTTAGCGCCATACCTATTACCAAAAAACTTCTTTACTGAATTAGGAAAAACTATAACAAATTTCATTTGGAATAACAAAAGATCAAGAATATCAAGGGAAATAATGAAAAAAAATGTAAAGGAAGGGGGCCTAGCAGTACCAGATATTAAACTATACTATAAAGCAGCAGTCAATATGGTACTGGCTAAGAGATGGAAGGGAGGATCAGTGGAATAGACTTGGGATTAATGACATCAGCAAGACAGTGTATGATAAACCCAAAGAGCCCAACTTTTGGGACTTGAATCCACTATTTGACAAAAACTGCTGGGAAATTTGGAAAACAATATGGGAGAGATTAGGTTTAGATCAACATCTCACACCCTACACCAAGATAAATTCAGAATGGGTGAATGACTTGAATATAAAGAGAGAAATTATAAATAAGTTAAGTGAACACAAAATAGTATACCTGTCAGATCTCTGGGAAAGGAAAGATTTTAAAACCAAGCAAGAGTTAGAGAAAATTACAAAATGTAAATTAAATGATTTTGATTATATTAAGCTAAAAAGCTTTTGTACAAAAAAAACAATGTAGTCAAAATCAGAAGGGAAACAACAAATTGGGAAAAAATCTTTATAACAAAAAACTCTGACAGGGGTCTAATTACTCAAATATACAAGGAGTTAAATCAATTGTATAAAAAATCAAGCCATTCCCCAATTGATAAATGGGCAAGAGACATGAATAGGCAATTTTCAGGTAAAGAAATCAAAAGAATCAATAAGCACATAAGAAAGTGTTCTAAATCTCTAATAATTAGAGAAATGCAAATCAAAACAACTCTGAGGTATCACCTCACACCTAGCAGATTGGCTAAAATGAAAGAAGGGGAGAGTAATAAATGCTGGAGGGGATGTGGCAAAATTAAGACATTAATACATTGCTGGTGGAGTTGTGAACTGATCCAGCCATTCTGGCTGGCAATTTGGAACTATGCTCAAAGGGCTATAAAAGAATGCCTGCCCTTTGATCCAGCCATACCATTGTTGGGTTTGTACCCCAAAGAGATCATAGATGAACAGACTTGTATGAAAATATTTATAGTTGTGCTTTTTGTGGTGGCAAAGAACTCGTAAAGGAGAGTATGTCCTTCAATTGGGGAATGGCTGAACAAATTGTGGTATATGCTGGTGATGGAATACTATTGTGCTCAAAGGAATAATAAACTAGAGGAGTTCCAGGTGAACTGGAAAGACCTCCAGGAACTGATGCAGAGTGAATGGAGCAGAGCCAAAAGAACACTGTACACAGAGACTAATATATTATGGTAAAATTGAATGTAATGGACTTCTGTACCAGCAGCAATGCAATGACACAGGACAGCTCTGAGGGATTTATGGTAAAGAACGCTACCCACATTCAGAGGAAGGACTGCAGGAGAGGAAACATATAAGAAAAACAAATGCTTGAACACATGGGCTGAGGAGGACATGATTGGGGATGTAGACTTGAAACTACCACACCAATGCAACTAACAACAATTTGGAAATAGGTCTTGATCAAGGACACATGTTAAAATCAGTGGAAATGTGCGTCGGCCATGGGGGGGGGGGGGGGGGGGAAGCGGGGTTGAAGGGGAAAATAGGAGCATGAATCATGTAACCATGTTAAAAATGAATATTAATAAATGTTTAAAAATTAAAAAAATAAAGTACAGCTCATTCTAAAGGCCAAAAAAAAAAAAAAATCATAACAATCAATGGGGGCGGGGGCGACACAGGGTAAGCTATAAAGGGAAAAAAAAACTGTATGGAATTTAAACCGAAAAAGAATTGTGAGAGGACTAGAGAACATCCAGCAATTTTAAAGAATATAAGATTGGATCTATTTAAAGTAATATTCTAACATTTGCCAATTAACTGTAGCAAAAGTCTAAAAAGGAGAAAGAACTGTCACAGAAACTGAGGCAGGAGAGTTTGGTAGAAAAGGTATAGACTGAAGTGTAAAAATTTGCAAAAAGGTAAGATCAAGAAAGGTGAAGAATAAGAAAAGATCATCGTATTTTGCAGTTACTGCTAAATTTGAAGAAAGCAATTTTAGTAGTAGGACTAAAGTCTGTTTTTAAGGGGTGGAAAGTGAACTGAGAAAGTGGGGGCAGTTACGTTTAGAGGTATAGCTTGCTCCCTTGGCAGTTCCTTTTTGGCTTCCTTGCTGGATTCTGAAATCTAACCCTCCAGTGTTCTCCCTGTCCTGGGCCCATTCCTCTCCCTTCATTCTCTCTTAGTGATCTCACTAGTTCTCAAGGTTAAAGTATTATTTCTACCCCCTCCAATATATATATATTAGTCATAATCTTCATCTTAAACTTGTCCCACAGCACTATGTTTCTTGATGATATAACATTATGTAGATGAGATATTTGAGATATATGTGTGTGTATAAACATCCTGACTTCCCCATTCAATCATTTCAATCCCCATGATCTTTATTCTTCTTCAGCTACTCCACACAAATGTGATCACTTTGTATGTATACCACCAGACTATATACTCTCAGATTCTGAAATTGCCTTTTTGAATCATAATCCCCTAGTCTTCCAAATGTCCTACAATCATGGCAAGCCCATCATGTCTAAAAAGGAACTTTTTATCATTCCCTTAAATCCATCCCTCCTTCATATGTCATTATTTAAGTTGAGGTTACTATCATCTTCACATTTATCCAAGGTCATATAACCTCAATATCAAACCTGAATCTTCTTTCACTCTCTGTCTAACCTAACTAGATGCCAGGTCTTATATATAATATTTATTTCATCTGTCCACTTATGGTCACATTGCTACCACTCATTTAAACCTTCATCACAACTTATCAGTCTACAAGATCTACCACAGCATCCTAATTGTTCTCCCTGTTTTTAGTCTCTGCCCTCTAAATTTCACAAATAAATACCAATGTAATCTGTCTGAGGCTATAAAATTGAAAACTAATTTTAATTCTATTTTAAAAACTTGATAGAATAGGGATGGGTTTAATATTCTGTCAACACTGTGTTAAGTACAAAATCCTTACTTTTTAAACTCCACTCTTCACTTACATGAGAAATTGATCCTGCTAAGAACCTTAATCTCTCAGTTTACTTTAATCTTCAAAACCTAACAAGGCATAGGTAGGTGGAATTTTATCAATCTTCAGTGGCTCTCAAAATGATAAATATTATCATTAAATCCATGAGAAAATTATGAGATCACCAAGTGAAATAGTACAGAAGGAAAAGAAATAAGGGTCTGACACAAAGCTTTGTGGGATATCCATAGTTATCAGGCATTACTAGATAAAGAGTCAGTAAAAGAGAAAAAGGGCTGAGATAAGAGGAAAAGCTAAAGAGAAGAGACTAACAGGGAGAATAATATAATAAAAAGTGTTAAAGACTTCAAAGAAGTCAAGAAGGATAAGGAATAATTAAATTCAATTACATTTGGTAATCAGGAGATGGTTGGTAACTTTGAAGTTGAATGAGGATTGGAAGTCAAATCAGAAAGTTTAAAGGGGGGGGGGGGGAGAGAGGGATGGAAAGGCCCCTGTTACAGGGGCCTACTTCCTACTTAAAGAAGTTATAACACCACCAAAGAGAAGACTAGTGAGAAAAATGAGAGTTCTCTGACAAGGAGGGGGAAATTAGCATATTTGTAGACCAAACAATTTGATGAATGGTGAAAGAGAGAAAATCATTGAGGGGAAAATCTGCTAGAGAAGACAGTAAAGAGATCTGACTTGGCAAGAACAACAACAAACATTGATATAGTGCTTACTATATGCTAGGCACAGAAATAGTCCCTGCTCTCAAGAAGGGGGCATTCTCTCTTTGTAGTGGCAAAAAACTGGAAAGCAAGGGTATGCCCTTCAATTGGAGAATGGCTGAACAAATTGTGTTATCTGCTAGTGATGGGATGCTATTGTGCTCAAAGGAATAACGAACTGGAAGAATTCCATGTGAACTGGAAAGACCTCCAGGAATTGATGCAGAGTGAAAGGAGCAGATCCAGGAGAACATTATACACAGAGACTGATAAACTGTAGTAAAATCGAATGTAATGGACTCCTATACTACCAGCTATGCAATGATCCGGGCCAATTCTGAGGGACTTATGAAAAAGAATGCTATCCACATTCAAAGAAAGAACTATAGGAGTGGAAACACAGAAGAAAAACAAATGCTTGAACACATGAGTTGTTGTGGATATGATTTGGAATGTAGACACAAAATAGCAACCCCAGTGCAAAAACTATCAACAATATGGAAATAAGTCTTGATCAATGACACATGTAAAAACCAGTGGGAATGTGTGTTGGCTACAGGAGGGGGGCAGAGGGGTGGAGGGAAGAATAAGAAAATGAATCATGTAACCATGGGCAAATTTTCTAAAAAGAAAAAAAAAAGAAGGGGGCATTCTAATGTAAAGGGAAACAACATATAAATAACTAAATGAATACAAAATATAATCTGAAGTACTGATTGCTTGAGGGACTAGGAAATATAGAGAAAATATAAAAACAATAACAATAAAAGTACCTAGCATCTATAGAGTATGTTCCAAGTCTGTAAAGGGCACTTGAAATATAATTTTATCCTTATCATAACCCTGGAAGGTTGATGTTGTTATTATCTCCATTTTAAAAATGAGGTAACTGGGGCAAAGGTTAAATGATTGGTCCAGGATTACACAGCTAATAACTGTGTGAAGTAGAACCTCAGGACTTCTTAAGCATAAACATTGTATTCACTTTCCCACCTAGCTGCCTAAGACAATCTTTTTATGATAATTATTTAAGAATTATGCCAGGAATAGAAAACAAATCTCACTGGCCTTAAGTTGGCAGACTGCTTCCTTTCTCTTTACTGAAAATCAGCTTCACATTTACTCGTTGGGATTCTTGAATCACTAATAGCTGTTTGGCAAACAAGAACGCTAAGATGTAGATCACCTAAGCACAGTAACACCTAAGCACAGTGACTTTAACTAACTGAAAGGAGCTGGATGCCAGGCTCCTAACTTACCCTTGGCCTCAACTACCATTTCAACTAGCCATTTTTGTTCAGTTTTTTTTCTGGTACAAAAGAAATTTTCCATGACAGAAAAAAATGAAGCTATCCAGGTTTCCTTTCTTTGCAATGATCCCATCTACCAACCTAATGATTTCTCTGATCTTTGACTTCATCCAAAACAAACAAAAATCTTTTCTGTTATTCTCCAAAAGATTTGGTCCATAGTCGGCTTTGACACAACCAACACTATTTCATGGGGGCAGTCACACTTTCATGTGCATCATCAATTACTTGTCTTTGTTTCATTTTTCTTTTGGGTGATGAGTTCCTTGTAAAGCTATAAATCAATATCTTTAAGAAGCTCCTTTCCTTCTTTAACAGGTTATTTTTTGCTAGCCTTCTGAATTCCATTCTTTTGATTTCCTTGTGAATTGACTTTCCTTAAAAAGTATTGTCATGCAATTCTAAGTATCATTTTTCTGAACTTTCTGAAATTTGCACTCCCAAAATCTGGAGTATGCAAAGTCAACTATGGGCTTTCCCATTATCTCTCATAATTTCTAGGACGCAATGGTTGTTTGACCCCAGAATTCATATTATTTCAGATTCTCAACTATTTTGCCTTTATTGGTCTAAATGGGAAAGAGAATTAACATTTACCTCACAAATTTATCAGCAGCCATCCAGATAGTTTGTTACCCCATCACTATATCAGATTTCACTACAATGATTTTGATTTATTTTGCGACTTCCTCACAACATTATCTTCTCTTTATCATTGTTTAAATATGTCCAAATTTAGTTCTACTTTGTGGGCCCAAGGAGGTCTCTTCCACAAACCAAGCTTTCGTGTTTTCTTTCATCTATTTGTGGTGTTTTTTTTCCCCTGAGTAATTTTTTAAAATATGTCAAAATATATAATATAAACTGCCACAGCCTATCCTTTAGCACATACTTCCAAGTAAGGAACATTTCTCTACACAAAAAGTTTGTAAGTTAAAATTCTTAACTGTTTTTATTACAAGGGCAGACCCATAACAAAATTTACAGAAGGTAGCAATGAAATTTACTTTTTTTTTTTTTTAACCCTTTTACTTTGGTGTATTGTCTCATAGGTGGAAGATTGGTAAGGGTGGGCAATGGGGGTCAAGTGACTTGCCCAGGATCACACAGCTGGGAAGTGGCTGAGGCCGGGTTTGAACCTAGGACCTCCTGTCTCTAGGCCTGACTCTCACTCCACTGAGCTACCCAGCTGCCCCTGAAATTTACTTTTTTTTTTTTTTAATTTTTTTTTTTTTTTATTTTAAACCCTTAACTTCTGTGCATTGACTCATAGGTGGAAGAGTGGTAAGGGTGGGCAATGGGGGTCAAGTGACTTGCCCAGGGTCACACAGCAAGGAAGTGTCTGAGACCAGATTTGAACCTAGGACCTCCCGTCTCTAGGCCTGGCTCTCAATCCACTGAGCTACCCAGCTGCCCCTGAAATTTACTTTTAAAACAATTTATGAAACTTCTCATTTTTTATCAAATTTTAGAAAATGGCAAGACAACTCTAAAGACCAGGTCCTATTGGTATGTAAACCTGGTAAGCGTAAATACTTTTAGTTTAAAAGGCTCTTGATTCTCTTTCCAGTGGCAAGTTTGTTGGGTTCATTGTATCACCTTAGTGTGATGTATCTGATGCATCTTTTCAATTACCTAAGCAGGAATATAATAGAGGCTTCTGAGAATTGCAATTATGCTCTTAGAACGAATAGAAGACCTTTTCCTTAGGGAAGAAGCCTCCATCAGCTTCTATTAGTCCCAGAGGAGAAAGAATTTTTCTCAGACATGCTATGCATCTTCTAATGACAGGCTGGCAAAGGCAATTTCTATTCTCCCAAGTGCCCCTCATTAGATGCTACCCAGTAAACTCCTATATTCCAACACCTCAGGGAAGCAGCAAGAGAACAGAAGTGGCTTCCCATGTGATGCTAAAATAATTTTTATACTTATATCTAGCCTACATATAATCGTTTGACACCATGTAGTTTGACCCACTTCTTTTCCCACACCCTGCAATAGAAAAATAAAGAAAAGGAACAAGATGAACAAATTCTAAAAACATCTTCCTAAGTCTTCTACATTAAAAGTATTAGAGAAGTCAGCTTGGAACAGCACGATTCTTATTTTTTTAAAGACAGATCTGTTATTTTATCAACAAACCTCATGTTTCAGTTCTTTAGTCAACAGAATAATTTTGAATTGAATGCTTGTGACTGGTATATAGAAATTATTTAGTTTAACCTCTTCATTTTACAAATGAGACAACTGAGGCCCAGAGAGTCAAGCAACTAACCCAAAATCACAGTATGTAACAGAGATAGCTAAGTGGCTGAATGGATAAGAACAACAGGCCTCGAGTCAAGAAGACTCAACTTCTCAAATTCAAATCACTCCTCAGACACTTACTAGCTATGTGGCCCTAGGCCAAATCACTTAACCCAATTTACCCAAATTCCTCATCAGAAAAATGGACTGGAGAAGGAAATGGCAAACCACTCCAGTATATCTGCAAAGAAAATTCCAAATACAGTTACAAATAGTTAGACAAGATCGAAAAATGGTCAACCAACAACAAAACCAAAATTAGAATTCAGACCTGACACCTGCAGTATTCTTGCGCGCGCGGGCGCGCGCGCGTGTGTGTGTGTGTGTGTGTGTGTGTGTGTGTGTGTGTATGTACACACACACAGACGCAGAGACAGCAGCACAGGAAGGAAAGTGAGAAAAAAGGAAAGACACAAAAAGGATATGAGAGAGGGAAAATTAAAAGATAAAAGGCTTGGTTCTAAGCCAGAAGACCTGGTTTCAAATCATACTTACTGGTTGTATAGCCTAGGCTTAACTTCACTTCTCAGTGCTATTGACCAATCTATGATGGTTGAAATCAAAAATCCAGTTCCTTCCCCTAGTCAACATATACTATATAGTAATCCACATAGAGATAATTCAATATGTAGAACCCAATGGCATCACCAAGGAAAGGGATAAGGGAGAAAAAAATAAATAAAAAGCTCTAGATCCTCACCAAGTCTATCAGCAACTGCCTGTTGGAATATTTCNCCTCTCTCCCTCCTTCCCTCCCTCCCTCTCTCTCTCCCTCCCTCTCTCCCTCCTTCCCTCCCTCCCTCTCTCTCTCCCTCCCTCTCTCTCTCTCCCTCCTTCTCTCCCTCCCTCTCTCCCTCCCTCTCTCCCTCTCCAAGTATAGGAATCTCATGTCTTGATTTGGTTTGGTGAACTCTTGTCCACTTCTCAACCTCCTCTCTTTATCCTTTCTTATAAGGGCTCTCTAAGAGGAAGAATGCAAGGGATAGATATGGAGATGTAGACAATTTTTTAAGTTATCAAGATAAGTGTTTCCTTAAGTGAATATAAGCCAAACATCAACAAAAACAACAGATATTGGTATAATTATTAGTCAAGAGTTTTACCCAAACTTCATAAAGCTGGTTATATCTGCTTTCACACCAACTCTAACCATATGATAAAAATGATTTATGAACTTTAAAAAGTAGTCATGTCTTGTTTCAATTTTAATTACAATTTAAGAAAACCAGAGAAGAAAAAATTTTATGTGATCTGTGCATAGCCTTTCACTATGTCCTAATAATGAGTCCCATAGCACTTATTTTTTTTTTAATCCTTACCTTCTCTCTTAGAATCAGAACTGTATTAAGTGACTTGTACAGGGTCATACAGCTAGAAAGTTTCTGAAGCCAAATTTGAACCTAGGATCCCATTTTTTTGACCTGGCTCTCAAACCACTGAGCCTCCTAGCTGCCCCAATAATATTATTCTTAAGAGAATATTCATGTTATTTTTTCAAATCTTGTTTCTACTAAGTTTATTTCTGTTTGTATTTAATTTAGATATTACCTTGATTGTGGAAAATGTGGCTGTAATATAATCCTACATTTTAAATAGACCCAGAATGTGAATGTCAACCTCAATGTCAAAAACTTTAAAATATATTACTGTCCATTTTTTTCAAATCTAGAGTTTAAAAGATTCATTATAGTAATTTAGAATTCATCTTAGTTTCAGTGCTCATACCAAATCCTGACATGTTCTGGCACAGAGGTTTTAAAAAACTATAAGCCCAAACTCTTATAGATTTTCACATACTAAAGTACAGTGCCTTAGGAAAAAACTATCTGCTTTCCAAGGACCAGAGTATTATATAGGCATTCATCAACTTACTGGCCTTTTAAAGATTAATTATCTTGCCATGGTGATATATTGAAAAAAAGTTACAAAAAGATCTAAGCAGGGATGGCAGTAAGATGCCATAGAAAAGATCACAGAATATTAAAAGAATCAATTCTGAGATCACTGATAAATAATAAAAATTTGCACTCTAAATGTGAGGTTCTTGTCCAATGTCCTAAAAGTTCTCATATTTATGGAGAAAAATATCCATTTTGGTATACTTAAAAACTGAAAATTGACAGAATATGGAAGCTGAAGCTTAAAAAGGGCAGTTTACAGGTTCTCCTTAGACATACGAATAAGTACTGAATTGCAAAATGAAAATTAGCATAGTGGCAAAAAGACTGTAAAAATAATTGCCACTTAAATACCAAGTCACTTAACCCCAACTGCCTAGCACTTGCTGCTCTTATGACTTAGATAGAAGGTAGGGTTTTGGGGTCTTTTTAAGTATATAACTGATACCTAATGACTTGAATGTAAAGGCAAGAACAGTGAAATATACGGATTAAGAACTAAGATATGTCAATCATGAATACTTTCTTCAAGAAAAGAATGAAATGGATCAGAACTGTCGATACCACGTATGCATAATTTTTTGTATACTGTCTCCACCACCCTTCAACTTGTTCACTTAGCTTAGTGCTTGGCACATAGTAGGAACTTAAATAAATGCTTGTAGACTGACAAAAGAAGGAAAATTATTTTATTTTTACCAGAAATCTTACTTTAATTGGCAGTCACTCATTCTAAAATATACTGACTATATAGATAAGCCACCCACTTGTGAGAGCTAAGATCAAAATCAATGCCAATATAGAAGAATAAAAGATATGGTATACAATTAACACAATTCACTGCTCTCCCTGCCCCCCTCCCTCAAGCAACAGATTATGGTGATTTTTAAAAGGGAGGAGGGAAGACTAATGAAAAAGCAAATACATAAAACATAACATTAATGTACATAAACAATTTCATTGAGAAATTTAAATGGTATAAATCATCTTTCGATGACACAACTTCCCATATGAAGATATATGGCAGCAAAGAGCAACATCAACTTAGAACACAAACCTGTTTATAAAATCTTACAGAGAAAATCTTACTAGGAAATATGGGGAAAGTTTATGAATGGTATCATCTCATAATGTGGTATGAGATAGAGGAGGGGTAAAAAACACTTAAAGAAAACTTGGCCAGAGACAAGCAAAGCCATATCAAGGGCATTTAAGAACAAAACTGAAAAGAAGACAGCAGATGAAAGATGGAGAAAATATGCAAAGATTTCACCATTAGGAGACAACACATATGGCCAGTAACATCACGGCTCTGGATCTGTTATAAGATAGAAATCACATTGAAGAAACAAAGAAAAAAAATAGCTAGTATAGACCAACTATACACAGAGGAGATCCAAATAGGAAGTAACAATTTTGAGGGTGCTATGGGATCAGTTACAATCCATATGCCTAATTTTGCATCTATATAAATTTTTTATGAGACTAATCAAACACAGCATCAAGGGCATCTTTGAAGAAGATATTAGAAAGAAAGAAGCAAGTTTTCACAAATAGAACCCATCTTTGCCACAGCACAATTAAATGAGAAAAATGTAAGAATCTTTGTGCTTAACACTGACCATAAAAAAGCATTCACTTCAATAAAGAAAAACACTGCCTTAATAGCTCTCTCCTGACAAAGCTGTCACCCCAACAATGTGCCCATTTCTTTTCCCAAGATTACTTTAAAATACATAACTGAAATAAGCTTGCTTGAAGACCCTCTGCCCATTAAGTAAAGCATAAACCAGGGAGAAATGTGTTCATCAAAGGTTTTTGCCACTGTCATGAAGAAAATCCAGCAGAATCCAAATTGAGAAGTAACTCCCTACAGATTATGGACTTCTACAGCAGATAACAACATGTAGATTTTATCAAGGAACAGAACATTACAAAGTAAGTGGATAAATATCTATTTTTCAGATCTATTGTTATTGTTCAGTCATATGATTGACTCTTCATGACACCAATTGGGATTTTCTTGGCAGACACTAGAGTAATATACCATTTCCTTCTCCAGTTCATTTTACAGATGAAGAAACTGAAGCAAAAAGACTTAGGTGACTTATCCAGGCTAGTGCATGTCTGAGGCCAGATTAGAACTCATGAATTTCTCTGATTCTAGGTTGAGCACTCTTTCCACTTCACCACCTAGCTGAGCCTTATTTTTTTTTTAATTTTCCAGATTACAAAACATAATTGAATGAACATTGGTGTTATGTCCTCAATTCTTCACTCCATATATTGCCAAATCTAAGTGTTTCTTCTTCCCAATATCCCTCGCCTGAAACCTATATTTATCAAGCACCCACTATGTGCATCCCTTCTCTCTGTTCATACAGCCAATAACTTGGTTCAGGTCTTATTCATTCCTAGTTTAAACACTAGCAATGATCCTCTAATTAGAATTCCCACTATGATTTATCTTCCCAAACAGTTGCCATTTCCCAATGCAGAGATCTATACTTCTTACTCCTCTACTCTTCCAGTGGCTCCTTAATGTCTCTAAAATCAAATGTAATGTCTTCAGTTTTCCTCATAAAGCCCTTCACAACCTGGCTCTAAATTGTTTTAAGTCATTATACATTCTTCCTCTTCCTACATTCTACAATTGAACCAAAATGGTCTTTCCCCTATTCTTTACACATACATAGCAAAGCCATATTTCTCATTTCCATGTCTTTATAACAGCAATTCCCTCATGACTGGATTAAAACACATTCTCACCTCTACCTTTCAGAAAATCTCTTTTCCTTCAAGATGTGGCTCACTCATTACTCCATACTTGAAGTCTTTCCTAATTAACTCCTAGTGTGCTCCCTGCTCATCTTGATTTAATTGCTATTCCTTAATCATTTTCAGTCACATCTGACCGGTCACTTCATGACCCCCTTGGGATTTTTTTGGCAAAGATATTAAGTGGTCTGCCATTCCTTCTCCAGCTCACTTAACAGATGAGGAAACTGAGACAAAGAGGGTTAAGTGACTTGTCCAAAGTCACACAGCTGGTTGTCTGGGATCAGATTTGAAGTCAGTTAAAAAAAAAAGGCACACTTCTCCACTCCTAGCTGACTACTTTGTATTCTGAATATATTTATTCTCCAAATCATTCTGTCTCCTTCAGTAGAATATGAGTCCTATGAGAATAGGTATTCTTTATATTTGAATCTCCAGTGACTTGCAAAATCACTGGCATTTAATAAATGCTTACTGACTAAATGAAAGAGCACTAGTTCTTCATGCCTCTGATACCAACTGTGAGATGTTGGACAAGTTACACATGTCTAGGCCTTAGCTCCTTCTTCTGCAAAAGATTGGGTCCCTAAGAGCCCTTCTAGCTCTAAATCTATGATATAATTCCATACTGTTATCTCCTCAGTAGAATATAAGTTTCTTGAATGTAGGGTTGCATTTCTTTTTATCCCAGGTCCCTGGAACGTAAAAGGCACTTTTAAAAATCTTTCAAATTGTTGATCATATTAGTGGATTTAATGGTTATCCATCCATAGTAGGAAAAATAACTCTAACCAGGTTAACCAGACAGTGAGAGTATACTTACTTGATACTTACTTCAACTAGTTAAATTACTTCCAAAACCTATGGCACAACCATTTTTACTCTCTGAATTCTAATACTAAAATCTTGGTACAATATTTATGTTTCAATATCTTCTAAATATAGCATAAGTGTGACCCATATATTATTATCTTTTTCATGCTTCAAAGGGTACATTTTAGTTCTGTCATAGGCAGTTAGTAAAAAGAACATCTGGCCTGAAGTGAGGAGCGATGGAGTTCAAATCAAGCATGAAATACAAATAGGAGCTTAATATTGATTGGCTCTGAATCTAAATGATAGTACTACACTGCATCTAGTAAGATGAAATTCATTAGGTATAATATAAATATTTTTTTAAACTAACTACACAAGGATAAGAAGAGGGAGCTATTTGGGAAAAGATTCAAAAGATATAAGCTCAACAACTCAGCAGTGTAACATACCAGCAAAAAAAGGTAAAATGAATTTATGATTGAATTAAGAGAGGCATACCTTTCTAGAATAAGAAGGTAATAGTTCTTTCTGAACTCTGCCCTGTTCATCTATAGTATTGTGTCCCATTTTGAGAACCAAAAGTTTAGGAAGAACAACAGAAATTGTCCTGAAAGGAGCAGCCTGGAGGGTAAAAGGAATTAAACCTTTGATAAGCTGAAGGTACTAGAGAAGTTTAGCCTGGAGAAAAGAAGATTAAAGAGAAATAAGATATCCATCCTCAAGTATATGAACTAGCATGTGGAAGAGAAGTTAGAATTGTTCTATGTAACAATGGGTAGAAGCCTAGAAGAGGCAAATTTAGGTTTGATGACTAAAAGAAAAAAGTAAATGAAGTGTTGAAGATGTTCAAGTATACCTTATGAAGGATAGGCTTAGAGGAAATTCTTTACAATTAAAGATTAGAACTAGACCAGTGATGGGTAAACTATTCCCCGCAGGCCAGATCCAGGCCGTAGTTTGCCCATCACTGAACTAGACAGACTCTAACACATAGATGGAAAGTAAATTATATATTCTAATGCAAGATGGTACTCAACTTCATAGTGTTGCTGAGACATATGACCCATGACAGGAATATCACCTTAGAAGAATACACTTTACTCAAAGGGGCACATTGGTGACAGTGGATAGAATGTCAGGCCCGGTATCCGGAAAACCCAAGTTAGAATCTGGCTTTAGACACTTAAACTAACCATGTGAACCTGGACAAATCCTGTTTGCTTCAGTTTCCTCATGTATAAAATGAGTGAAAAAAGAAAAGAGTGAACTATCCTAGTATCTTTCCCAAGAAAACACCAAAAGGATCCCCCCTATTTACAGTTAAGACAAAAGCAAAAATTATTAAACAACAGCTTTATTTAAAAGGAAAAGGAGGGGGGCAGCTGGGTAGCTCAGTGGAGTAAGAGCCAGGCCTAGAGACAGGAGGTCCTAGGTTCAAACCTGGCCTCAGCCACTTCCCAGCTGTGTGACCCTGGGCAAGTCACTTGACCCCCATTGCCCACCCTTACCACCCTTCCACCTAGGAGCCAATACACTGAAGTTAAGGGTCTAAAAAAAAAAAAGGAAAAGGATAAGAAAAAAGAAAGAAGGATAATACTATTTAGTAGGCCCAAGAGCCTCTCAACACTAGCCCTGTTTCAGGCCATCCTGCCCTAAGGCAACATCCAAAGGAACAACCCCTGTAGAGAATTAGTCCATCTCTCCTGCCTACCACCTCCAATAAAAAGAGAAATCAGTCTCACTGAGAGAGAGCAAGGTGCCCTGAGGGAAAGAAGAAAGCACTTGCCAAGTTAATCAAACCATTGTTACCATTAATTCCTTTCCTGTTTCCAATTTGGCTCCCCATAAATAGAGAAGAGTCTAGCTCCACCACCACAACCAATAGCTATGGCCATGCAGGTAAGCCCAAGAACCCCAGAGTCAGCAGTGCTCATAAAACTATTCTTTTAACCCAGCCCCTTATAGCCATAGGAAAGTAATTTTTGTGGATATGTGAACTGGCAACAGTCTGGACATGTACTATTACAACCCCAAACTAGCCACAACAAAAACCCAGATAAGTATCTTCTCACCAACCAATATTCCAACATCATAAAGTGATATGGTGTTGTCGATGAAAATGACATTAAAGTAGATTCCACTGTCATCTGCTTTGCTGTTGTACTGTAAGTACCACTGGTTGTTTCCCTCTGGCTTATTATTTGTTATCTCTCCCATTAGAAAGTCAGCCCCTTGAGAGCAGGACATTCTTACTTTTCTTGTATCCCCATAGTAGACAATTAAGGAATGCTTTTCCTTCCTTTCATTCATTCATAAACTCACTAACAAAGCCCAAAAACCAAGGGGAAGAAGACCAGTGAAGAACATTTGGAAAAAGAACAATAATGGAAACAGAAACAAAAACCATATAGACAACTAGAATTGGAGGGGACTGGAAACTAAATACAAAGTTGAGGATATTGAACATAAAACTTCTCAAAAAAATTTTATATACCACATGTGGGGATCTAGACACTTGAAAAAATAATTATTCTGCCAAATCAGAGCCTTATAGCTTATAATTCACCTTCTTAATTTCATTCTTCAAAAACTAGAAGGACTCAAACAAGATCTTTTATAACTATAGACAGTTTTGAATATATTCAATTCTTTTGTAAGAATTAATTTTTAAAAAGTATTAGAAGATAAACAAATATTTGCATCAAGTATCACCAGTAAAATAATAACCAAAATATTTAGGGAATTAAAAACAGTATCTAATGTCAAGTGCCATTCTGAACATTTAAGGAATCAAAAGAATAAAAATAAACAGCTTTCAAAATAAGAATTTTATACCAGATATGACCCATGTGAAAAGATATTCCACACTATAGAAAATTGAAAATTCAAACACCTCCCACAATAAAAAAAGGCAGATTATAAAAAAAAAAAAAAAATGAACCAATGTTGGAAAGACTATAGGAAAATAAATGTTGAAGCACCATTAACAGAACTATGAAGTAGTCAAGCTATACAGAGTTGGAATTATGCAAGAAAAGTATCTAAACTGCCAAAGTTTTTAACTAAGTTTTTAACTAAGCAATCTCACAATTGGTAGATACCTCAACAAAGTCAGAAAGACACAAAGGTCCAATATGTAACAAAATACTACTCAAAGTGGTACAAACAACTAGTCATTGCCCAATGACTGCAATGATATATAATATGATGGAGTACTTAATTAGAATAATTGATAATTAATTAGAAAAGGCAATTGAGAAATTCCCAAAAACAAAGGAAGCCAAATATGAAATATGAACTAGTATAGCAGAAATAGTGACAACAAACTGAATTCTTAAAAGTAATCCAGGTACTTAAATAAATTGCTGTTGTAAGACTGACTCCAGAATAGATGACAGAATATGATTTCCCTTCACAGCAAAGAGGCAGAATACTATTAGGATATAATATAAATTGCCAGATATTGTCACTGCTTTGGGTTTTTTTGTTAACTTGTTTTTTGTCACATGAGACAATGTTTCAACTTTAATGATGGAAGAGAAACTGAAACAGTTGTGATTTGTATTTAATGAACTAAATCAAACTATTAAACATCTAGGAAGATTAAAGGTAGGGTTGGGGGAGGGGGGACATAAAAATGCACAAAAATAAAATTTTATATTAAGACAAGCTATATAGTGCAGTTCTTTTACAAAAAGTCCCCAGAAAAATCTAAGATAGGGGAAAAAAAAAAAGAAGAAGAAATGGAAAAAAATTCCTCCATTCAGGCCAGACTTGAACTGCACAAAAAGTAGTCAAAATGCCAGCTGAGACAAACTTTGGTCATATTAGAGAAGGCAATTCAAATTCCAAAAAAGATGAAAGAAGCTACAAATGCTGAAGGAGAGTCCACATAAGGGAAATCACCCAAATTCATGTAAAATGAGCTGGAATCTAGGCATGGGGTTCCATAATTGAATCCCAACACAAGCTTCTGATCCCAAACTAGTTAGTGTGTTCAACAAGATGGGTCACTGGTCAATAAAAGGCTCTAGTCAAAAGATGTCTGAAATCAGACACCAACTTTGGCCTGTTAGAACAGAAGCAAAGAAGCCAGCCCCTTTAAGTCAGTGTGCACAAAGATATGACCCAGATACATACTTCAAGGAACATGAAGAGATACAGAAGACAAAGACAAATCAGTTCGAGATGCAGGAGACAAAGCCAACTCAATTCCAGAGTGTGCACTCTAGGGGATCTTGAAAAAGGTCTGAGAGCAGGGTAATCCCAACAGGAAACTCAAGTAACTTCCTCCTAATTGGAGATTATATGAAAAGGAGAGAGATCAACCAAGACCAGAATTCTCAGAGTACCATAAGTAGAAAGAATCCAATGAAGTGGCAGAGGAAGGAGCCTATTACCATACACATCATCTAGAACACCAATGGCATCCAAAACAGCTTTATCTAAAATCTAGAAGAGACAAGACCAAATGAAGTCTATACAACCCATCCAAAAGTAAGTATCAAAGTAACTAAGTTCCAATGTGAGAACTACAGCTAGAATTATGGGTAAGAGAATACTGAACACAGAAAACATTAAACAAAATGAAGAACCACAATAAGTTTAAGAGAAGTCCAAAAGGTAAAACCAAAAGAAGAGTGTAACTACACAATCATAAATAAAACTTCAGAGGGAAAAAAAAGGCAACAAGGACTAGAAGAATGATTAGAAGATATGAGGTAAGAAATGAAAAAAAATTATGAGGAAAGAAAAATATGAGATAAAGGATACACATAAAAGGTACACAAGAAGGGTGATCTCTTCATGTGAGAATGGAATAAAGTAGGAGACAGACAAGTTATTAACAAAATATATTTTGTTTATTATTTTAAAGATATTATAAACAATACGCAGAACAATATAGAACCTAATTTTTGACAAGTAGGAAGTGAATGCCAGAATGAAAAAGATTAAAACCTTGAAAGTGATCACTCAATCTTAAAATTTGTAAGATGAAAGGAAAACCAGAAATAGTTTGATGTGCACCTTGAATTTTAATGAAGTAGATTTCAAAGGTTTCAGAAAAAGTTAAGGATTCCGTTGCTTAAAATTCTACAGAGAAAGTAAGCCAAAGAGTGATGGTAAAAAGCTCTCATGAATAAATTCTGAGAACACAAAAAACTACTCTAAAGTGGAAGAAAAGGGAAAGTTGCCTAGAAAGAGCAATGTTGCTATACAGAGAATTCAACAACCATTTTGGTTTTTTTTAAAAAGACATGTAAAGAAAGTGAAAACATAAAAACATTAAATAATCACATGAGAATACTATCAGGAGTACAAAAATTGCTAAGAACAAAAGGCATCTTTTAGCTACTAAGTAAAAGAAAGATGCTAAGAGTCACTACCCAGGATAGATAGAACAATAAAAACTGACAAAGAAAAAGAATTGTTGGGATTTTATTTTACTTCTAAAATTTCTGCTAAGGAAAAGACAGAGAAAAAGAAGACTAATAAAAGATCTGAGAAAAGAAAAACAATAATAAGTAAAGCATCTACTTCCTCTTATTATATGTGATCGGGTAAAAGTAAACCTCATTGGCAGATATTATATGAATTGGTAGAAAATTGGACCCAAAGGAAAACTTTGGGAAAACAAATTCCTCAAACTTCTTGTGCACAGGTAGAGGGGCCACGAATGAACAACACACAGCATATTACATCAGTCTTGATTTTTGTCAATTTTGTTCAAATTCCTCCCTCTTTTTATTCTTTATTATAAAAATGTCATTTTTATAGGGAATGAAGGGTAGAATACAATGGAAAATGTAGTTGATGTAATTAAAAGATACCAATAAAAAAGTTTATATTGTAAGATGTAAAATGGATATTTTTGATTATGTTAAATTAAAATTTTTTTGTGTAAACAAAAGATTAGCAGTAAAGCAGAAAGCTGGGGAAAAACTTCCAACTGTCTGGAATAACATGAATAAACATTTCTCCAAATATATAGAGAACTGAGTCAAATATGTAAAAATATAAGTCGTTTTCTAACTGATAAATGGTCAAAAGATCAGAACAGACAGTTTTCAGGCAAAGAAAAAAGCTATCTATAATATATGAAAAAATGTTCTAAATCACTCTTGATTAGAGAAAATGCAAATTAAAACAACTCTGAGGTACCACTTCATATCAATTAGGCTGGCCAAAATGGGGAAAAGAGAAGAGAAGGGAAGGGGAGGGGAGAAGAAAATGATAATTGGAGGAGGTGCAGGGAAATTGGAAACCTTATCTGATCTAACCATTCTGGAAAACAATATGGAACTATGCCCAAAAGGCTCTAAAATTGCTGGGTTTTTTTTAACTAGTTTTAATCCATCAATATCACTACTTAGGCAAGTATCCTAAAGAGATCCAAAAAGGGGAGAAAGAACCTAACTGCATAAAAATTATTGTATCCCTTTTTGTAGTAGCAAAAACTTGGAAATTGAAGGGTTGCCCACTAATTAAGGAATGGCTGGACAAGTTGTGATACATGATTATAATGGAATGCTATTTTGCTATAAGAAATGAAGAACAGGAAGAGAAAGCTTAGTTCTGGTAGCAAATAGCTGCCCAGTAAACATTGATGCTGCCTGGGATATTAAATTGCTTGTACAGAATAGACAATAGAGGTTTTCCAATATCCAATGAAGTTATTATTATTAGCAAGAAACTTTACTAGGAAGTAGTAAGATTCCTGTTAGACCAGGAGTATCTAGATTCTAAAGAAGAGTCCTGTAGAAGTTGTCCTCAGGACAACTGAGGAAGTGATCTATGCCCAGAGGTAGCATTCTGGGATAAAGAACAGTTGCAGGCTCTCATCAGTATAGGAAGTGAGGAAAAAGTTCAGAAGGGAGCAACAGCAATGTGGTTAAGGCCTCAGAAGTAGAACAGTTTCTTCTAGGCTAGTCTCAAGTTTATAAAGTCTACACTTTCTTCTAGCCCAGTTTCAATACTACAAAAATTTCAAGAAGCTACAAAGGAAACAGTTCTGTCACTGAACCAACAGAATGTCCCAGCTGACTAAAAGGGTTTAAATCTAGCAAAAGTTTATTGTTGCCTGAACATGTCTACATAGGAACTTTCAAAACCCTGATAAGGGAGGTGGCAGTGATCAAACTTTGCCCTGGATTAAAAACATTTTGGTAGCAATGAGAGCTTAGAGGGCTCTAGCCTGAGAAAAAAAGAATTCAAGAGTAGAACCATCTAATAACTTCCCTCCAGAAGTAGACAAAAATCTAGTCTTAACCTCAAATCCAAAGTCAAAAATCTAGTCTTAACATCAAGTCCAAAGTCAAGAAGAGGACTGAGCAAACAAAAAAATAAATCCCATCAATGAAGGGTATTTAGGATGACAGAGAAGCTTTAGACTACCAAAAAAAAAAAAAAAAAGACTCCAAAATATTTACAAGCAAAGACTCAAGAGAAAAAAAACAGCTTCAGCCACAATCTTGCCTTTAAAGAGGATTGTTACTTAGGAAAAGCTAGAAATGACCAACTGAAGAATGAACCATGAAGAAAAAAAATGTTTCTGTAATGTTATGAAATGCTACAATATAAAAGAACAAATGAGGAATATGGAATTTAATTTTAAAATCTTGAATGAAGAAAGCAGAACATTAAGATAGGTGTATGCATTAAAACTATGTAAAAAGGAAATTTTACACATATGTAAGTAAATAGAAAGAAGATAGTAAGATTGGTTTTGTTGCTAAAAGTTTCATAATGAAACATTTTTAAAAGAAAAATCTTGCCTTTATAATACATGATAAAGAGTATCTATTACTCATTAGTACTAGCATTCAACACACATTTAAAAAATGATACATGAAATGAAAAACTTGCATGTGAAAAAACAAAGAGGTGGATCATATGAAACCAACTTGGGAATGTTATTTAATTACTTAGCAATTTTCTCAGTTTTAAAAATGATAGTCCAATCATGTAATACTGAAAATTATATTTAGATTAAAATTAATAAAGTTTTTAGAATTTTAAAAAACCTATTTTTTTCCATCTCTAACCACATTTATGGTTAAAAATTGAAGTTTAAAAAGCAAACTAATAGACTTTAGCCTTAGTGAAGCAATGAAACTTTGGGACAAACTACTGCCTGAGGCTAAAAGTGTAAATTAAATGAAAATATAATGGAAATACAGAAATCATCTTACCTACACTCAATGCCACAAATAATATGAATATTTTGTTAATATATTTAAATGGGAAAATTGAATAAAACCTTTGTTATTAAGGCATCAATATTTCCAGGTAATAAAAAAGAGATTGATCAAACCAGATTTATACCAATCACGCTGACCAAACAATTGTTTGTGAGATTATAAAGAAAATAATATATTCTCTTTTAAGTGCTACAAACCTAAAAATATGCTGCAAGTATGAAAATCCAGATTAAAAGTTGGGGAACTTTCATTTGACAAAGAGTTTCACAATATAATTCCTTTAAAAAAATGAATTTCATATCACTTACATATGATTTGATTTATGATATAGGATTATGCATATCTTTTAAAATAAGTAGATTTATTGACCATATTCATTTGTTAAAAACTGTTATTAAATTTTGAAAACCATGATTGTTATCCTTTCACCAAAAATATAGTATTTCAATGCCATACCAACAATAGCAATATATTCAAAATGTGTATAATTAGGGTTCTTCTTTTGAGGTTAACTGACATGTTAAAACACCAATTTATAAATGTAATCAGGTAAATATTGTCAGATTTAAAATAGCTGAAATACACTAACTCAAAAGAACATATGACCTGCTTAATTTTAGAGCATATAGAAATCTCATCAACTAATCAACATTTTTAAAAAATTAAGTACATTTAGTAGCAGTATGAACTAACATGACAACCTGAAGAGTTTACAAATGATAGCTCCTCTTCTGGAGAAAGGTGAAATGAACACAAAAAAAAAAAAAAAAAATCAACAAAACCATTCTGATGGTTGTTAAATGTTTAATTCACAAAGATTAAACTATCAGTATAACTCCTAATATTAAGGATATTCAATTAAATTGAACAAGTTTCACATGAAGATATAAACTAAAACTTCTTCATAACTGGAATGGGTAATACTAATATTTAGCCTGCCCTTCTCTCCCTCTCTCTCTCTCTCTCTCTCTCTCTCTCTCTCTCTCTCTCTCTCAACCTTTATCTTCCGTCTTGGAATCAATACTATGTATTGGTTCTAAGGCAGAAGAGCAGTAAGGGCTAGGCAATGGGAATCAAGTGACTTGCCCAGAGTCACACAGCTAGGAAGTGTCTGAGGCCAGAGGTCAAATTTGAACCTAGAACCTCCCATCTCTAGGCCTGGCTCTCAATCAACTGAACCACCCAGCTGCCTCCAGCCCTTTTCATTGCTTTATTTTATGCAAAGTAATAAGTACTTACATTTAATTCTTCTGTTTATGTTAATTTTATTCAAATAAGGCTACTTCCAAAAGAAAAACATTTACACTGGATCATTTCAAATAACTAGGCTATTTTCCCCTAGTCAAACACAAATCTCCTCCTACTATCAAAGTTATTATGAAAATCGAATGAGAGGATATAAATTTGTTTTTGTAAACAATTACAGAAATATAAACTTATACTTTTTGGAACTGAATCTATTAAAATTTTGAATATATTGTTACGTTGCCAAGACAGATCTTAACATTTAAGCTTTCTTCTTGACAAACCCTGTTGTCTAATAAGCCCCAGTGTCTTTAATCATAAAGCAAACCCATTTTCAAGAAATTTTATTAATTCCCACACTCACTCAGATAATTATGGTCAAACTATATTTAAAATTTGAATCACCTGTATGCATCGTCTTCTTTCAAGTCTCATATCATCCTGATGGGGTGGGGGAAGGGAGGGAAGAGTCCAGCAGCAAAACTACAACTGTGTGAAGAAAAACAAATTATGATAAGAGATAACAAACACTGTGAAGAAAAACAAACTATGATAAGAGATAATGATACAAGACAATTACTCTTATCAAAGACCATCTAAAATATCTACAGTATTCCCTAACTAAACATGAGAATAAAATTATTTTAAGCTTTGAAGTCTTTCTGACTTGTACTTAAGATCAAATTTTTCTATGAGTTTTACGCAATATAGTGTCAACCTACTTAAAAATGCAAATACTCCTCAGGAAAAGGACAAACAAGAAATATGGGGAAATAAAGGATTTTTTAAAACAGCTAAATATGAAGAAAAATAATAACTACCACAGCCAATTTATATTATTCTAATATATTTAAATTAAGACTATTATTTAAGTTTCTTCATTCAATCCATCAACAACTGAGATTAAATAACACTGAATTACATTATTTTCATAACTGAACCTTTGCCAAGACAAGGAAAAAGGCAAAGAAAATACAAATTAGAAGAAAAATTGCAACAAAAACGAAAAAATTATCAATTCAAAATTTAAAGCAGTGCAAAGTATACACTATTTAGGATTACTTCCTTATGAGTAGCTTTCTCTTATCTATTTTAGATTATTAATCAGGTTTTATTTTGATTTCACTATCTTTTATTGTTCAACAATGGATTATCATTGGTCAATTTTTTTAATATTGAGAAAGCAAGCAATTGCATTATCACCCATCAAAAGATGTTAGAAGCAAGTGCCTGAATTTACTAACCTCAATCATTTCTACCTCTCTAAGAAGCAATCCTGAAACTTCCAGCACTTTGTATCTCTCTTGTAACTTATTACATCCTATATTAAAGTATACTTATTTCTATGTTCCTTTTACCTTCCCCACTATATCAAAAGTTTCCTGATGGTGCTATGATCTAATTCATCCTGGAATTCCTCTGTTTATTGCAGTGCCTTGTGCATAACAAACATTCAATAAATATTTGCTAAATGAAACCAGCCTTTTTCTAAAGGGACTTTCCAGATCAAACCCAATCCCTACTTTCCTTGTCCTATTATCAATTGTACCCTGCTACTCAACAGATGTGGTTAAAGTCACACAACCAAGTTATCCAATTTCCACAAGACCCTCAACAGCCAGGTGTTGTTTTTTTTTTACTTTCTTTTACTCTTTTCTAATAGACTCCCTGGTTCACTACACTTAGAAGTTTCAAATTTTTCTCTTCTGTCCCAAAGCCTCCCCCAAATTCCCCATCTCCCAACAGTCTTAGCTGAGAATATCTATTATCTTTTATTTGCTTTTAAGAAAAACACTCACTTCTCAAAAACCGCCTTTCATTATTCTTCCCCTCCCTTCCTTCCCCCCCATTGTTAATTTGTTAATAAACTTTCACTGGTTCCTACCATTACTCAAGCTATCTTCATATATACCTCTTTCTCAGCCAAATTCCTAGAAAAATATTCATTGTTTCCATTTCTGGTACTCTACCGGAGATTCCTCAATCCCAATGAACTTTACTCAAGTCTTCATCCTCCTTAACTTCTATGTTCCACTTTAATGTTGCAAAAAATCTCCTCCTAGTCTCTATTCTAAATTTGCCTTTCCCACTAGACTGTCAAGCCCTATTCTTTTGATTTCCTTTGTATCCCCAATACTTAGCAAAATGCTTAAATAGCAAGTACTATATATAAGAGCTTAATAAATGTTTTATTGAGAGTTTTTCAAGTATATTATACTAATATTATAGCTAACATTTACATGGCACCTACTATGTGCCAGATACCATGTTAAGTGTTATACAGTTATTATTTCACTTGGTTATCACATAACTCTAGGAGGTTAGTGCTATTATTATCCTCATTTTATAGATGAGGAAACTAGAGATTGCATCACTTAGCCAAAGACACCCAGCTAGTAAATTTCTGGGGCTGAATCTGAACTCAGGTCTTCCTGACCACGTTCCATTTCTCTACCCATTCTAACATCTACCTGACCTTACTCTATTTGGAACTTGGTATGAGTTTGAGAGATAATTTTTGTAATGATTCCTAGATACATTTTGGCTTTTCCTGCAGAAAAAAATTATAGTGAATTTCTACGCTTTATTACACAACTGTTGCAATTTTATTTACCTATAATTCTATACTACTGCCAAATAACTAACATTTCTCTTAACATAGCAAGACAGACTGTTCCCTAAGTCTTAAAAATGCACCTAAAGTATTCTGAAACATATTTTGACATAGGCCTAAACAATTTAAGAACAAAGTGAACTTAAGGGGTTTTTGAAGTTGAGCTAAGAAATCAATTTTTTAGTTTTCTAAAGATCATTACAAAAACTAAATCTGTGACACATCTAACAGGAAGATTAAAGCACATCTCTATATTCCTCATAATGAGTTGAATTACCTGATGAAAATTTAAGAAATGAAGTTTTTTAAAATTACTCTAACCAAAGATAGTAAGGGGTGGGGTTGGAGGGTTGGTAAAAAACTATTGGTGGATTTATGAATTGGTTCTACTATTCTAGAAAGCAATTTGAAGTAATACTATATAAGGTACTTAAATAAAATGTGTATACCATTTGACATTGAGAGTCAATAAGGCATATATCCTATGGAGGTCAAAGATATAAAGGTTCTATGTGAACCAAAAGATTAAAAACAGTACTTTTTATGGCAGGAGATCATTTAAAATTAAACTGTTAATGACTAAGAAATTGCTAAACAACTGTAATAGGAAAGCAATAGAATTAGCTTTTAGAGAAGTCAAGAAAAAAATGAAAAGGGTGGGAGGAGCCACTAGATTTTGTATCAAAATATAATTAACAATTTTGGATAATAATTTCAGCTAAATGATGAGGTCAGAAGCTAAATTGCAGAGAATTCAGAAAAGAGTGAGAGGGAGATTAGAAAAAAAGGAGGAAAGCCCAGCTTTCTTCCACAAGTACTTGGGCAAGGATCAAAGAAGAACACAAGCAGCAAACCAAAGGATAAAACACAGTGGGATGTTTTTTCCAAACCAAGTTAGCACAAGAGAGACAGCTAGACTAACAAGACACTGGGGAGGAAGTTCACCTAGGAAGGTCCACACCAAGCCTTCCAGGACAGAGATTAGACTGAGCTATTCAGCTCTGTACCAGGACAAGAAAATGGCTTTAGATACAACTCTTACAGAATGTGAAGATATATGGCCAGAAAGGAACAGGAGTGAGTCCAGAGCAGCATCACTCTTGACTAGACAGTGGAAGGGAGAAATCTGCCAGTTAAGCTAAACCAAAGCACTTTATAATTATTATTTCATTTGATCCTTACAACTACTCTGGGAGATAAGTATTATTATCATCCCCACTTTACAAATGAGGAAACAGGAGGTTAAAAGACTTGTCTAGTCACATAGCTAGTAAGTGTCTAATGCTGGATTTGAACACAGGTCTTACAGACTCCAGGGTCTAGCAGACCCATGCATGAAAAAAAGAATGAATATTGGACAAGGCTGCAGAAAAGGAGTAATAGTAATGTCTCTCTGACCTTAGAGCAAGGACAGGGATTTAGTCCACTGACAAATGGGTGTATAAACAAGTAACCAGGGCAAAGACTCTTAATCAAGAACACACCTGCAATACTTTCCAAGTAACTGACAAGTATTGAGGCCAGCAGAAATCTACCAGAGAACCAACCAAAACAACTAGGTTGTAGATGTTCAGGAATACAAAAGACTGATTAAAGAACCCCACTTCACAAAAAGATATCTACAATTAAAAAAGAAAAAACACAAAACACTATTAAAGAACTAGGGATTTCCAAGCCAAAAACACAGGAGAGAATTAACCACACAATACCTACCTCCAGAGAAAAATACAGCTTGATCACAATGTCAACCAGAATTCTTCAGGAGGAAAAAAATATATATATAGTCTTCAAATCAGAATAAAATGAGATCTCTAGAGTAGAGGACTGAAAAGTGATATTACCCAGAAAAAAGTGTGAAAGAATAATTAATACAAATACAAATACAAAGTGGCAAGTAGACAGTCTGGAGTCATTAAGACTTGACTTCAAATCCAGCCTCAGACACTTGTGTGACCCTGGGCAAGTCACTTAACCCTGTTGGCCTCAGTTTCCTCATCTATAAAATGACCTGATGAAAGAAATGCCAAACCACTTCAGTATCTTGACTAATAAAACCCCAAAAGGGGTTGACACAACTGAATAACTGAACACCAACACAAAGAGTTCAAAACCTTACCCAAGTAACAGATTCCATGAAAATTAAAACGGCAAACAAAAGAAACAGATCCATAAGATACAAGACATATTCTAAAAGTTAAAAAATAATAATACAAAATTACATTTTTTAAAACAGACCTTGGGAAAAAACACAGGAGGGGGGGTAGCCCCCAAAATTCAGAATGACTGAACTACCTGAAAGACATAACCAAAATAAAAGCCTAAATACTACATGTCAGATAATCATAATGGTAAACGCAGGGTTATTTTAAAAAGTCAAATATTAAAAATAAAAAGAATCCCCAGGCATTACCTAAAAGAAACCCCAAATCAAAAGCTTTTAGGAAGGTTAACTGCCATAATCCAGAACTTTCTGGACAAAAATACTTTAAGCATCCAGATAGAAAGCATCAAAAAAAAAAAATCAGTCAGGATTATTCAACATTTGGCAACTGTCAGTATAAAGGAAAAGAAAGTTTAGAAAATGATATTCTAAAAGACTTTTTCAAAACACCAGAAGAACTGAATATAATCACACAGTGAGGAATATGAAATTTTAATGAAATACAAGCAGATTGGGGGGGGGGGGTGTTAGAAAGAAATACAAAAGGGGCAGCTGGGTAGCTCAGTGGATTTGAGAGCCAGGCCTAGAGATGGGAGGGTCCTGGGTTCAAATTAGGTCTCAGACACTTCCTAACTGTGTGACTCTGAGCAAGTCACTTAACTCCCATTGCCTAGCCCCAACCATTCTTCTGCCTTCTAAGACAGAAGATAAGGGGGAGGGGAGGGGAGGGGAG
>NC_058132.1:420144619-420211269 GCF_016433145.1 Gracilinanus agilis | reverse complement strand
AGGGAAGGGAAGGGAAGGGAAGGGAAGGGAAGGGAAGGGAAGGGAAGGGAAGGGACTGAAAACACAAATAGAAAACTATAAAAAGAGGAATATATAAGTAGAGAAGGAGACACAAGAATTGTTTTAACCTGAACAAGTTTTAAGGATAAAAAAACATATACCCTACTCACAAAATTTAGTGTAGACCAAATGAAAACAAGATTGAAATAGAAATGGGGAGAACAGACAGCAAGAAAGGGATCTTCAAAGGAAAGAAATAAAAGCAAATGATGACTGAAAGAGAAGAGAGAGGGGCAACTGGGTAGCTCAGTGGATTGAGAGACAGGCCTAGAGAAGGGAGGTCCTAGGTTCGAATCCGGCCTCAGACACTTCCCAGCTGTGTGACCCTGGGCAAGTCACTTGACCCACATTGCCCACCCTTACCACTCTCTTCTACCTAGGAGCCAATACACAGAAGTTAAGGGTTTTAAAAAAAAAGAAAAGAAAAGAAAGAGAAGAGAGGACAAGCAAAGTAGATTTCATCAAGCATAGATCATTATGATTATTCACACCCCTCACATTACCCTCATCTTTGTAAAGAGAAAGTGTTACAGAATAGATGATAGAAAAAACACAATTAACAACAAAAAGTGTAAATATTATTAGGATGAACTCACTCATACAACCAAAGATAACAAAATGAATTAGAAAACAGAATCTATTACTATTGTTTATAAGAAGCATACTAGAGATTTCACAAAGTTAAAATAAGGAATAGTAAAATCAGCTATGCTCAAATGGACTCAAAAGAAACAGAAGCAATCATGATCTCACAGTCAGTAAACATTTCTTACTAGCTTACCATGTGCCAGACACCATGCTATGTCCTGGGGAAACCAAAAAAAGGCAGAAAATAGTTCCAGCCCCCAAGGAGTTCACAATCTAATTAAGAGAGGTAAGCAAATAGATGTGCTTGAAAGAGATCAACAGGAAAAAAATTACACTTTAAAATACCCAAGGCAATAATCAATGATGTTTCAGACATTTAAATAAAAGAGTATGAAACAGTTAAAATTATAATACTTGAGTAATTCAATGTACCCCTTTCAGACCTAAAAGAATCTAAGAAATTAATTATTTAAAAAAGAATCTTAAATGTTAGTTATGATAAACTTTTTTTTTTAACCCTTGTACTTCTGTGTACTGTCTCATAGGTGGAAGAGTGGTAAGGGTGGGCAATGGGGGTCAAGTGACTTGCCCAGGGTCACACAGCTGGGAAGTGGCTGAGGCCGGGTTTGAACCTAGGACCTCCTGTCTCTAGGCCTGTATGATAAACTTTTGATGATTATTGAGAATGGAAACATATGGGGATTGGGATAATGTACGTTTAACATGAGAGCTATATACAAAACTACACAAATGCAAAAAAGCAGAAAACGGTAAACACATCCTTTACTAACCTAACTGAAAAAGGTATTATTTAGTAAAGAACCTCTAAATAAAACATTAAAAAGTAATTACAGACAAAATAATTCTATCCCAAAAAAAATGAGTAAAAGAAAATTACAATGGCACAACAAAGTTTTTTTGTGATGTAATCAAAGTAACTCATAAAGGAAATTTTATATTGTTAAAACACTTTCTTCAAAAAATAAGAATAATAAATGGCTTGGGCATGAAATTTTAAAAATTATAAACAAAAAAAAATTTTAACCAGTTTTGTGCAAAAGTAGGAATTCTAAAAATCAATAAAGAGTAAAAAAAATTAAAGAGACAAAATTAAAAGCTGCCTGTTGAGGAGAGTAGGGAATAATAAAATATAATTAATTGAATAATTTGATTATAAAAGAAGAAAACCAAACCAGCTTAAAAAGGAGAATTCAGGACAAATGTAGAAAAAATAAAGAAAACTATTAGGGACTATTCTGCCCAATAAAACTGTTTTTAAATAAAAGGACTAAATATTTACCAAAAAATACTCAAAGAACAAGCAATTGCAATATTATATAAAGTGTATGAAAAATAGGAACAGGACTTTTTTTTCTTAATACAAATATTGTCTTGATAACTAAACCTGGAAGAGGCAGAAAACTACAAGCTAATTTACGTGTATACAAACAAAATTCTCAAATAAAATATTAGCAAAAAGGCTAAAGCAGCATATTCAAAAATTATATGTACTATGGCCAAACTGGATTTATACCAATAATAAGGGGTTGATATTAATATCAGTAAAATTATTGATATAATAAACCATATCAATGACAAGAATAAAAATCATTTTAAACAAATGAAAACATTAGTAATAGCAGTATTGGTACTTGACATCTATTATGTGCTGGGTACTATTAATAAGCACTTGTCAAATATTACCTTATTTTATCATCTCAACAACGCTGGGAAGTAGGTATTGTTATTTCTATTTTGTAAATGAGGAACTGAAGAAAACAGGTTAAGTAACTTCCCAGTCACATTGCTAGTAAGTGTCTGAGACTGCATTTTAACTCAGGTTTTTTTAAAGAGTATTTTCTTTTAGAAGAAAGAATAGCAAAAAAATGAAGTTGTTCTTAAGCAAGTATATAACAATGATGGCAAGCCTATAGCACACATACCATAAAAGGCACATAGAGGCCTCTCTATGGGCACGCCTGCAGCCACCCACCAGAGTTCCTTACTAGAAGGCCAAAAGAATTCAGGGTGGAGGCATTCTCCTCCCCCTTTCCATAAGCCTGAGGATATTCCTCACTCCCCCTGCCCTTCTGCCCAGCAGCCCAATGGGAGCACTTCTACCCTCCTATGCCTGGGGTAAGATGGGAGGGGTAGGGGGGTGCACATGTTGTATGAGAGTGTGGTGCAGATGACAGCCTGTTGAGTCTGTGGTGAAAGTAATTCCGTAGTGAGGTTGTAGTGCAGTACATAGGTGAAAGGGAGCAGAGCTAGAGAGGAACAGAGCACTAGGGCCACTCTCCCCTTTCGACAGTCTCTCATCACCACACCTCTGCCCAGCAGCCCAATGGGAGTGCTTCTTCCCTCCTTGTCTGGGGCAGAGGTGTAGGGGGGTGGGGAGGAGGCGGGGTTGCAGTGTAACATGACTGCAAGGTGAGGGAGAGCACAGCATGGCACTCCATCTCTAAAAAGATTCACCATCACTGGTATACAGTATATTTAGAACCAAGAACTAATATTATATGTAATGAAAATCAACTAACTACAGGCCTTTCCAGTAAGATCCCAATATTCTTCTTCCACATCCCAAGGAAGACATCCATTAGCACCACTATTACTTAATAAAGCAATAGAAATGTTAGCTACAGCAATATGGCAAGAAAAAAGACATTACAGGATTAAGAAAAATCAACAAGGAAACAAAGCTATCACTTTTTTTTAAGATATGGTGGTTGGGGTAGCCAGGTGCCACAGTGGATTGAGAGCAGACTGATAGGGTGAAAGGCCCTGGGTTCAAATCTATCCTCAGACACTTCTTAGTTATGTGACACTAGGCAAGTCACTTAACCCCCACTGCCTAGCTCTTACTGCTCTTATGCGTTGGAATCAATTCTAAGATGGAAGGTACAGGTTTAAAAAAAAACACATCATCATGGTGGTTAACTTAGAGAATCCTAGATATCAACTAAAAACTAAATAAAACAATAATGCCTACAAAGTTTTAAGATATAGAATAAATCCATATAAATCACCAGTATTTACACTATTCAGCAGGAATATTAAACCCAGAAAGAAAAGAGATAGGAAGAGAAACTCCATTCAAAAATCTAGCTGAATAAATCAGCAAAACGCTTCACGGAAATAAAGACAAACATAAACAAGAGAAATATTCATTTTGGTAGTGGGTACTTGATGATTAACTGATGGGAGATGGGGGGAGAAGCTAGGTGGCTCAGTGATTCAAGAGCTAGAGCTAGAAACTGGAAGTCCTAGGTTCAAATATGACCTCACACACTTCCTAGCTGTGTGTCCCAGGGCAAGTCACTTAATCCCCATTGCCTAGCCTTTACTGCTTACTCTTCTGCCTGAGAACCAAAACACACTATTAATTCTAAGATGGAAGGTAAGGGTTTAAAAAAAATTTTTTTAATTGATGATGGGTTGGCTGAGCCAATAAAAATGACAATACTAGCAATTTACTTATTCAGTGATATAAAACTACAAAAGGTTTTAACAGAGCAAGGTAAAAAAAATGATGAAATTGAAGGAAAATAGGAAAAGTAGGGACAGAGATCCCATAAAGTAATGCCAGTAATCAACTTTAAAATGTTTATAAGCCTAGACTTCCTTTCTCTTCTTCTCCAGGTACATGATATTCAGAATTCAAAATCATGCCTTGGGGCTAAGTACTGTTCCACGTGGCCAATACCCATTCCCATTTTTTTTAAAACCCTTACCTGGTGTCTTGGAATCAATACTATGTATTGGCTCCAAGGCAGAAGAGTGCTAAGGGCTAGGCAATAGGGATTAAGAGACTTGCCCAGGGTCACCCAGCTAAGAAGTCTCTGGAAGCCAGATTAGAACCTAGAACTGAGCCACCCAGCTGCCTCCTCCCATTCCCACTTTTAAGGTTACAATTGTATGTTTTCTTCTCTCATTATAAGGAAGCAAGGTGGTGCAATGGATAAGAATTCTGATTTTGTAATCAAGAAGGCCTGAATGCAAATCCCACCATACTACTTATAAGACCCTGGTCAAATCATTTCAACTCAGTTTATCTGTAAACTGTGGCTAATAATAGTATCAACCTCACCATTTTGTAGTTAAGAACAAATGAATATATTAACAATAGTCCATGACAAACCTTAAATCACAATATAAATGCTAGACATTATTTTTATTATTATTAAATTTTACAGTCATAGGCCTTATCAGGTCATATGTTCATTCAACAAAAAGGTATTTTGTGACCATTCATATCTCTCTCCAAAGAAGGATTCTATGCAATAAATTTTTGGTATCTACAGAGTAGGACAAAAAACACAAATACAGTAATAAAGTAAGTAGAGAGAGCTAATTACTAGATCCTAAGGTGCTCACTTAGTAGTCTCTCCCCAACTGACACCATGCTTCTGCAACAAGGTTGCACAAGACAACCCAAAAACTCTTTGCAACAGAAATCAACCTAAAGAGCTTATAACTAAAAAGGAGAGGGAATGGGAAAAGAATAAATGTCTATGGTTGTGTAGTACTCCACTAAGAAGGAGATTTAGAGCCAAGCATCCATCAAAAGATAGTTTTCTCCCAGAGACTAAGGTCAGTGAACCATGAACGCTAAGCATGAAGAGCTGAAAGTAGGGTCATGGAGAAACTACACTAAAAGGAGAATGAGTCAGAAAGTGAGTGATAGAAGACTGGAAATGGGAGGGTAATTTACTGAAATTACCAACGATTTCAGAGCAAAGAAAATTTAAAGACCTTGAGCATAAAGAAAATAAAATACCAAAGTTTATAGAATACCAAATATCTTAAATATTCCTATCTCAGAAAAGGAAACAGAACTAGCCATAGGAAAAAAAGATCTGTTACAGATGGATTTCACATGAGAATGCTATCAAACTTTTATTTTCAGAAATGAAAAAGAATCCTACCAAATTCCTCTCAAGACAGTCCTAAATCTTAAACTAGGAAGAAGAAGGAAAAAAAGCACAGGAAAACTATTAAATGAAATCCTATTAAACATATTACAGCTATTTCTCCAAGAAATCATCAATTATGGCCAAGATTTATGCCAGGGATGAAAAGATAGTACAAAATTAGGAGAAAAATTAAAATTAATCACATTGAAAAAATTTTTAATCCAAAACCACATTATTACCATTATAGAGGAATAAAAGGCCTCTGGCAAAACAGTAATTTATACTAAAATCCTTCTCATAAAAAGTATCTAACAATAGCCAAAAGCAAGGAATACATTAGAACCTTTGACAATAAATACTAAAGTAAGGATGATGACTCTATCCTCATTCATTTGATATAATTCTGGAAATGCTGGTATCATCAATAAGAAAAGAGAAATAAGTTAAAGGTATAAAGAGGAAATAAAAGAAATCCCTATTTGCTAATAACATGATGATTTACTCAAGAGATAAAAACATATATGTAGTATCTGGGTATAAAATAAAAAACTATTCCTCAATAAATAAGTGTCAAAGAATATGAACATTTTTCTCAAAAGAACTGTATACTGTTAAGACACCAAATAACTAATACTAAGAGAAGTGCAAATCAAAACTCTGAGGCTCACTTCATAAGCTGTAAATTGGCAAAGATGACAAAAATGGAAATCCTCACCAGAAGAAGGGTTGTGGGAAAGACAGACACACTAATGCAGTGTTGGTGGAGCAGTTAAATGGCACAACCAAGTGGGCAGCTAGGCCTAGAGAAGAGAGGTCCTGGATTCAAATGTGACCTCAGATACTGTGCAGCTCTGTGACCCTGGACAAGTCATTAGGTCCCCAATGCTCTTACCACTATTTTGTTTTAACTCTTACACAATATTGATTCTAAGATGTAAGGTATGGGTTAAAAGAAAGAAATGGTACAACCATTTTGGAAGACAATCTGCAATTATATAAATAAATAACATTCATACTCTTTGACCTTTTCAGAAATTCCATTCTCTTATACTTGAAAGAAGACTGACTTTTAAAAAAAAGTGAAGGAGGGGCATATACACCAAAATATTTGTGGTGGTACTTTTTTGTGAAAGTAAAGAACTGGAAACAAAAAAGATGTCTATCAATTGGGAAATAGTTAAACAAACTATGGTACATGAATATATAATGGAGTATTACAGTGCTATTTTAAAATTAATGAATGTAATAAATGTAAAGATGGGGGGGGGGGGGTCTATAACCATGATGACAAACCAATGGCACACATGCCCAAGATGGCACACAGAGACCTCTCTGTCCTCTCCATGGGCACAAGCAGGCCCCTGGATTGGCCAGCTGGGAGGCTGGCCCCACCCCCCAAACACAGGGGATGGGGCATACAAGCCTCTCTCCACAGTTGCAGCGGCTGGGCATAACTAAGCTAGACTCAGGCCTGGGCATGGCAGCCCCCCCACACCTCCAGGAGAGCTGAACAGCAATGGGCATGCCCCTCGAATTAAAGATAGATTCTACCTACCTATCACCCTGCAAAAGGTACAAAGTCCTTTTAGTCTTTGAGGACATCCTTACTGGGTGAATAGAACAGTCCTGCTTTTATAAACAAAGAACTGACTGGTCTTGGTCCTCAGGATGGCAGGGACACTAATTAAAATAATCCTCTGAGCAAATCCAAGGCTGAGCCCCATTCACCAAACCCAATCAGATCCTCCCTAATCCCTCAAAGGAGGAAGAAGAGGAAATCACAGCCCCGCCCTGGTCTATCTGAAAACCTACAGAATGTAGGGCTCAAACCAGCTAACACCTTGAGGGTCTCCATGGGGCCATCCTATCCACACCCACCACAGTAGAGCTAGAAGGGCAGAATACATGTCTCAGGCAATAAACCTTTTACTCCCCACCAGAAAGGGAGGCAGAAGAGTAGGTGGGGACATCTATTCCTGTGGAAAGGGTAGAAGACCTCAAATATCTCTTTCACAACAGAAAAAACAGCTGCTGAACACTTTGGTATAAGTAGTCCCCTCCTCCTCTCTGTTATCTTAACCCCTCCTGTTTATCTGTTGCTTTAACTCTTAATTACCTGACCCCATAACTACTCCTCTCCTCATATTCTAAAAGCACCCAGCTACCCAGGCAGATAAAACCCTAATTCAATTGAGGGAACCAGTAGCTAAAGCGGATCCCTCAGAAACACCGGTAAAGCAAAGAAAAACCCCAACCCCTGGCCTGAGGTCTCAGTACCTCAGAGGCCTATTAAATGCCCAAGGCTTCCAGGATATTTCCATTCACTCCAGTTCTAGCTACACACATGTGGGATACCTTAGAGAATGCCCTCAGCTTTCTTGCAGGGTTGCCTTTCACTTTTACTGAATATCCCCAAGACTGGCACACATGTATGATATTCATACAGGATAGATGGGTTAATCAAAACCCCTTCTGGTACAAGATAAGAGTTGGGTCACTGACCCTTTTCCTTTTAATATGACACATGCACTGTGTAGAAATTACAACGGGAACCCTGTCACCTCCAGGAAGAGAATGATGATGTATTCCTCTAATTGTACATACTGGTGTCAATGTGAAATCTGATGAACCCCAAGTTTTAGAAATAGCTTATAGGCTGGAGACCCCAAAGCTTGTGCTTGTTCCCTGTTCCCAGGAGAATCCACCCTGAAGGGGATCTCAGGCTAGCAGTTGCAGACTCAATAATGGACTCTAGGGTAAATGCTAAATACCCTTTTGTCTTGAGGTAGTCTTCCCCATAGAATCTAAGACCCTTTCCCCGGAAGGCACACCTGGGCAGGAACCATCCTTTAGTATCCATTGTGCAGGCAGCCCCTTCCCTTTATACCCTAGCCTCTGGCTAGGGTTCCTTTCCCTAGGCTTGATGGTAAATTCCATCCTTACCAGTATAATGTCAATCATCTTTCCCAGCCCCTGGATCTTCCCAAATGGTATATAAGTTCCCCAATTTCCTTTGTTCCTCAGAGTGGTCATCTAGCCTGGTGTCACTCCCAGAGGGTCAGGGAGCAGAGCTAAGCAGTGTTCAATCCTCGGACTCAACATAAGGCGCAGCTCTGTTTAGAGGCCTAATCAGCCCTGTTCCCCCTTTCCCTTGATTAAAGAGTGGCTTTATGACTATTTAATAGTTCTGTGTTTTTTCTAAGTTAACACTGGTATCCATGTAACATCAACAGCCATGCCTTTGCATGCAATCAGGGGCAGGGCATGCAGGTGGGGGCAGAGCATAGTACACAAGGGGGCTCCGGCCCTGGGGGAAGGGGAGGATGGTATGGGGTCCATAAAAAGTTCCAAAAGGTACCCCCCATCACTGATCTATAGGAACTGATGTAAAATGAAGTGAGCAAAGTCAATAAATAACACAAATGACTGCAACATGTAAAGAAAAACAATAACCATCCAAAAATAATAATGTTACAAAATTACAAAGAAAAAACATGCCTCCAAAGAAGACATTCCTACCATATCTCTTTACAGTGAGGGAGATCTACAAGTGTTCTATGCTGCACATATTTTCAGATTTTTAATTATTGAATTAATCAGTTATGCTGATATTTTGCTCTATTTCTGTCTTTAAAATATTTATGAGATTGTTGTCCAGAAGGGAGAGGAATTTAAGTGAATTAATTGCCCAGGATCCCACAGCTAGAAAGTATCTGAAGCCAGATTTAAACCTAGGTCTAACATCTCTAGGTCTGGCTCTCTCTCAATCCACTTAAGTCACTTCCTTTAGAGTCTGTCAAATTTCTTTTTTGCTTGCATTTATATTGTTGACATTTAGCACACATACTTCTTTTTATCCCTTCCCTTCCATTCTTCCTTTCTAAACAAATTGAGCAGTAGACAGGAATTCAACTACTGAATCATTTAGTAGCTAAGCTAACCTAAACAAGTTAGTCATTCTACTTGGTGCTTCATTTTCCTTTATATGTAAAATAGGGGAAATAACAGCATGTACCTCCCAAAGAAGCTGTGAGGATCAAGTGCTTTAAAATTATAAAGAACTAGGATGAAAGAATAAAAGAAGCCCAGAACATAAAATGGGGGAATTTGTGGACACATTTTGACATTAAAGTTTGAGAAACACTAAACTAAGTAGTGTAAATTTAAACAATTCCCAGTTTCTACTTGACAATCATCAGATTGAGTCAAAGAATAAATCAATTTCAACAAAGAGAAATTCAATGAGACAATATTCTAAAATTTATAAAATGCAAAGTAATACTTAAGGGAAATTCTTTAATTTTAAATGCATGCATCAAAAAAAAGAACAGATCAATGAATTGGTCAACCAACTTTTAAAATAATTTAACTAATAATACTGGTGCTAGTTCTTTTTTAATTAAATATATAAATAATTAGCTAAATTGACTTTTTTAATTTTTTTTTATTTTTTTAACATTTATTAATATTCATTTTTAACATGGTTACATGATTCATGCTCCACCTTTCCCCTTCAACCCCTCCTCCTGCACCCCCCCCCCACCCATGGCCCATGCGCATTTCCACTAGTTTTGTCATGTGTCCTTGATCAAGACCAATTTCCAAATTGTTGGTAGTTGCATTGGTGTGGTAGTTTCGAGTCCACACCCTCCATCATGTCCACCCCGACCCATGCCTTCAAGCAGTTGTTTTTCTTATATGTTTCCTCTCCTGCAGCCCTTCCTCTGAATGTGGGTAGCGTCTTTACCATAAATCCCTCAGAATTGTCCTGGGTCATTGTATTGCTGCTGGTACAGAGGTCCATTACATTCAATTTTACCACAGTATATCAGTCTCTGTGTATAGAGTTCTTCTGGCTCTGCTCCTTTCCCTCTGCATCAGTTCCTGGAGGTCTCTCCAGTTCGCCTGGAACTTCTCCAGTTTATTATTCCTTTTAGCACAATAGTATTCCATCACCCGCATATACCACAGTTTGTTCAGCCATTCCCCAATTGAAGGACATACCCTCCTTTTCCAATTTGTTGCCACCACAAAAAGCGCAGCTATGAATATTTTCGTACAAGTCTGTTTATCTATGATCTCTTTAGGGTACAAACCCAGCAATGGTACGGCTGGATCATAGGGCAGGCATTCTTTTATAGCCCTTTGACCATGATTCCAAATTGCCAGCCAGAATGGCTGGATCAGTTCACAGCTCCACCAGCAATGCATTAATGTCCCAACTTTGCCACATCCCCTCCAACATTCATTACTCTCCCCTTCTTTCATTTTAGCCAATCTGCTAGGTGTGAGGTGATACCTCAGAGTTGTTTTGATTTGCATTTCTCTAATTATTAGAGATTTGGAACACTTTCTCATGTGCTTATTGATACTTTTGATTTCTTTACCTAAATTGACTTTTTTTAAACAAAGAAAATCAAATTATCAACATCAAAAATGAAAGAGTTATTTTACTCAATTATAAAACAGCAGAATTTATAATCTAACTGAAATGAATATTTTAAGATTACAAATTGCCTAAGGGATAAGGGATACCAGCTCAAAGCAAACCTCTGGTTTAAAAGAAAATAGTGTAAGAAGAAGGGGTGGGTCTAGGGGAGGATACAAAAATGTCAGTGAATACACAACTAACAATTGTAACTCTGAATGTGAACCAGATGAACTCTCTCATAAAAGGAAAGCAAATAGCAGAGTGGTTCAGAAACCAAAATCCTACCATAGGTTGTCTACAAGAAACACATATGAGGCGGGTTGACACACACAAGTTCAAGATTAAGGGTATGAGCAAAATCTTTTGGGCATCAAATGAGGAAAAGAAGGCAGGAGTGGCTATTATGATCTCTGACAAAGCCAAAGTAAAAATAGATATGATTAAAAAAGACAGGGAAGGTCATTACATCCTGATTAAAGGCAGTATAAACAATGAGGAAATAACACTGCTCAATATATATGCACCAAGTGGCATAGCATCCAAATTCATAAAGGAGAAACTGGCAGACCTCAAGAAGGAAATAGATAGTAAAACCATAATAGTGGGAGGTCTAAATATTCCTCTTTCAGATCTAGATAAATCAAACCAAAAAATAAATAAGAAAGAGGTAAGAGAGGTGAATGAAGTCCTACAAAAATTAGATTTAATTGATATGTGGAGAAAAATAAATAGGGACAAAAAGGAATACACCTTCTTTTCAGCTGCACATGGTACATTTACAAAGATTGACCATGTAATAGGGCATAGAATCATTGCAAACAAATGCAAAAAAGCATATATAATAAATGTAACCTCAGATCATAATGCAATAAAAATAATACTTAGTAAGGGCACCTGGACAGGCAAATCAAAAACCAATTGGAAATTAAACAATATGATTCTCCAAAACCAAATTGTCAAAGAAGAAATCATAGAAACAATCAACAATTTCATTGAAGAGAATGACAAGGATGAGACATCCTACCAAACTCTGTGGGATGCAGCCAAGGCAGTACTCAGGGGGAAATTTATATCCTTGAGTGCATATATTAACAAATTAAGGAGGGCAGAGATTAATGAATTGGGTATACAACTCAAAAAATTAGAAAGCAAGCAAATTAAAAACCCCCAGATGAAAACTAAATTAGAAATACTAAAAATTAAGGGAGAAATTAATAAAATCGAAAGTAAAAGAACTATTGAATTAATAAATAAGACTAAAAGCTGGTATTTTGAAAAAACAGATAAAATAGACAAAGTACTGGTCAATCTAATAAGAAAAAGGAAAGAAGAAAACCAAATTGACAGTATTAGAGATGAAAAGGGAGACCTCACCTATAATGAAGGGGAAATTAAGGCAATCATTAAGAACTATTTCGCCCAATTATATGGCAACAAATATAACCATCTAGGAGATATGGATGAATATTTACAAAAATATAAATTGCCTAGATTAACAGCAGAAGAAATAGAATACCTAAATAATCCCATATCAGAAACAGAAATTGAACAAGCCATTAAAGAACTCCCTAAGAAAAAATCACCAGGACCTGATGGATTCACAAGTGAATTCTATCAGACATTCAAAGAGCAACTAATCCCAATACTATACAAATTATTTGATATGATAAGCAAAGAAGGAGTCCTACCAAATTCCTTTTATGACACAAATATGGTACTGATCCCAAAGCCAGGTAGACCAAAAACAGAGAAAGAAAACTATAGACCAATCTCCCTAATGAACACAGATGCAAAAATCTTAAATAGAATATTAGCAAAGAGACTCCAGCAAGTAATTAAGAAGATCATCCACCATGATCAGATGGGATTTATACCAGGAATGCAAGGATGGTTCAACATTAGGAAAACCATCCACATAATTGACCATATCAACAGTCTAACAAACAAAAATCACATGATTATCTCAATAGATGCTGAAAAACCCTTTAACAAAATACAGCATCCATTCCCTATTGAAAACACTGAAAATTATAGGAATAGAAGGACCCTTCCTAAAAATAATAAACAATATATACCTAAAACCATCAACAAGCATTATATGCAATGGGGATAAATAGGAAGCCTTCCCAATAAGATCAAGAGTGAAACAAGGATGCCCATTATCACCTCTATTATTCAACATAGTACTAGAAACACTAGCAATAGCAATTAGAGAAGAAAAAGAAATTGAAGGTATCAAAATAGGCAATGAGGAGATTAAGCTATCAGTCTTTGCAGATGATAAGATGGTATACTTAAAAAATCCTAGAGAATCAACTAAGAGGCTGGTAGAAATAATCGACAACTTTAGCAAAGTGGCAGGATACAAAATAAATGCACATAAATCATCAGCATTTCTATATATTTCCAACACATTAGAGCAGCAAGAGGTAGAAAGAGAAACATCATTTAAAATCACCTTAGACAATATAAAATACTTGGGAATCTATCTACCAAAACAAACACAGCAATTATACAAAAACAACTACAAAACACTTTCCAAACAAATAAAAATGGACCTAAACAAATAAAAATAGACCTCAACAATTGGAAAGCCATTAATTGTTCATGGGTAGGACGAGCTAACATAATAAAAATGAACATTCTACCCAAATTAATTTACCTATTTAGCGCCATACCTATCAAATTACCAAAAAACTTCTTTACTGAATTAGGAAAAACTATAACAAATTTCATTTGGAATAACAAAAGATCAAGAATATCAAGGGAAATAATGAAAAAAAATGTAAAGAAAGGGGGCCTAGCAGTACCAGATATTAAACTATACTATAAAGCAGCAGTCATCAAAACAATATGGTACTGGCTAAGAGATAGAAGGGAGGATCAGTGGAATAGACTTGGGGTTAATGATGTCAACAAGACAGTGTATGATAAACCCAAAGAGCCCAACTTTTGGGACATGAATCCACTATTTGACAAAAACTGCTGGGAAATCTGGAAAACAATATGGGAAAGATTAGGTTTAGATCAACATCTCACACACTACACCAAGATAAATTCAGAATGGGTGAATGACCTGAACATAAAGAGGGAAACTATAAATAAGCTAAGTGAACACAAAATAGTATACTGTCAGATCTCTGGGAAGGAAAGATTTTAAAACCAAGCAAGAGTTAGAGAAAATTACAAAATGTAAATTAAATGGTTTTGATTATATTAAGCTAAAAAGCTTTTGTACAAACAAAAACAATGTAGTCAAAATCAGAAGGGAAACAACAAATTGGGAAGAAATCTTTATAACAAAAAACTCTGACAGGTGTCTAATTACTCAAATATACAAAGAGTTAAAACAATTGTATAAAAAATCAAGCCATTCCCCAATTGAAAAATGGGCAAGAGACATGAATAGGCAATTCTCAGGTAAAGAAATCAAAAGTATCTATAAGCACATAAGAAAGTGTTCTAAATCTCTAATAATTAGAGAAATGCAAATCAAAACAACTCTGAGGTATCACCTCACACCTAGCAGATTGGCTAAAATGAAAGAAGGGGAGAGTAATGAATGCTGGAGGGGATGTGCCAAAATTGGGACATTAATGCATTGCTGGTGGAGTTGTGAACTGATCCAACCATTCTGGCTGGCAATTTGGAACTATGCTCAAAGGGCTATAAAAGAATGCCTGCCCTTTGATCCAGCTATACCCCAAAGAGATCATAGATGAACAGACTTGTACGAAAATATTTATAGCTGTGCTTTTTGTAGTGGCAAAAAACTGGAAAATGAGGGGATGTCCTTCAATTGGGGAATGGCTGAACAAATTGTGGTATATGCTGGTGATGGAATACTATTGTGCTCAAAGGAATAATAAACTAGAGGAGTTCCAGGTGAACTGGAAAGACCTCCAGGAACTGATGCAGAGTGAAAGGAGCAGAGCCAAAAGAACACTGTACACAGAGACTGATATATTATGGTAAAATCAAATTCAATGGACTTCTGTACCAGCAGCAATGCAATGACACAAGACAGCTATGAGGGATTTATGGTAAAGAACACTGCCCACATTCAGAGGAAGAACTGCAGGAGAGGAAACATAGAAGATAATCAATTGCTTGAATGCATGAGTTGAAGTGGACATGATTGGGGATGTAGACTCGAAACGACCACACAAATGCAACTAACAACAATGTGGAAATAGGCCCTGAACAAGGACACAAGTTACAACCAGTGGAAATGTGCGTCGGCCATGGGGGGGGGGGGGGGGGATGCGGGGGGTGAAGGGGAAAGTAGGGGTATGAAGCATGTAAACAGGTGAAAAATGAATATTAATAAATGTTAAAAATGAAAAAAAAAGATTACAAATTGCCTAGTTTACAGAAGGGAAAATAGAATATTTAGGAAAAAGAAATTGGAAACACAATAAAAATGGAGCCTTTCTTAAAATGATTAAGTAATGTCTCTAAAACTAAGCTACACTTGAGGCCTTTCTTATAAGATTAGGAATGAATCAAGGATATTCCATTATCATCAACATTATTCAATATTGTATTAAAAATGCCCGCTAGTGATAAGATAAAAAAAGAAATTAGGAGTAAAAATAGACAATGAGGAAACAAAACTATTACTCTTTGCAGGTGTTATGATGGTATTAAGAAACCCAGAGAATCAACTAAAAAACTAGTTGAAACAATTAACTTTATTGAAGATGGAAGGATATAAAATAAAAACACAAAAATCATCAGCATTTCTTTATACTTACCAACAAAACATAGTAGGAAAAGTTAAAAAGAGAAATTCCATTTAAAATAATTGCACACAATACAAAAAACCTGAATGTCTACCCACCAAAACAAATCCAAGAATTATATGAACACACCTATAAAACACCTTTCTTTTTTTTTTTTTTAAACCCTTACCTTCCATCTTAGAATCAATACTGTGGTAAGGGTAGGCAATGGGGTTACGTGACTTGGCCAAGGTCACACAGCTAGGAAATGTATGAGGTCAAATTTGAACCTAACACCTCCTGTCTCTAGGCCTAGCTCTCAATCCACTGAGCCCCCCAACTGCCCCCTATAAAACACTTTTCACACAAATAAAGGCAGATATAATCAATTGGAGAAATACTAATTGCTAATTGGTAGGCTAAACCAATATAATAAAAATGGCATTTCTACCTAAATTAATTTACTTATTCTGTGTCTTACCAATCAAACTACATATATATGTATATATATAATGAGTTAGGGAAAAATTAGTAAAAATTCATCTGGAAGAACAAAATTTCAAGAATATCGAAGGTAATTGATGGAAGAAAAATGGCCTAACAGTGCCATACTTTAAATTACATTACAAAACAGTAATCATTTTTTTAAAATCTGGTATTGTCTAGGAAATAGAGTAGTTAAAAAAAAGAATGGTGGACCAGTGGAATAGATTTGGTACACAATACACAGTAGTAAATTACCATAGTAATAGGGAGGGTGGAAGGTGAGGGGAGGGGGACAAAGATTCAAACTTTGGGAGTAAGAACTCACCATTTAACAAAAAATTCTGGGAAAGTAGAAAGCAGTTTGGCATAGACCAGTGATGGTGAACCTTTTAGAGACCAAGTCCTCAAATTGCGACTCTCACATTGCCATGTGAGCCCCAGTAACACCCCAGTCTTACCCCAGATAGGGAAGGAAGGAAACACTCCTATTGAGCTGCTGAGCAGAGGGGCAAGTGATGAGTCTTCAGGCATACGTTGAGAGGGGGAGGGGAGCAGCCCCCTCCAGCACATGTGCCTTGGTTCAGTAATGTGGGCATAAATCATCATCTCATACCTTATACCAAGATATAATTAAAATGGATAAATTATTCATTCATAAAGGGTGATATTATAAAGGGAACATGGAAAAATTTCCTCTCTGGTCTATAGATAAAGGAAGAGTTTATGTCAGAGAGAGAGAGAGAGAGAGAGAGAGAGAGAGAGAGAGAGAGAGAGAGAAACAAAATGGAAAATCTGATTTCTATCAAGTTAGGTTTTTGTGCAAACAAAATTAATGTAGGAAAAATTAGAAGGAAAGGAAGAAACTGGAGAAAAGTTTTACAGCAAGTTTCTCTGATAAAGGCCTCATTTCTCTACTATATAAGGAATGGGGTCAAAGTTGTAAAAAATAAGACTCAGTCCCCCGTTGATAAAAGTTCAAGTGATATAAACAGGCAATTTTCTGAAGAAGACAATGCAGCTATCAATATTCACATGGAAAAAATACTCTAAATCACTACTGATTGGAGAAATGCACATTTAAAAAAACTGAGATATCATCACACACAACAGATTGTCTAATATGACAAAAAAGGAAAATGATAAATGCTGAAGCAGATGTGGAAAAATATAGAGCCACTAATGTACTGTTGGCAAATTTGTGAACTGATCTAACCATACTGGAGAACCATTTGGAACTACTATAGTCATAGGGATATAAATTGCATATCCTGTGACCCAGCAATACCACTAGTACATCTGTATCCCAGAGATCAAAGGAAAAGGAAAATGACCTATTTATACAAATATATATAAATATAGCTTGACTCTGGCAGCAAAGAATTGGAAATTGAGAGGATGCTCATCAACTGGGGAATGGCTGAACAAGTTATGACATATCACTGTGATAAGACTACTACTGTGCTATAAGAAATGGCAAGCCAGATAGTTTCAGAAAAACTTCTGAAGTTTTTCTGATGAACTGAGTATATATGAAGTTAACATAAATCTGTACCCCTCTTTACTTTTTAAAAGAAAAGTTTTGAAAATCTATCTTGGTCCCAGGCCTCAGTCCTACCCTTTGACTGGGTGTGCAGGTACACAGTGGGAGAACACCAGATGCCTCCTGGCTCCTTGATGTCCTGGAAAATGCTTGCCTCTCATTCCCTGTGGCTCCTGGAGTCCAGAAGACTGGCTTCTGACTGGGACTGAGGTCAAGTCTATTCAACCAGAGACTCAGAAGGAATTATATCACTGGGGGGTTTTAAGAGAAGGGTTTGAGGAAGGAGAACACTTTTAGTTTGGAGATTCCTGGTTGGGCAAGTCTTGTTCTATCTTAAGCTAATAAGTAGGAGTGGCCTTTTTGACTTTCCCTTTGCAAGTCAGCAAATGGAGACATGAGCAGCAATTTCAGATTAGTTAAGCATGGCTAGGGAACTAGGTGCTTTCTATCCAACTCCAACTTTTACTATCTAATAACAAATTATAAATTAATATACAGCCTCCATAACAAGTAGAACCAGGAAACATGTTAGCAATTCTATAAAGATGATCTGTAGTGAAAAGACAATTATTCTGATTAAGACAATTATCTAAGACCATTCCAAAAGACCTCTGATGAAAAATGCTACTTCCAGAGAGATCTAATGAATTCTCAGTGTAGATTGAGGCATACTTTTTAAATTTTCTTCACTTTTCTTTGTGCCTGCTTTCTTTTGCAATGCAGTCGACATGAAATTTTGTATGACTTCACATGTATAACTAATATAGTTTGCCTTGTCAAGTTGGAGAGGGAAAGAAAGGAGAACGGCATTCCAAACTTTTAAAAAAGAATGCTAAATGAATGTTTTATATGTAATTGGAAAATATTTAATGAAATAACTTTTTTTACCTAGAAGGAAAAAAGTTGCTTGTAATGAGGCAGAAAAAAAATTTATGCAGGAATTGAAAATGTGCTTTATTGAAATGAGTGACCTCTTTCAATGAGAGCATGAATTTCTACAGAAAGCATGATTTCATGACTTTCCACACACTTCTAGTAACACACGAGTAGGAGTAGGAGCAGGAAATAATGGGTTCAAGAGTAGATAACATTGTAGTCTTGAACTGGTTCACTGAAGAGTCAACAGGCACCAAAAGAAAAAGGAAAAGGTATGTAGACAGGTCATGAAATTCACTCAGGATATGCTCTATCATATCAAAGGAAAAGACTATCCTTAAGTTTCAACAAGATATGTTCATATGTTAAAAAAGCAGGTGGACAAGTTAGAGATTAAGTGAAACTTCACATAGCAATAACACTTAATGTTTCCCAAAACCTATCTATCTTAACAAAATTCACAACTAAACCATGACAAACTCAAGCTACCCTAACTCTGAATGAAAAATAACACAAGAGGTATACAAAAACAAGGGAAAGAGAACAAAGAAAAATATTAATGATTATTTATGAATGAAAACTAGGTATACACTAGTGAAAAAATACCACAGGAAAACCACGAAATATTTCCAAAACTATTGACATTGTTCATATTCTCACTTCAATAACCAGAAAAGGGAGCAGGAAGAAAGGCAAAGTATTTTGCAGCAGTGATAATATCAACTACATTAAATACACTGTCACAAAACATTCTAATACACAAGTCAAGGTAATGTCTTGGGAACAACAGGGCAAAGGGTCAGAAAGAGAAATAGAATAGTAACAGTTACTAGAATATTATATAGAGGCCAAAACACAAACTTTTAAAAACTATTCCAAGTCAGATATGCTTATGATTTATTTGAATAGTTTTCCAGTTTTCTCTTTTCTTCTAAAATGGTATTACAAAACCCAAGACATAAAATTACTAACAATGATCTGATCAGTAGGGGTAGAGCCAATATGGCAACATAGTAGCAGGGAAATCCTGAAGTTGCTTTGAATAGTTTTCCAAACCAATCTTTCAAAAGCATGTCAAAAGGACAGAAGTCAGAGCAGGACAAGAAAAGAGGTTCTCCCACTAAACACAACAAAGGTAGGCTGTGAAAGGGGATTTCCACATTAAAAGGGGGCAAAACTACACAAGTAAAATCACAAGCCAACCACTCCCACCTCCCCACTTACCCCACCAGATGCATAGCCAGGACCTGGGTAACCCTGTAGTTCTAGGAGGTATGCTACACAAAACAAAACAAAAGGAAACAAAAGAAAACAAAAGAAAACAAAACAAAACAAAACAAAACAAAAACAAAAACAAAACAAAAAAACAGAACAGAACAGAACAGAACAGAACAGAACAGAACAAAAAACAACCATCACAGACCTACCCCCTGGAAAGCCCAGGCCTTGGAGGTGAGGTTCAGAGTTCCAGAGCATTGGCCTTACTCAGCAGGGGTTATGACAGTGAAGACAGCCTCAGGGCAAAACACTATCCCAACAAAAAACCACTGCAGATCTACCTTTGGAAATCCCAGGCTCTAGAGGTTAAGGTCAGAGCTCTATAGTACTGGGTTCATTCCTCAGGCCTCTGACCAGTAAGTGAAGATAACTAAGATAGAAATGGCCAGCAACTTGGAGGATTCCCAGTCCTCAAGTGAGAAAATGAATAAATAAAAGCAAAAAAAAAAAAAAAAAAAAAGCTCTTGGCTCTGTAAAATTTCTATGGAGAAAAGCAAAAAACAGAAACAATGAGGTGAGAGAAAAAAAAACCACATGCAAACTCTCTCAAAAAAAAATTTGGAAAACTGGTCACAAATTCTATAGGAACTCAAAAAGGAGTTCAAGAACCAAGTAAGACAGATAGAAGAAAAATAGGAAGAAAAATGCAGAAAAGAAACAAAAGTAATGTAAAAAAAAACCAATAGCTTAAAAGGCAAAATTGACCAAATGGAAAGAGACACAAAAATCAAATGAAGCTAATAAGCATAATAAAAATCAGAATTGACCTACTGGAAGAACAGACAAAGAAGTACAATGATGAAAAAAGTGCCATGATAAGCTTAACAGACCAAATCAAAAATGAGAATCAAAAGACTGTGGATGAAAATGTCTTTAAACACTATAATTAGGCAAGTAGAAGCTAATGATTTCATGAGACATCAGAAATAATTAAAATCAAAAGAATGAAAAAATAGAAAACATGAAATGCTCTCATTGAAAAAAAACTGACCTGGAAAATAGATCCAAGAGAGACAACTTAAGAATTATCAGACTCAGACTAACTGAAAGTCATTATCAAATAATCTGGTGAGTATTTCACATTAAAAGTAACTCGGTGACTTTCTTGGAGCTGTATCAGGGAAGGGCAGGATAAGATAGGCCTTATTTTAAAGCAAAGGTTGACAGTTCTTTCCATGTTTATATGAAACACACATGTTCACTTATACACACACAATTTCGAAGTACACCACAGTAACCAAGAATGAGAGACATCAGTGGAGGGAATGAATTATAGATTTAATTCTTCCATTAACTTACTGTGTGAGATTAGAAAAGTTACTCATAACTTCTCTAGGTTTCTTAATCTATAAAATAAAGAATATTGAAATCTTCTCCCACTAGTATTTCAGTTCCTTAAAAGTAGAGACAGTTTCATTCGAATTATGTATATCAGCACAGCCTAAAAGTACCTGGCACAAAACAGGTATTTTATTGACTGATTTATTCCTCTCTTCAATTGACAATCTTTGATACTATGAAAGGTTATGCTAACATGATTTATTTTTCTTTTAAATTTTCAAGTTCATTAATGAAGGGGAAAGATCAGTTAAATTACTCATGTCCTTCCTTGTTCCACCTCATCCCCAACTAATTTATTGATGCATATATTTGCACTGAAGGATCGTGCATTAGAATGGCACTCCCATTTATTGACAGAAAGAAATATAGGCAAGTTAATAAAAGATTAAAGTAGCTCAAGTGAGAATAGATAGAAAGAAACAAAGACAAAGGAATAATATAGCTGACATAAGTATAGACCTCCTCTCACCCTCCCAACCTAAAACAAGTATTACAACTGCATATATAATTCAGAATAATGGGATTTAAAGTGGGAAAGAACCTTACAGTTCATAAAGTGCAACCAATCCTTCATTATTAAACATTAGAAACCTAAGACCCTAAGACCCCAGAGAGATCAAAGAAAGAAAAGGGCCCATATATACAAAACAATATTTCTTTTCCCGGTGGCAAAGAATTGAAAACTATAGTGTTGCCCATCAATTGAGGAATGGTTGAAGAAATGAAATTATTATACTGTTGTAAGAAATGATGAAGGCAATGATTTCAGAAAAACCTGTGTACAAATGGATGAAAAGTACAGTGAACAGAAAGAATCAGGGAAACATTACACTGTAAAAACAATGGAAAGATAAACAACTTTGAAAGACTATAGTAATATACCACAATGACCAATCATAAATCCAAAAGATTCAAGATGAAACATGATATCCACTTCCAGTTAAGAAATCTGTGATGGACTCAAACCAAGAGTGCAAAGTGAAGCATGTGTTTTGTTTTTCCACTTTCTTTTGGAGGAGATAGGAGGAAGAGTGGAACACAGCTAATTAAAAAATTTGTTTTGCATGGCTATATATACTTGTAATGAATTCTATTTTTCTTTCCTTCATAGTAGGTGAAAGGAGAGAGGGAAGGAGAAAATTTGGAACTAAAAATAAAATTGAATTTGAAAGCCAAATAGAAAAAAGAAAATAAGGAAACCAATACCTAGCATGATTAAGTGATGTATACAACAAGGTCACAAAGGAAGTAGCAAAAATGGAATATGAATGTCCAAAAAGCATCTTTTGTATCTAGTATAGTAGGGCTGTATAAAAAAAAAATGTTTATTCCTTTACACTGTTAAGAATAATTGTATAGTGAAAAATTAAAATAGAAAAATATAAATATATAAAATAAAACTTTTCTACTGAATTTAAGATCCAAATTTAGTAGGATCACATAGATTCCACATAGTTCAACCCATCATTTCTACTTTTACAACCTCTTATATATGTGTCTCTCTACTTTCTCAACCATAACCTCAATTCATGTCCTTGACAACTTTCAACTGTACCACTCAAAATAGCCTTCCAAGTGGTCTCCCTGACTTGCCTCTCCCTATTCCAATCTATTCTCCAATCAGTTGCCAAAATAACTTTTTGTTATCATAATCTGAGTATGTTACATGCCTAATCAATGATCTCTAATGTCTCCCTATCACCTCCAAACATAAACTACTCATTTGGCCTTTACAGCTCTTCTTATTGTAAGATCATTTCCTACAATTTCCAACATTTATATATTCCATACACTAAAATTCCAACGAACAATGGTTTGCCTACAGTCCCTTGAAGACAAAACCCCAAGTACCTAGCTCTACCTCTTTCTTCTCCCTCAACCCCACAAGCTGATTTATTCTATTCTCTCCTCTGCCTCTTAGTTTGCCTGCCTTAATGTCTCAGTTTAAAATTATAGGAAGCATCCCTACCTCCCTTTCCAATCTCAGAATGTCTTTCATCTTCTCTGTATATTTATATTTGCTTACCTATTTACAAATCTTCCCTGCTGGAAAGTAAGTTCCTTTAGGGCAGGAATGTGTAATTTTGCCTTGGAACCACAGTGCTTGACACAGTTAAGTGCTTAATAAATGCTTTATGACTGGACTCAATATGAATTAGAATCTCAACTAAATATTCAACATATGATAATACAGACTGTTTGAAGACTTCCAAAGAATAGCTAATGCCAAAGAAGCCCTTATCACCTGTATAATTATGACTTAATTTTTTTTATTAAAGTTCAGTCCTTTCAATTGGGTCTAATACTTCATGACCTCATTTTGCAATTTTACTGGCAAAAATGCTATTTCTTTTTTTGCTATTTCTTTCTCCAGGTCAATTTACAGATAAGAAAACGAAGGAAAACAAGGTTGAGTTACCCAGGGTCACACATATAATAAATGTCTGAGGTTGAAAGTGATATCAGGTCTTCCTAATTCTAGGTCCAACACTATCCACTGGGCCACCTAGCTGTTCATGACTCTTTCCTTATATCAAGCCTAAATTTGTTTCTCTGTAATTTCAACACATTACTCCCAGTTCCACACTCTAAAACCAAACACAACCTCTTCTCCATATGACAGCTCTTCAAATACTTGAAGACTATAATAAAAGTCTCTTCTTCTCTAGTCTAAATGTGCTCAAAATCTTCAATTAAGTTCAGGGCTTCCTCTCACTAAATACTCTGCAATTTATCTGTCCTTCTCAAAATATGGCATCATAATTAAACACAGTACTCTAGGTATGGTCGGAGTAGGGCAAAATACAATGGTATATAACAATACATGTTTCTTTTCAACACAGAATAAGATCTCAATAGTTTTGCTTCATTCGGATTTGGGTTTTGGCTGCCATGTGGACAGTTAGGAATTTGTTTGTGATTTGGGTGGGTTTCAAACTCAGTATGAACTAAGAGTATAACATGGCAGCCAAAAACAAAACTTTAAGTGAATTATCTCTGATTGGAATTCAACATAAAAGTTTTCAATAAATATTCATTATTTTATGATTCTGCTTAAGAGATAGAGTCCTTCCTTAATTTTCTATTCACATTTAAGATATGAGAGTTATATTTTTCTGAGTATAAGAACAGCAAGATCAATTTGATAAACAACAGAATGTCATAAGTGGAATAATGTATAAAAAGACTAGAAAGACAATTCATGACCAAATTGTGACAGCCTTAAAAACCATATTATCTGATTCCAAAGTAAATAATAGAGTCTTTCATTAAGAGGTGACATAATGGTCATAACTATGCTCTTGATCCCACTTAATCTCAACTTCTGCAACAAACTGCACCCACAAAACTTTTCATTTCATCTCTTTCTACTTGCTCTTTTCCTAAATCCTACAAACATGTCTGGATCTTCCTCATCTTAAAAAAAAAAAAATGCATCCTGAACATCCACAGCCAAGATGGCTACATGAATTGAGAAGACCTAATAATTTCCTTGTTTTAACTCCAATGCACCTGAAATTCACAAGAGACCTAATAATGACAAAAAAAATCCAATGAGAACCTATACTAAATGACTATTTCCACACCCAGAAATGCATAAAAAGTCAATCAAAAACCCAATTATCAGCAAAGCAAATATGGAGAAAGACATATAGCTTCTGAGATAAACAAGAAAACAAGAGATAAAAGAGCCTGCTAAGTAGCAGAAAAAGAACACAAAACCCAAGATAGTCTAAAGGTCATCGGAAACTCCCTTTTATACCACATCAATTACCTAGGAAGTCCCAGAGAATACACACAACAGCATTAGAACTGTATAGCCTAGTTGCCAAAAAGCTCCAATGTGACTAGCACTCTGTCTTTAAACAGAGAACGAAGTGTATCTATTGCTGTCAACCACAAAGGTCCTGGGAAGCCTAACCTCAAAAATGCCAGGGTAATCACATGAACCCAGAAGACCTAAGTGAAGACAACCAACACACCAAAAACCACAAAGCCTGGCCTTTGCAAAAATCACCAATTCAGACAGTAAAGTTAGATAAATAAGTTTATTAAAGAAAAAGCCAACTAGTTTTTAAAAAATTATACTGATTCCCCAAAAGAAGTTACTCCATAACAACTTCAAGCAAAGACTCAAAAGGAAGAAAAAAAAAAAGGAATTTTCATGAACACTTCATGAACACTTAGCAGAAATGCAGTGATTAATACATGTATAGCCAAGATTAAATTGCTTGCCAGCTCCAGGAGTGAAGGAGGGAGAGAAACAATTTGGATCATATAACTTCAGAAAATGTATAAAGAAATTTGTTAGTACATGGAGAGGGTAAAAAAATTTTTTAGTTTAAAAAGAAATGCAGTGATTAAAAAGTATATAAAAATTGTAAAGCATATAAATAGAAGAATAAATAGCTTAGAACAAAGTAAATCTTATCCAAGTAATCGACTGGGTAAAAACTAGAATAAGCCAAATAAAAATCCATGAGACAGCAAGAGATATTAAAACATAATTAAGATTGAAAAAACGAAGGGGGGGGGAGATTCTTTATCAAGAGATGAAAAATAATTTCAAGAATTGTGGGAAGCCGTTCTATGTATTAAAGCCTTTGGAGAAATAGGATCAAATTTAGGGTCTGTTATCTGGATTCCCTACGTGACCAATCCAGGCTGAGGCAGTCTTTGTGTTTGGTCCTGGTCACCTGAGCCCCAAAAAGGCTCTGGTACCAGCAGGTAGGTTAATCCAAAATCAACTTGATCCCTCCAAGAAGGCTATTAGGAGTCATTTAGAGAAACAGAGGCTGTAACAGATATTTTATCTGGATCCCATTACAAAATCATCGGCAAGTAAAACTGTGTGTATGATTTTCTGCACTGCATGTCAGGATGCAGACTGAATGGGCCATCTAAGATAAAAATCTGAGGCTCCTCTTTTGACTCAGTCTTTGATCCCCACCTTTTTTACAATTCTTATTGGAGAGCTTTGAAGTGGCAGACCAGCTTCTATTGAGTTGATAATTTCCTCCCTTGATAATTGAAGAAGCCTAAATCTTAAACAAATGCTGATTCCATATTCAGATTAAAACCTGAGTCTTTAGTCTGAATGCAGATTTCAATTGATGAGCATCTCCATAGGATATTTCCTCTCCTGGAATTATCCCCTGCTGAATTGGGGTTTGGAATTTGACCATTTGTCTTTGCATCTGTATTCTTTAGACTTCAATGGATTATGCGTGATTTATTGCCCCTTACCAACTGTGACTTCTTTTTACTTGAAAAAAGTATATAATAAACTTCCATGCCGGCAGATTTCAGAACAGCATGGGCTAACCACTAGTCTGGTTGTTCTCATTTTCTTTTTCCTGTCTTATCAATCCAATGCCATAAACGCCACTCAGAACCCTCATTTTTGCATGTAGAGGCTGGTCCTCTATAAAGAATCATTAGATTCCCTGAAAATTATTGGGTTGTTTTTTAAGGCCAGGACATCACATTTCAAGAAATCATAAATGAAAACTGCCCAGATCCAGAAGAAACAGAAAGCCATATGTAAATAGAAAGCATCTACTACCAATCACCACCTAAAAGAAAGTCCACTCAAAATGTGGAACTCCTCACATCAAAGGAAAAAACAAAGGGCAGGTCGTTCTTAAATTTCTCCTTAGAACTACATTTGGGTGAGTGAAGGCTGACTCCATTAACCTCCCTGGAGGTTTAAACATAGAAAACGAAGTGTATCTATTGCTGTCCGGAGGGGTCCTTGATTAGGAGGAGCCCTCATGGCTAAAACAACTTGTTAATTGACTTTTAGACTCTCCAGCTGGGACCTCTAGAGACCTACCAGAGTAAAGCCAAGACTTGAATACATAATCTAGTTTGTTAATAAGCTAGATTTTCTTACTCTACCCTTTTCTCATCTCTCCACTTTCACTCTCTCCTATATTTTGTAAGTAAATTACTAAAAATCATTTTAGGAATTGAATCAATTTCTTGGCAACCACTCCTTTAAATATTAATATCCAACCAAAACCCCCTTTTTTCCTTTTTACATTTTGGTGACCAGAAGCTTGTGCCAAGTATACCCTGAATCTTCCTAAATTTTCTTAACTTTTCCTTTACTTTTGCTACTATCCCCAAGTCAGCTTTTAATAGCTTGTTTTGGGTCTACAATTCACAGCTACTAGATCAGAAGGTAAGTTCAAATTTTTTTTTCTTTTTCCTTGAAATAAATAGCACACAGACTTCTTTAATTTTAGCAGCAGGGCCGTAAGGCCTCACCTGGGAACCGTTTCTAAACACCTTAGGTAAAAAGCAACCCAGTTAACCGACCCTCAGGTTTTTCCACCTGGGGAAGATTGGCTGGTTTGCCTTACCAGCAACAAACAGGCTGCTTTATTTCTTAACTAACTGTGAGGGCCACATCTGGGGAAAAATTTCCCTCTCAAAAAGGAAGTAGCCCTGCTCTGTGCACAAACAGAATTTCATCACGTAGAAAAAATCTCTGGGAAAAAATGGAGAAAGTCATTGAGCTAAGTTCAGCTTTTGTTATTAGAGAGAATGATTGTTAAGCTGAAATTAACTAAGTTTTTGCCTTGTTTTACTCCTAGAAATCTACTTTCATTTTTTCCAAGACACACCGTGTCTCTAGAATTAACTTAAGTAAGAAGTGAAACCTGGGGAAAATTAAACAGGAACCACAAAAACTGGTTCTTTTTAATCAAAGAGGCTTTTAGAGCCCAAATAAGGGAAAAAATAATTCATAAAAAAACTGTTATTGCCCCAGGCCAACTCAGAAAAGCAACATTTTGCCCAAAAGAGGAAGCACATGGTCAGAAAGCACATGATTTTTTTTTCTTTACCCTTAGCAGCTACTTAATACTAAGCCTCAGACAAAAGGCCTTCCCTCACCCAAAAGTTCATTAAATCATTAAATATAGGTGTGACATACTTAATAAAGGTGTGACATTAATTAAGGGGACCACACCCTTACTTGTAAATTTTCACTACCTGACTTTAACCCCTAATCAATAAGGTCATTTACTGACAAAAAATATAGTACCAAGAAGCACAAGGTCAAGAAGACCAACCAATCCCAATGGGATTGATGAGAATCTATACAGTGCCATAGAAGCACGAACTTAACCTTTAAAATGCCAAAAAAAAAAAAGAGCACACAGGTCAAAAGATGAAACCAATCCAGGTAGGACTGATGAACTTCTACGCCAATCTGAAAGGACTTGAACCTAATATGAGACTCGAGGTTGAGGCGCTTGACATATGTTAAAACACAGGACTCCTTGAAACACAATCTTTGTAAAATACTTTCTATCAAGTACCTAAAACTTAGCTGTTCTGGCTCCCCTATCTCTGAGAATGAAGGTAAATCAGACCAGGGAATGACACTTCCCTTGATGAAAATCTAGCCCTTTTTTCCTCTCTCATAGTATGGCAACTTCCTATAGTTCTGGGTGCAAATGAGCAAATGCAATATTACTGCATTTTGTCCAGATTCATGGGTCAGAAACTAGCTTAATTGGAACCGAATACAGGGGCCTATTATGAATTTATTCTTGCTTACTCAGAAATTTATATATACATAAATTTTTGATATTTTGATTCTGATTTTGAATTTTTTATTTTTCATTTTTCCCAAAGTTTAATCTTTATTTTTTTGTTTTGTTTTTTCTTTTGATAATTGACTCATACACCCTATAACTCAATGATGTATTCTGAGCTGATCTGGGTGTTGATCAACACCCTCTTCGGGGGGATTGTATTTTCATAAAAATCCAAGATTTAAAATTTTGTTTGAGAAAATTTTCAGAAAAAGAAGCTTGCTAACTCCTTAAATCCAGAAAATGAACTATTTGGAGAAAGATGCCTACAGAAACTTACACTGAATCAAGATGATCCAGAAAAGATGCCTACAGAAACCTACAATGAATTAAGAAATTCCACAATGAACTTTGGGGGGCAATTGATTGAACCTAAGAGGATTAAACACAATTATTTTGAATATAACTTTTATACCAAAGGGGATTGCCCCCCAATTGGCTTTTTGTCAATACGCCTAGCAAAACAATGGTTTTACTTTCTTTTTATCTCTTCTACTTCCCTCTTATCTCTAACTATTGTAGTTAGAAGATTTTTAGGGCTACAAGATGATTATGTCAAATGATCAATTGGGGAGATGAGTCTCCCAAATGATCACAGGGGGGATTGTGATGAGATTAAACCTACCCTGCCCATTTTTAGATTTAATCACCAAGGATGTAAACACCACCACTTCTTGATTCATAAATTGGGAAGCCTGTGGCCCACATGTGCAAGAGTGGGTGATGAATCAGAATTGACTGACTGCCCCCTGAGCAGTCCTAAGCAAAGTGTTTGTAGTGATTGGACACGTAAACTAAGAGGAAGACACAGGAAGTAATGCAAAAGAAGCACCTTTAAAAGGGAGTGACAATTTCCTGTAAGGTTCTTATTGTTCATTTCCTGGAGCTGGAGGTCAAGTTGGAGACACTGCTCTGGCTGAGACCTTGAACTTGGTAAGACTGTTCTTAAGTTTTTCCTCAGAACTACACGTGGGTGAGTGAAGGCTGACGCCATTAACCTCCCTGGAGGTACTAGCCTCTGGAGGGTCCCTTGATTAGGAGGAGCCCTCATGGCTAAAACACTTGTTAATTGACTTTCAGGCTCTCCAGCTGGGACCTCTGGAGCCCTGCCAGAGTAAAGCCAAGACTTGAATACATAATCTAGTTTGTTAAGCTAGATCTCTTACTCTACCCTCTTATCTCTCTACTTTCACTCTCTCGTATATTTTATAAATAAGTTACTAAAAATCATTTTAGGAATTGAATCAATTCCTTGGCGACCACTCCTTTAAATATTTAATCAAACCAAACCCTAATTTTTCCCACTTACAGGGTTAGGAGGGGTGCCTATCAGCATCTGAAAAGTAGTAGTTCCAAGTTCAAGTACCAAGGAACAAAGATCTGACAGCTTTTAATAAAAACCAGGAGGTCAAATAATCCAAAAATCAAAGAAAAAAGAAAGGAAGAAAAGAAAGGGGGGGGGGGGGGAGAGAAGAGGGACCTTTACTAATATAGCATTTCTGATTTTAAAAAAAGAAGAAACAGACCTAAGCTGAATAAGAATTCTGGAAACAAAGAGAAGTAGCCAAGAGAAACTGAGAAAAGTCAATTATAGGAGTAATTTGCAGAGGTCAGCATGAGGATATAATAGAAACATTCTAATATGAAGAGAAGAAATAAGTTTCCTTGCAATTCTCTCAGAATTTTATCTTCAATTAAATGAGGAAAACAGAACCCAGGATGAAATGGTTCTGTTATGAGCATTTTTTAAGGAAAAAGAAAAGTCCACAAACACCCTTATTCAACTCAGACAAGACAGTAGAGGTAAGAACAGCATTCTTGCAGAGCTTTCATAATAAAACCCTCTATAAAAACTTTTTAAAATGCATCTTAATTGAATTCTGAACAGAAAAGCCAACAAAAAGTTAGTCTTATAGGCCACAGCTGCAGGACCACAAGCACCAATGCCCAGGGACTGAATATCTATTAAAAAGGAGACTGTAAGGGATCATTATGCTAACACCAGACACAGAATCAAATGACATTTGGTAGACCTGTAAACCATTGTTGGTCAGTCTTGATATGGAGGAAAACTGCTAAGATCCAAAAGGGAACATAGAGAGAGTCTGCCTGAACATGGAGCAGAACTCAGACAAGAAGGGCAATAAAAAAGACTTCTCCCTGAATCATACAACTGTGAAAGCACATAAAACTTACAGCACCAAGATCTCACTACGAAAACAGCATTTTCCCCATTTATTTTGTAATTTTAAACCATCTATTAAAGTTAAGCTCTGCTTGTGGATTTAAAAGAGTATTGTCCAAAACTTCTGGTACCAGGACTCAGAGCTTTATTTGTTGCTAGCTTGCACCATCCCTTAGGATGTAGATGCTGAAGGAAAGAACACCTATCTGCCAAAACAAAAACAGGAATTATATAAACACAATTATAAAACACTTTTCACAAAAATAAAACTAGATCATAAACAATTGGAAAAACATTAACTGCTCATGGGCAGGCCGTGTTAATGTTTTAAAAAGACAAGTCTAACTAAATTAATTTATTTATTCAGTGCCATACCTATCAAACAACCAAAAAACTATTTTACAGAACTACAAAAAATAATAGCAAAATTCCTCTGGAAGAACCAAAGATCAAGAATATCAAGGGAACTAATGAAAAAAAAAAAAGGTGATGGATGGTGGCCTAGCAGTACCCACCTTAAACTGTACTATAAAGCAGTGATCATCAAAACAAAATCTGATACTAAGAGATATAAGAGTGGATCAATGAAATAAACTGGGGAAAATAAATTATCTCAGTAATCTAGTGTTTAATAAGCCCAAAAATCCGAGCTTTGGGGATAAGAACTCAGTATTTGACAAAAACTGCTGGGAAAATTGGAAAACAGAATAGCAAAAATTAACTTTATATCACCCTATACTCTGATGGAGAATTTATCACATGAATGCCAAAGATGGCATGCAGAGATCTCTCTGTGAGCACGCATGCCATCCTCAGTAGAGTTAGTTACTAGAAAGGCAAAGGACTCTGGCAGACCTGCTCCATTCCATCTCTCCATCATGCCTCCCCATCCCTCTGTGCTTTAAACCCTCCCCTGATCAGAGTGTTCAGGCCACTCCCTTCTCTGGGGAAAAGCAGCAGCAGGAGGAGGGAGGGCACTGCATGCAGTCTGAGGGGACAGCCACAGCACAAGGTTCACCATCACTACTGACCTATACCAAGATAAGTTCAAATATAGGCATAGAACTTAAACATAAAGAGTGGCATTAAGTACATTAAATGAATATAGAATGGTTTACCTGTCAGATCTACAGAGAAGGGAAGAATTTAAGAAGATAGAGAATATTACAAGATATAAAATGAATAATTTTACCTATTAAATTTTTAAAATTATGTACAAAAAATGCAACCAAGATAAGAAGGGAAGCAACAAACTGGGAAAAAATGTTAATAATAAAGAACTAAGTCAAATTTATAAGAAACCAAGTCATTCCCCATTTGACAAATGGTCAAGTGATATGAATAGGCAGTTTTCAGATGAAGAAATCAAAACTATTGATAATCATAAGGGAAAATGTTCTAAATCCCTCCTAAGAAATACAAATCAAAACAACTCTGAAGTACCACCTTACACCTAGCAGAGTGACCAATATAACAATAAAGGAAAACAATAGACTGCTAGAGTTGTGAATTGATCCAACCATTCTGGAGGCAATTTGGAATTATGCCCCAAAGGGCTTTAAAAGAATGCATGCCTTTTGATCCAGGAATACCCCTACTAGGTTTGTATCCCAAAGAGATAAAGAAAAATGAGATGTACCTGTTTGTAGTGGCAAAAATTTGGAAACTGAGGGGGATGGGGGATGTCCCTCGACGGGGAAATGGCTAAACAAATAGTGGTATATGATAGTGATGGAATATTATTGTGCTATAAGGAATAATGAACCAGATGTTTTTGGAAAGAACTGGGGTAAGACCTACATGAACTGATGCGGAGTGAAATGAGCAGAACCAGTAGAACATAATACACAGTAACTGAAACACTGTGGGATAATCAAATATAATAAAAGACTTTACTACTAACAGCAATACAATGATCCAGGACAATTCTGAGAGGCAACGAAAAAGAATGCTATCCACATCTAAAGAAAGAACTATTGGGGTAGAAATGCAGAAGAAAATATATTTCTATATATTTATTATATGATTTGGGATTTTGGTTTTAAAAGACTATTACAAAAATGAATAATATGGAAATATGTTTTGAGTGACAAATAAAGTGGAACTACATATCAACTCCAGGAGGAGGAAAGAGGGAGGGAGACAACATAAATCATGTAACCACGGAAAACATATTAAATTTTGAAGAAATAGAGGAAAGAGAGGGAGGGAGGGAGGAAGCAAGCAAGCAAGCAAACAAGCAAGCCTGCCCTTAAAAACTAGACCTAGTCAGGTGGAAAAGGAAATACATAAGGTTACTGAAAAAATCGTTTAAAATTAAAATTGGACAGGTGTATAAACTAATGACTATGACACTTCAAGGAACAAAAAAAATTTTAAATAAAAATATGAAATTTCTCATTGGAAAAACAACAGGCTTAGAAAATATATTGAGGAGGGAGAATTTAAGAATAATTGGACTACCTGAAAGCCTTGGGGAAAAAAAGAGCCTGGTCATTATACAACAAGAAATTAACAATGGGGGGCAGCTAGGCAACTTGGTAGGCAGATAGTGAGGCCTAGAGACAAGGTCTTGGGTTCAAATCAAACACTTCCTAGCTTTGTGATCTTGGGCAATTCACTTAACCCCCAAGGCCTAGCCCTTACTGCTCTTCTGCCTTAGAACCAATACGCAGCATTGACTCTAAGATGGAAGGTAAGGGTTTGTTGTGTTTAATTATCAATGGAAACGGCTATGCTATTCTAGAATCAGAGAGTAAAAGAGAAATTGAAAGAATTCACCAATAACCTCCTAAACGAGATCCTAAAATGAAAACTCTCAGGAATATTATTGCTAAATTCTAGAACTCCTAAGTCAAGGAAAAAATATTGCAAGCAGTCAGAAAAAATTAATTCAAATGTCAAAGAGCCACAATCAGGACTGTAAGATTTAGCAGCTTCTACATTAAAGGATTAGAAGGCTTGAAATGATATTGCAAAAGGTAAAGGAGCTAGTATTACAAGACTCACCTACACAGTGAAACTCAATATGATCATTAAAGGTGAAAAAAATTGGAATTTAGTGAAATTGAGAACTTTCAAACATTCCTAATAAAAAGACATGAGCTACATGAATAATTTGACATTCCAAAACAGAAGACTCGAGAGAAACATAATAAGGTAAACAGGAAAGAAAACAAAGGATTCAATAAAGTTAAACTGATAATTTGTATATATTCTTGCAGAATAACTCTTAGAACTTTTGTCAATATTTGGGACAAGAAGAAAGATATAGGTAGAAGATGTGGGTGTAAATTATCTATGATGTGATGTTGCCCAAGAAAAACAAAATTAAGGGATAAAAAGACAGAAGGGAGAGTCAATGGCTGAATTATCTCATATAAAAGAGGCACAAAAGAGCCACTATAAGAAGATGCAGTGGTGGCAATTAACACTTGAGTCTTACTCAAAGAGAGAATAACATATGAACTCTGTTGAATCTAGAAGACTATAATATCTTATAAAGAAGTAAAAAGGGTCAAGGATAAAGAAGAAGTGAGACAAGACAGGAGAAAATAGATTGGAGACAGTGATAAAAAGTAAAACACTTGTGAGGAGAGATAAGGTAAAAGAGGAAGAGAAGAATAAATAGGGAAAAAATAGGATAGAGAAATAAAACAATTAATTATCATATCCGTAAATATGAATGGGATGAACTCACACAAAATAGAAGATATAACAGAATGGATTTAAAAAACTAGAATCATACAATATGCTATTTACAAAAAAACAAAACATAATCATTATGCTTCAGCTAAACTAAAAAAAAGCAGTGGTAGCAATCATGATCTCAGAAAAAGCTAATGTAAAAATAAATCTAAGGTACAAGGAAGGAAATTTTATCTTCCTAAAAGGTACCATAGACAATCAAGTATTATTAAGACTAATCATATATGGTATAGCAACCAAATTTTTTAAGAAATTAAATTAAATGACCTACAAGAAGGAATAGAGAATAAAACTATAGTAGTTGGGGGGCCAGGAGGATGAAAGGAGGAGGAAGATGATGATGATGATGGAAGTGAATAGAATTTTATTAAAGTTAGACATGATATATTTCAAGTTAAAATAGGAACAGAAGAGAATATTTCTTTTCCTCAATTGTACATGGCTCCTACACAAAAATTGATCATGTATTAGGGCATAAAATCCTCACAACCAAATGCAAAAAAGCAGGAATATTAAATGCATCCTTTTTAGATCATAATGCATTAAAGCTGCATTCAAGAAAGGTTCATAGAAAGAGTAAAAATTAATTGGAAACTAAATAATTTAATTCTAAAGAATAAATGGGTCAAAGAACAAAAAACAGCTACAAGATAGCATATCAAAACTAATGGATTGCAGCCAAATCAGTAATTTATATCTTTAATTGCTTACATCAACAAAATAGAGAAACAGATCAATAAATCAGGAATGCAACTAAAAAAACTAGAAAAAGAACAAATTTAAAATCCTCAATTAAACACCAAATTGGATATACTAAAAATCAAGTGAGGTTAAAAAAATTCAAAGTAAGGAAACAATTGAACTAATGAAACTAGAAGCTGAATTTATGAAAACAAAATCAATAAAATAGATAAATCATTGGTTAATTTTATTTTCAAAAGAAAGAAAACCAAATTACCAGTACCAAAAATGAAAAGAGTAAATATATGCCACTAGTGAAGAAGAAATTTAAAAAATTATGAGGAGCTATTTTACCCAATTATATGCCAATAAATCTGACAATCCAAGAGAAATGGATAAATATTTTTTAAAATATAAATTGCACAGATTAATAGAAAAAGAAATAGAATACTTAAATAACTAGTAGTATGGAAGAATCTGGGCATATTCCAATATCACAAAAGATACAGTCAAAATGATTACCTGATTTAGACATAATAGTTTTGCTATCTAATCTCTGGATAAAGAAAAATTTTATGACCAAACAAGAGAATATTACAGAAGGTAATATAGATCATTTTTATTATATTAAATTTAAAAGGTTTTATATGAACAAGCAAAACCAATGCAAAAATTTTACTTCTACTGTCTCTAATAAAGGCCTCATTTCTGAAATATATAGAAAAGTGAGTTAAATTTATAAAAATATAAGTCATTCCCCAATTGATAAATGGTCAAAGGAAATAAAAAGGCAGTTTTCAAAGAAATCACAGTTATCTATAGTCACATTTTTAAGAAGCTTCTCTCAATTGGAGAAATGAAAATTAAAACAACGCTGAGATGCCACCTGATTACCTATCAGACTCGTTAATATCACAGTAAAGGACAATTATAAATGTTGGATAAGATGATAAAAAAAAATTAGGACATTAATGCACTGCTAGTGGAATTGTAATAGGATCCAACCATTCTGCAAAGCAATTTAGATCTATACCCAAAGGGCTTTAAAACTATATATTCCCATTGATCCAGCAATGCCACTACTAGGCCTGTATCCCAAAGAGATTATTTTAAAAGGGAAAAGGATATATTTATACATAAATATTAATAACAGCTCTTTTTGTGGCAACAAAATACTAGAAATTGAGGTTTTCCATCAATTGAAGAATAGCTGAACAAGTACGGGTATATGATGGTGATGGAATTCCACTATACTAGAAGAAATGATGAGAAGGATGATTTCGGGAAAACCTGAAAAGACCTACATGAACTGATGAAAAGTGAGCAGAACCAGGAGAACATTGTACAAGGTAACAGCAATATTGTATGACGAATAATTATGAGTGCCTTAGCTATTTTTAGCAATATAGTGAACCAAGACAATCCACAACTATTCACAATGAAAAATATCATCCACCCCCAGAGAAAGAATATAGTATTTGAATACAGATTGAAATATACTTTTTTCATTTTCTTTCTTCATTTTTTTTGTTTGATTTCTCTTCTATAAAATGACTAATATAGGAAAACATTCTACAGTATTGCACATATAAAGTTTAAAATGAATTTCTTGCTGTCTTAGGGAGGAGAAAAGAGAAAAAGGGAACAAAGGGGAGAATTTGTCTCAAAAAATGTTAAAGAAAGTTAAATTTTGTTTTTACATATAATGGAGGGGTGGAGTCCATATTTTTTAAAAAGAAAAAATCTAAGCAAAGCTTCAAGCAAAAATACAGTTAAGAAATAAGCCCAACATAAACTTCTCAAAGAGTTTTAAAGAGTTCTAAAAAGAGCAAAAATGTAATTTTTTAAATCAGATGGGAGAGGGAAAAGAATTAGGAAAAGAAATGAAAATTTGCCCCAAAAACTCATGAAAAGAAAATGAGTAAGTTGGTTAGAAAGTCACAAAAACATTCTGACAAAAACAACTGTTTAAAAATCAGAATTGGCCAAATGAGGTAAAAGCACACCCCCCGAAAAATTGAAAAAAATAATCTCTTAAAAATTTAGAACTGGAAAAGTAGCTACTAATGACTTCATAAGTCATTAAGAAACAATAAAAAAAAGGCAGAAAAATAGAAGAAAATGTAAACTATTTCATATTTTAAAAACTAAACCAGGAATAATATCCTATTTAAAGAAAATATAAAGCAAAATTGCCAGCTTTCTTAGAATAAGAGTGAGAAGAAGGAAAAAAAAAGAAAGCATTCCCCCCAGGTACCTCCAGAAAGAAATCCCAAAATGAAAATTCCTAGGAATATTATGGCCAAAATCCAAAGTCAAAGAGAAAATACAGCAAAAATAGAAAGAATTAAAACACCATGAAAAAAAAATAGTTAAAGATCAAACAGGATTAGTTGCTATTACTTTAAAGGTGTGGGAAATGTACAATATAATAGTCTAGAAGGTAACAGAGCTATGATTATATCAAAAAGATTTCATCCAGCAAAGGTGAGTACAATCCCATTAGGAGGAAAATGGATATTTAATGATATAAGAGGACTTTTAAATATTCCAGATGAAAAGCCCAGAGGTGAATATCAAATCTGACATTCGACCAGAAGACTCAGAAGTATTAAAAAATATATAATAAATCATATAAGAGACTTAACAAGATAAAACTGTTTATAATCCTATACTGAAAGAGGATGCATGTAACCATTAAGAACATTATCATTAGGGCAGTTAGAGTCTATATGGAGGGCATAAACTTGAGTCTACTATATTGGGATGATCTCAAAAGAATATAAGAGTGAGAAAGAGGGCTATACTGGGGAAAGAGAAGAGAGGAGAAGAATGAGGAAAATTATCTCACTTAAAAGAGGTATGCTAGGAAGAGGTCAGATGTGGGGGAAGAGGTGGATGATAAAAGGGGGACAGAGTTGAAAAGGGAAAGGTAAATTAAAGGAGGCAATAATCAGGAGCAAAACAGGCTTCTGAGGAGGGGATAGGGTTAAAAAAAAAGAGAAGTATAAAAAGTATAGAAGATAATGAGAAATACAAGTGTAACATTTTTAATTGTGAATCTCAATGGGATGAACTCACCCATAAAACAGAAGAAGAAATTGGAGTGGATTAGAAATCAGAATCCAACAATATGTTGATTACAAGAGACACACCTGAAATAGAAAGATACTCAGAGTTAAAATAAGGATCTGGAGGAGAATTTATTATGCTTTACAGGAAGAAAAAAAGGCAAGGTAGCAATCATAATCTCAGAAAAAGCAAAAAAGCCTATTTAAAAGAGATCATATGGGTCAATATGGCAGCCTCGTAGCAGCAAAAGCCAAAACCAAAACCACTCTGACTATCCTTCCATATAAATCTTTAAAAAGTGCTTTAAAAATATAGGAAAACAACTCTCCCCCACCCCCAAAAAAAGACGAAGTCATGGGGCTCTCCCACTGAACACAATATGAAAGGTAACCAAAGTGAGTCTATTTTCACAGGAGAGGGGGTGGGGGGAAGGAAGGGGGCGCCAGAAACTAAACTCACACAGAGAGAAGTGCTAGCCAAACACCACCTCCTAGCCCCACATACCACACTAAGTACTGTGACTAGGTTTAGGCTGACTTTGGGATGCCAGGACAGGGGCTACCTCAGTAGAAAAGCACCTCAGACACACCCTTTGAGATCCTGGGCTCTGATAACAGCTGGCAGAGAAGACATGGGGTTCATCTGGCTAGGCACCTAGACCACCACAGCTGGCTACACTGAAGATTTAGCCCTGGGACTAAATATTAGCTCAACCAGCCTAATTCAGTAAACCAGCAAAGGAGAGAAAATCTGGCAAGTTTACAAAAAAAAAAAAAAAAAAAGGTTACCATCAAAAGCTTCCATAGGGAAAAAGAGCAAAGAGCAGAACCAATAAAGGATGACAGGACCCAAGGAACTACAAGCAAACCCTTTTAAAAAAAAAAAACTGGGAATTGGGCTTTCTCTGGAAGAACTCAAAAAGGAATTAAAAAATCAAATAAGATAGGGTTGAAGAAAAATGGGGAAAAGAAAACAACAGCTTAAAAAACAAAATTGGCCAACTGGAAAAAGAGGCATAAAAGTCCAATGAAGAAAGAAGTGACATGAAAGGAAGAATGGACCAAATGGAAAACAAGGATCAAAAGGTCCTGGAAGAAACTCAGTCTTTAAAAATCAGAATTGGGCAAATTTCTAGAAGCTAATGACTTCACTTCACAAAACATCACGAAACAATAATACATGGGGCAACTAGGTAGCTCAGTGGATTGAGAGTCAGGCCTAGGTTCAAGTCTGGCCTCAGACACTTTCCAGATGTGTGACCCTGGGCAAGTCACTTGACCCGCATTGCCCACCTTTACCACTCTTCCACCAAGGAGCCAATACACAGAAGTTAAGGGTTTAAAAAGAAAAGAAAAAGGGGAAAAAAAACAATAATACAAAATGAAAAGAATGAAAAAATAGAAGAAAATAAGAAATATCACTTTGAAAAAAACAACTGAGTTGGAAAATAGATCCAGGAGAGACAATCTAAGAATTATTATACTACCTGAAAGTCATGACCCCCCCACACCCAAAAAAGCCTAGACATCATAATAATACAAGAAACCAAGAAAACTGCCTTGATATCCTTGAACAAGAAAGTAAAAAATAGAGACTGAAAGAAACCACAGATCACCTCCTACAGTCAATCCCCAAATGACAATTCCTAGTAATGTTATACTCAAGTCCAAGAGCTCCCAGGTCAAGAAGAAAATACTGCCACGTAGCCAGAAAGAAACAATTCAGATATCACGGAGCCCTAGTCAGGATTCCACAGGATCTGGCAGCTTCCACATTGAAGGACCGGAAGGCTTGGGAAATGATATTCCAGAAGGCAAAGGAATTGCGTTTTCAACAATCACCTACTCAGCAAAACTGACTATCTTTTTTCAGGTGAAAATATGGTCATTTAATAGAAGAGATTTTCAAGCATTCCTGAAAGTATAGACTAAAACAGAAAATCTGATGTCCAAATACAAAATTCAAGAGAAGAATAAAAAGGTAAATAAGGAAGAAAAAAAATTAAAGGGCTTCAATAAGGTCAAAATGTTTATATTCCTACATGGAAAGATATCTGTAACTATTAAAAATAATCATTATAATAATGATAGTTAGAAAAAGGTGTGGTAGTAAGCTGTTTAAGATTACATGTCAAAAATATATATGTAAATATATAACTAGGGATGAAAAGAGGTTAATACTAAGAGAAATGGGGAGACAAGTAAATTGGAGCAAAATATATTACATAAAGAGGTATGTGGGGAGATGGGGGAGAAGCCTAATACAGTGTAAGGGAGGAGGAGGGCAGTGATGGATAATATTTAAACCCTACTCTCATTGGAATTGGCTCAGAGAGGGAAGAACTGCCAGATTCATTGGGTATAGAATCATATCTTACCCTACAAAGAAGGGAAATAATAAACAAGGTGGTGGAGAGGGGAGCAATATAAGGGAAGGAGAAGTTGGGGGAAGGCAGGCTGATCAAAAAAACCTATGGAGAAGTAGAAGGGGAATAAGAAAGATGGTAGTAGGAGGGGAAGTAATATAAGGGAGGGACAAAGGAAGGGACTGATTAAAAGCAAAACACTAGAGGGGAGAGGAATGGAAAGAGTAAAAGGAGAAACGTCAGGATTAAAAGAGGAATATTAATAAATATAAATGGGATGAACTCACCCATAAAACAGAAGCAGAGAGAATGGATTAAAAACCAGAATCCTACCATATGTTGTTTACAAGAAACACATCTGAGGCGAGTAGTCACACACAGGGTCAAGGTAAGAGGGGAGAACAGATTCTATTGGGCTTCAACCGAGACAAAGAAGGCAGGAGTAGCAATCATGATCTCAGACAAAGCTAAAGCAAAAATAGATTTGATTAAAAGAGATAAGGAAGGTAATTACATCTTGATAAAAGGTAGTATTGATAATGAAGAAATATCAGTACTCTACATATATGCAGCAAACAATATAGCATCCAGATTTTTAAAGGAGAAACTAAGAGAGAACATATGGGAAATTACATTTTGCAAAAAACAGTACCATAGAAATTTGAGTGTCAATTCTGAATAAGTTTGCACCAAATAGGACAGCTTGGCAGCAGAGTGTACTGCACCCTGAGCCTTGTTTCAAGAAGACCTCTGTTCAAATCTGACCTCAAACACTTAGAGCTGTAACCCTGGGTAAGTCTTAACTATGTTTCTCTCCACTCCAGGATCCTTGCAAAGAAAACCACAAATGATGCCACAAAGAGTCAAACATGGCTAAAATCAACGAACAACAAACTATACTAAATAGCATAGAATCTGAATTCTGGAAGGAAAAGTTAAATGAAATACAGAAATAGCAAAAATTATATTAATAAATATTAACATAATATATTAATTAATGAGGGATGGACCTCAGTTTATTCCATTTATAGACTGATAAATCTAACCAAACAATAAACAAGAAGCTGAGAAGAAAGAATTTTATAAATGTTAGATATCATAGACTTCTTCAGAATCATGAATGGGAATAGAAAGGGATGTATCTTTTTCTGTATTCGGCACCTTCACAAAAATCAACATATTTATTAAGACATAAAAATCTCACAAACATGCAGAAAAAGTGAAAAAATGGAATCTTTTCAAATCATTATGCAATTAAAATTACATTCAATAAAGGGACTGAAACACAGATTAAAATTCATGTCATTCAAAATAATGACAATAACATACCAAAATTTGTGAGATGAAGCTAAAAGGGAAATTGTATATATTTAAACACATCATAAAAGAATAGATCAACAAAGAAAGGAATATTTTAAGGTCTCATTTACATAACAAAATAGAAATCTTAAAAATCAAAGGAGAAATTAATACAACCAAAAGAAGAAAAAATAAATTTAACTAGTAATAACACTAGAAGATAAAACAAGATAATCCACTGGCTAATTAGATTTATTTAAAAGAAGAAAACCTAATCACCTGTATAAAAAAAAACTGAAGAGTGAATGCACACCCAATGCATATGAAATTAAATTATTAGAAGCTATTTTACACAACTATATGCCAATATGACTATCTAAATGAAATTAATATTTACGAAAATACAAATTGCCCGGATTAACAAAAGGAAAAAAAAATCAAATGCTCAAATAACTCTATCTTAGGAAAAGAAATTGAACAAGCCATAAATGAGTTCCCTATGAAAACTCTGCAGGATCTGACAGACTTACAAGCAAATTCTATGAAAGATTTCAAGAAAATTTAATTCTAAAATTACATAAGCTGCTTGAAAAAGTAAGAAATCCTATCAGAGTCATTATATGACACAAATGTGGTACTGAACAAAAACATAGACCAATTCCCCTAATGAAAACTGATGCAAAATTTTTTAAGCAAAATGCTATCAAGAAGATTAAACAATATATTACAAAGATTATACAATATGACCAGGAAGGATTTATATAAAGAATATAGGGATAGTTCAATATTAGAAAAACTATCAGCAGAACTGACCATATCAATAATAACAAAAAGAACAAAAACCATATGATTGCTTTAATAAATATGAGCTAACTTTTTGACAAAACATAACACTCATTCCTATTTAAAAAAAAAAAAACACTAAAAATCCTGCAAGAAGGTAGAGATGACTAAGGAGACTCTCCAGGCATTAGAGATAATCAGTGAAACTGCTTTGAGTCAGGAGATAAAACATCTTGAAGCAAGGAAACCAGTGTCACTGGACCTCCAACAGTACAAGGCAAACAAGACAGACATAAAGGTAGGAAGAAAACAGGTTATAAAAGGCTTAAAAAGCCAAAAAAAATTTTATATTTGATCCTGAAAGTAATAATAGGGAGGTCATGCCCCTATCATGTTGGAGACCTCTATTAGAGCCATCAAGTAATTTTTGTAACCTGACCTCAAAAGTTATTTCCATCTATGCCTTTATCAGTCACTTTATCAGTCACTGACAATATTATATAGTGTACATTATAACATAACAAAGCACAGATCTTTGGATCTGTTATATCAATAGCATAGAAAACGCAAAATAGTAGCAAAATAATATAGCAAAAAGTGTAGTATATCCCAAACCATCCTATCTTTAGATAAGTTTTATCCAATAATAGATTAGAACAGTGATGGGCAAACTACAGCCCACAACCCAGATGTGGCCCACTGAAATGTTCTATCCCACTGAGGGACATTATTCCTAATCTAATGAATACAATACAATGAAACATCAAAAGAGTTGCCTTAGAAACAGACTAACAGATGAGCATTTCCTTTCCTTTAGTCCCCTCTTTAAAAAGTTTGCCTATCACTGGATTAGAGAATGGAGAAAAACCTAAATGTAGCATTAAATTGTGAGTTCCTTGAGGAAAAAGACTGTCTTTTGTCTCATTTTGTAATCCCAACACTTAGCAAAGTGTCTAGCACAGTGGTTCCCAAACTTTTTTGGCATACCGCCCCCTTTCCAGAAAAAATATTACTTAGTGCCCCCTGACACATACTATCGCCACCCCCTTACAGTTATTTGCCACCCCCAAATGCACCTGTGGCCATCACCACCCCCACCCCCCCATCACTGCAGCACCCACCAAGGGGCAGTGGCGCCCACTTTGGGAATCACTGGTCTAGCACATAAGAAGCTCATAATAAATACTGACTGAAATAGCTTTTTCTGTCCTGGATCTGCTATTTACTACCTGTAATAAGATCACCTTGGGCACAATCACTAAAGCCTTTCTGATTTTCCTTATCAGCAAGAAACCCCATTTCTTGGTGATGGTGATGGATGATAGCATTTTCTAGTATTTTTAAGGTTTGCAAAGCAGTTTACAGGTGCTATTATTTTCTCATTTAACAACTGAGAAAACTGAGGCAAAAAGTAAGCATTCTGAGGCAGGAATGGAATTCAGACCTTCCTGAATCCAAGACAAAAGTTCAATTCACTTTGCCTTATAGATAGTCTCTAAAAGCCTTTCCAGCTCTGAATTTTTTCTGTGATCTTGAAGATAAACCCAATTACATTATTAATATTATTAAGGGCTAACATTTGGATAGCACTTTCAGGTTCACGAAAGATTTTTTTATACATTTATAAGTTGAGTTTCATAACTACCTTGCAAAGTAATAGAGGTTAACAACATTCCTGATTTTAAAGATAAGGAATATTAATCTGAAAGGTTTAGTGACTTGCCCAAGGTCACACAATAAGTAACTATGAAAGGTGGTATTTGAGATATTCCTGACTCCAATTCTAACATACTATATGCTATGCATCCTCTTCATTAGAAAATCTTAATTCCTTTTCAGGTCAACAGATTTATATTTGTTTGAACAACCCTGAGTCTTCAAATCCCTAAATTCTGAACACAATCTCTTTACTGTAATTATGTTTGTAATTTTAAAGCACTCTATTAAAGGAACTACAGTTATTAAATAGCACCTAGTGCTAAAGCCCTACAGTAGAACGATTAAATATTAAAATAAGAGGTAGAGCCAAGATGACAGAGTGATAGGCAACAATGCACTGTGTTCCTCTCTATAAATTCTTTCTAATAGCAGAACCAAGAGAGCATTGTACATAGAGATTGATAAACTGTGGCACAATTGACTGTAATGAACTTCTCTACTGGCAGCAATGCAATGATCCAGGACAATTCTGAGAGACTTATGAGAAAGAATAAAAACATGATTGATCACGTGGTTCGATGGGGATGTTTGATTGGGGATGTTGACTTTAAATTATCACTCTATTGCAAATACTGATAGTATGAGAAAAGGTTTTGATACGATGTAAAACCCAGTGGAATTGCTCATTGCCTCAGGGAGAAGAGAGGGAGGAGGGGAGAGAAAGAACATGGAACGTAACCATGTAAAAATATTCTAAGTTAATTAAATTTTTAAAATTTTTTTTTAATTTCCTTCTAATAGATCTAAAAAAGGCACTAGACCAAATCTTGATAGGTGAATTTGTTAAGTGTCAGTGAGTCCTTTGTCCAGCCCAACTCAAGTCTGAGGACACTGGAGTCAGGGTCAGGCTGAGAAGGAAAGATTCCAGAGCCCAGGAGGAAGCTATGCTCCAAAACAAGAGAAGATGATTTCAGACTCAACCCATACAACCCTAGATCCACACTAGGAGACTGACAGGAATAACTTTGCTGCTCTCTAGCCTGTCCCAGGTCACAATTTAAGGACAAAGTGAGAAGGGATCTATAAGTACAACCACAGAGCATTTCCAAGTAGTAAAGCCCTGGGTAGTGAGAAAATTGAGAAGCTAGCAGCAACGATGTGCCTTGGACATCAGGGATAAAGCACCACATTCTTACTTCCAACTTCTAGAATAGCCTGCAGAGCCAGAACAAGAATATCATACCAAAGAGGAACTTCTGATTTCTCTCGAGTTTTTCCAGTTGGCTGATGAACTCCAGCAGCAGTCCAGTCTTGCTTATATCCAAGGAACTTGTAGGTCTCAGACCAAGGTAACAAATATAAAGAATCAGGACACTTTGGGAATACTGGAAGTTTGCAGAACCCCAATACTCCAAAAGAAAGTAACAGCCAGATCAGCCCAGAACTTCCCTTCACAAATGCTACAGAAACCAACCAGACCTAATATTCAAATTCAAAGTCAAGAGCAAGCTGAAAGAATGAGACAAAAAGAGAACCCCACCAAAATGAACAGGGGCCCTTATAACATAAAACACAAAAGATAATTACTCCACATATCTATAAGAATTACCTCAGAGACAAACACAGTTTGAGTACAAACTAAGCTGACAGATTCCTGGAAGAGATGAAAGCAAGAGAATTTTTTTTAAATTTTATACAAGGAATGAGAATCTACATTTACACAGGGATCTTAATTTTTTACTTCAGAAAAAATGACAAAAATGAGAGCTGTTAAAGAAATAATTGGAAAGAAAATTAATAGTTTGGCACAAGAAGTACAAAACCTCGTCCAAGCAACAAACTCCCTGAAAATTCAAATAAATGATTTCATATGAAATACAAATAAATATTAAAACAAATCAAAAAACTGAAAAAATAGAAGATAATATAAGTATTTCATAGCAAAAACAACTGACATGGAAAATAGATCAAGTAAAAAAATTTAAGAATCATTACTTTCTGAATGAACACCATGACAATATAAAGAACAAAGACATACTATCTCAAGAAATATTAAAAGAAAATGTCCAGATCTCTTAGAATCAGAAGGCAAAGTGAAACTAGAAAGAATCCACCAGTCATCTGACAGAAACCACAAAATAAAAACTCTTAGAAATCAAAGAGACAAAATCCAAAGTTTTCAGGTCAAAGAAAATATACTGCAAACCAAAAAAGAATTCAAGGATAGGGTTAACCCGGAAATTTATTTTGATGTTACACTTTTTTTTTTCCTTGTTTCTTGGGAAGAGGAACAATGAGAAGGCATTTCTTGGTTAATTAAAACAAAAATGAAAGGAATTTTTGATGACTCATGTCAGAACCATCTACCCAATTGCTGAGAGGAGATAAGACTCAAAGCACAGACTGGCATGTTTTTAGATACACATGGACAATGAAAAATATTGTTTTGCTCTACTATACAGGTTTATAACGGGTATTTCTTGCTTTTTTCAATTGAGAGGAGGGAAATGAGAAGAAAAGCTTGATCTTTATTTGGAAATAAAGTTTACAAATTTAAAAAATATAAATCAAAATTGTTTAAAGCCAACAGGCTACTTAATTTTCTAACTTTGATTTGTAAGTGTATTCGAACCAGCCCCAACTCCAACTTCTCATTCTGGCTATGACAATTAACTCACTCAAGTCATACTCTAGAAAGAACATTTAGTTGCCAAACTCAGAAAAAACTACAAACCAAATGGAGAAGTAGCATTGACACCAACTCCCAAAAGTTAATACATGCAACCCTAATGCTGAGGCTATTCTTATGACATTTTTCATAAACTTTCCAGATAAGTTCCTTTAGGATAGAAATTACTTTATTTATCTTTTTATCTCTTTCAATGTCTAACAGCACATGACTATCAATCTTTTATCCTTGAGTATTCTTTTACATTTTATAAAAAGCTGAGCAATTAAAATGCACAAAAGAATAAGCTTTGCCTCAGTTTAATACAGTTCCAAATTTTCTGTATGCAATACGATGAAGTTACTGATCCTTTTAAAATAATGGGTTTTTTTTTTTTTTTTTAAACCCTTAACTTCTGTGTATTGACTTATAGGTGGAAGAGTGGTAAGGGTAGGCAATGGGGGTCAAGTGACTTGCCCAGGGTCACACAGCTGGGAAGTGTCTGAGGCCGGATTTGAACCTAGGACCTCCCGTCTCTAGGCTTGGCTCTCAATCCACTGAGCTACCCAGCTGCCCCTTTAAAATAATGTTTTGAGATGCTTAAAATAAAATACATAGGATTACAAAGGAAATCAATTATAATGGAAAAGTTATCAAAATATTTAAATATTCATTAAAATTTTGCTGATCTAAAATTAAGATTATCTAGTTTAATATGTATAGCAAAGGAACAAATCTAGAGAAACATTATTGATTCAGTTAAATACAATTTTTGTTCAGGATGTGAAGTAGTCTAGACCTAAAATATATTACCAATGTCAACCAAATTCCAGTCCAGAAATTACCAACAACTACTATGTAACTTTTAGTCTTAAAGATAAGTGTGCACAAAGTAATTTGAGAAAAGAGGAAAAAAGCAAGAATTAAAAGGGTAAGGTTTAAGAGCAAAAAATCTTAAAGAAGAGAGGGCACCTGACCTGAACCTTAAAGGAAGAGGTTTTCAAAGAGTCAGAAATGAAAAAGGAGTGTATTTCGAGATTGGTTTATTTTGAACAAATAGCAAATTGGTTTATTCACTATTCCCTAAACTCTAGTTAGATGGAATATAAAGTATGTGAAAAGAAATGTGAAATAAGCTTTAAAAGGTAACTAGAATTAGATTATGAAAGGCTCAAAGACCATAATAAGGACTCTTATAAGTTTATCCTGAAGAAAACAGGAAAACTCTAGAAGATTCTTGAGTAGGACAATGACATGGTCAGATCTATATCTCAGAAAGATTATTTTTACAGTTGTATGCAACTTATGCAGTTAAAAATTTTAAGGGATAGTGTGTCAACAGTCTAGGTAAGAAGAAATGAAATAAAATTAAGTATATTATTATCAGGATGAGCATCCATCTTACACCCCCAATTAAGAATGGAAGGTATAAGCAAGTCTGTTTTAGTTTCAAGGTTGTTTTGATTATTTGCTTAGTAGATTTAGGAGGTAGGCCTGGAGACTTGGGGAGATGGGAGGGTCCTTATGCTTTTTAATCTAAGGACATCCTGACATAGCTCAAGAAGCAAGGGAAGGGGACAGTTGGGTGGCTCAGTATGTTGAGAGTCAGGTCTAGAGACAGGAGATCCTAGGTTCAAATCTGGCCTCAGACACTTCCTAGCTGTGTGACCCTGGGCAAGACACTTAATTCCCACTGTCTAGCCCTCACCACTCTTCTGCCTTGGAAACAAACACAGTAATGATTCTAAAACGGAAGGTAAGGGTTTCAAAAAAAAGAAGCAGCAGCAGTAAGGAAAATGGTATTATTACTTAGCCTAGCTGTCTTGTTATCTCTGCCTACTTTTGAAAATTTGGAGAGAGACTTAACCTTACCCCTCCCAAATAAAGGCTTGTGATGAGCTCATGCTATATCATCTTGCTGTTTTCTAATAGGGTAGACACTTCATGCCTAGATTGCAAGTTCTGGCCCCTAGACAAAGGGAGTTAGGGATGTGGGGGGGAGGAACCATATAATGTTTGTTTCTGCACCCATGAATTTGCCCTATACTAGGCAGTTGACCTTTCTGATGAGAAAGAAGAAATAAATTTCTGTCTCTTCTACTCTCACTTTCAAACTCCAGGTTTGTAATTTGATTGAGTGGTCATTTTTATCCCACAAAAGTAAGAAGAGACTGAAATAGAATACTGGCTACATATAAATGGAAAAGAGGACAGATATGAGAGTTATTAAGTAGTGTAATAAAGTAGGCCTGACACAAACTGGCCTTTAAGCTCCTGAGAATGGAATGAAATAAGTCACTCACAGATCATTCAAACAGATTTATTTCATCATAACAAACATACACTTGGCTCAAAGAGAAATGATCCTCTTCATTTCTATATGTTTGAATGGTCAAAGCTGTGGGGCATCTGCCAAGTGTGAAAAGAAATTATTTCACTTGGGCTGGCTTTTTTTAATGTCCTTAAGTAACCAGAAACAGGGTGTGAGCCTCCAGAGCCAATCAACACTCAGTGAAAGTCTGTCTTTTAGGAAAAGAACTAGACTAGCCTAGATGGCAAGGAAACCTGATGAATATTATTCATATCACATGATATTAGAACTGTCAAGTTGTAACAAATTATCAGATGTGAACTTCAGTAATGAAGTACCTAGAATAAGTTCAAAAAGACTGAAAGGTTAGGAACCTAAGAATCTAGGAGAAAACACATAAGAGTATGAAATTTCCAGTTAGGTGATCTGGAAACTTTATTTATACTCCATTTGAAAAGCTATTAAAATTGGCTTTCAACCCTTAGACATAAAACATAACTTAAATCCTTGATGGAACAATTTAATTTAACTTAAGATTTTTCTGTACTTTGTGGAAATAAAGGATAATCATATATTGAACACACACACAAAAAGTCTTCAACAAACATAAAGGCTTTTAACTCCACTTCCTACTAAAATGGCACTGGGAAAGGTGGTAGCAAATCTACCTCTCTTATATACACCTTGGGAAATATTCTTTTTAAACCCTTACCTTCTGTCTTGGAGTCAATACAGTGTATTGGCTCCAAAGCAGAAGAGTGGTAAGGGCTGGGCAATGGGGGTCAAGTGACTTGCCCAGGGTCACACAGCTAAGAAGTGTCTGATGCCAGATTCAAACCTAGGACCTCCCGTCTCTAGGCCTGGCTCTCAATCCACTGAGCTACCCGGCTGCCCCCCTTGGGAAATATTTTAATATTTAATATTAAATATTTTAAAAGCACTTCACATAAAAAAAGAAATGATAAAATAAATCAGTGAGTAACAGAAGTTAAGTTCTTCCATTAGACCCAGAATTATACAAAAAGAAGCTGGCAGAGGTTGGAGAGTCATACCAGTGAAGCCAGGACAAACTATAATTTAGGCTTGAAACCAGAAAGTACTTTCCAATACTTAGAAAGGAGGGGCTGCACAGAAGTCAGGTACTTGAAAACAGTAGGATCCCTAAATGAGAATGTTCCAGAGGTTCATAAGCCAACAAGAATTCCAGGAATAGGAACCTAAAACCAGATCCCACACAATGCCTTTCCAGAACAGAAACACAGAACAATGTGCTATAGGTCCCTCTGAAGGGAGATGCAGTATGACAGAACCAATATCTTCCTCCCCTTTACCACCCCTCAACTCCATGATGGTCTCAGTTTCGCTGATGGCTTCATTGATACAGTTTCTTCCCACTAAGTAACCTAAATGGCCCCATCTCCCCCTGATTCATCTTTTTGGTCTAGAGGCAATAAAAATGAAGAATCTCTCAGATTTGGTGGGGTGCCTAAGACCATGGGAATCACCATATTATATAGGCCTGGTGACCAGGCATGTTTCTGTGAGTTACAGTTTTTTTGTTTTGTTATGAAATTGCATTTTGCCTAGTACAAGTGATTTGGAGCACTTTATGACTGAAAATTTTCAATTCTCTTGAGAATTGCTTATATCTTTTGACAATTAGGGCGTGACTTTTGGTCATTTGGGTGTATTTTAAATTCTGCTACTTTGTTGAAGTTAAGTTGCTTTAACAAAGTTTGGATTTGGGTTCTCTAACCATCATGTCATTTTCACAAAGACATAATTTTGATTCCTCTTTGCCTATTCTTATTCTCTTCAATTCTTTTTCTTGTTTTACTGCTACAGCTAGCATTTCTATAACTAAGTTAAATAGAGGAGGTGATTATGGATATATTTGCATTGCCCTGATGTAACTTGTAAAAGGCCTTTGGTTTTTCTCCATTTTCTCTTGGTTTTAGATAGCTGTTTTCCATACAAAGGAAAGATCTATTCTTATATTTCCCTATATTTTAATAAAATGATGGTTTTTATTATCAAAAGCTTTTACGAATATTGATATAATCATGCAATTTGTTACTAATATAGTTTGTTTTACTAACAGTAAATTCATCTTGAATTAATAATATAAATCATACTTAGTTTTTGCTGTTGCTTGTAGGGCTTTTTCCTTTATTTTTTTAAAAACCCTTACCTTAGAATTCATAGAAATATCAGTTTCAAGGCAAAAGAACAGTAAAGGGTAGGCAACTGGGGATAAGTGGCTTGCCCAGGGTCACTAGGAAGACTGGGGACAGATTTGAACCCAGGATCTCCTGTACCTAAATATGGTTCTCTATCCACAGAGCAACTTAACTGTCCCAATGTAGTTTCTTTCCTAATATTTTCTTAAACATATTTGAATGGATAGCCAATAAGAAGTTAAGAGCATCCACACCCAGGAAACTGGCAAAGAAGTCAACAATGTATCAATGATAATGGGACAGTAGGAAGACTGGAACTCTAATAATGCATTGTTACTTGGAGCCATGAATTGGTCCAACTGGTCTGTAAAGCAATTGGAAAATATGCAGTCTCAAATATCCATACTTTTTGATCCTGAGATTCCACTGCTAAGCATAATAATCCAAAGAGAATAATAGCAAAAAGAAAGGTCCCATATAGAACCTTATACTTAAAGCAGCATTTTTACTAGTAGCAAAGAATTAGAAACAAAGTACATACCTATTCATTGGGTAATTTTAAGTCTTGAACAACAATTGTGGTTCAAAAATGTATTTTAATATCAATTGTAATATAATGAAGATTTAATTCAAAAACACATGGGAAAACAAATATGAACTGATAGAAACATACACAATGACTACAACAATGTAATGTAAATGTAACAAAAAAATAAATCCAAGTTAAATGACACATAATGATCAAGCATGTCTCCAAAAAGGGGATTGAAGAAAATACTTCATTTCTTCACAGAGGTAGGGACTATCGTGTGATATTGCATACAACATTAAGTTTTTCTCTTATGTTGGCTAGTTTTGTGATGGGAAGGGAGAAGAAACTATTCTCTTTTTTTGATTCTTTGTATTAAAGAGACTAATAAGGGGGGAAGCAGAAATATACTGGCAAATTTAGGTATGATAAAAATGTAACACAAATGTCAAAAACAAAGAAAAGATGTGTTCTTGGTCAGAAATATCAATCCAATTAAGTATTCTTTATCTGCTGGAGGTCTTCCAAATATGAATAGCATAGTCTTAAATTAGAAAGGAGGGCCATATTTATCTGCCATATCATATAATAACAGACTAATGGGGATAATATCAGGAAAAGAAGACCAATGCAAGGATATAGTTAATTCCCAAGCATCTATTCAAAAGATTTCCAGGTCACATAAGCAACAACATAAATAGACATTTTCTCTGACACTTTCCCACCTCACCCTTGCAACTTATCAGACCTCTCTAAAACAAAAAATCTTAACAAAGAAATCAGAAAAAGCAACTTCGGCTATTTCCAAAGTCTAGGACGTCCAGAATCCAAAACATTTAAAAAGATGAAAAAAAGTCCATGAATTTACACTCAATGAAACTGAGCTCACTAAAAACTACACACACACACACACACACACACACACACACACACACACACACACACCCTCACTTCCATGTAAGAGAATACTGAAGGATTCTATAAAGGTTTACAAATAAAAGCCACCCCTTTCCCCAGACTCTCTGCAATAGCTGGAACAGTCCTTCAGGAACAAAAGTCTGCCAGGGGGCAATATGCCATAAGATGAGAGGGAGGACAGTGGTAACACTTTACTAAACATACAGTTGAAGCTGCTTCTAAACACTCAAAAAATCACTTCGGGCAGGGTGCCTCAGATCAAATTGCCCAGAGATACTTTTGAGATATAGCCTCCATGGGAACCACAATCAAAGGGGAAAGAATCAAAAAACAGAAAGTGAAAAAATCAGGGAAGAAACATGAAATTACTAAACATCAGCAGATAAATCAACAAAATAAACAAAAACTGAAGGAAATATGGTCAACTAATTCAGACACCTATGATTAAATATTTCCAAACAAAGTATTTCAACACCTGAGGAGGCAGAGGATACAGTAGGATATGAGAACATGTTATTCCTGAGTGGCTCAAGAGAAAAATTAAGATTATGAGAGTTTAACAAATGACCTACACAGCAAAAATAATGTGAAACAAGCACAGGAATTATATAAACACAACTACAAAACACTTTTCTCACAATTAAAACTAGATCTAAATAACTGGAAAAACATTAATTGCTCATGGATAGGACAAGTTAATATAATAAAAATTAACAATTCTGCCCAAATTAATTTACTTATTTAGTGCCAAAATTATCAAACTACCAAGAAACTTTTTTACTGAATTAGAAAAAAATCATAACAAAGTTCATTTGGAAGAACAAAAGATCAAGAATATCAAAGGAAATAGTGGGGAAAAAATGTGAAAGATGGAGGTCTAGAAATTCCAGATCTTAAACTGTACTATAAAGCAGTGGTTATCAAAACAATATGGTACTGGTTAAGAGACAGAAGGGAAGATCAATGGAATAGACAAGGTAAATGCCCTCAGCGAGATAGTACAGGATAAACCCAAAGATCCCAGCTTTTGGGACAAAAACCACTATTTGACAAAAACTGCTGGGAAAATTGGAAAACAGTATGGGAAAAATTAGGTTTAGATCGACATCTCACATCCTATATCAAGATAAATTCAGAATGGGTAAATGACTTAAATATAAAGAAGGAAACTATAAGTAAATTATGTGAACATAGAATAGTATGCCTGTTAGATCTATGGGAAAGGAAAGAATTTAAGATCAAGCAAGAGATAGAGAATATTACAAAATGTTAAAAAAAAGTAATTTTGATTAAATTAAAAAGGTTTTGTACAAACAAAACCAATGCAACCAAAATTAGAAAGGAAGCAACAAATTGGGGAAAAATTCTTTATAACAAAAACCTCTGAAAAAGGTCTAATTACTCAAATTTATAAGGAGCTAAATCAATTGTACAAAAAATCAAGCCATTCCCCAATTGATAAATGGGCAAGGGACATGAACAGGCAATTTTCAGAAAAAGAAATCAAAATTATCAATAAGCACATGAAAGTGTTCTAAATCTCTTATAATTAGAGAAATGCAAATCAAAACAACTCTGAGGTACCACCTCACACCTAGCAGATTGGCTCATATGACAGCAAAGGAAAGTAATAAATGTTGGAGGGGATGTGGCAAAATTGGGACCCTAATGCATTGCTGGTGGAGTTGTGAACTGATCCAACCATTCTGGAAGGCAATATGGAATTATGCCCAAAGGACTTTAAAAGACTGCCTGCCCTTTGATCCAGCGATACCACTGCTGGGTTTTTACCCCAAAGACATAATAAGGAAAAAGACTTGTACAAAAATATTTATAGCCACACTCTTTGTGGTGGCAAAAAATTAGAAAATGAAGGGATGCGTTCAATTGGGGAATGGCTCAATAAACTGTTGTATATGTTGGTTGTGAAATATTGTGCTGAAAGGAAAAAAGAACTGGAAGAATTCCATGTGAACTGGAATAACCTCTAGAAATTGATGCAGAGAGAAAGGAGCAGAACCAGAAGAACACTGTATACAGAGACAGATACACTGTGGCACAACTGAATGTAATGGGACTTCTCTACTAGCAGCAATGCAATGATCCAGGACAATTCTGAGGAACTTATGAGAAAGGACACTATCCACATTCAGAGGAAGAACTGTGGGAACAGAAACACAGAAGAAAAACATTTGCTTGATCACATATTTCAATGAGGGATATAGACTCTAAATGATCATTCTATTGCAAATATTAGTAATATGGAAATAAGCCTTGATCAATGATACATGTAAAACCCAGTGGAATTGCTCATTGGCTATGGGAGGGGGGAGGGAAGAGAGGGAAAGAACATAAAGCATGTAACCATGGAAAAATATCCTGAATTAATTAATTGATTGATTGATTGATTGATTAGATTTTGTAGGGATGTAAAAAATAGAAAATTGAGAATCTTTTCTCACTAAATCTCCCTAAAGAAAACAAGAGAAAATAATAAGATTGGGAATACAAATAAAAAGAAATTGGGGGGGGGGGCGCATCTGGGTAGCTCAGTGGAGTGAGAGTCAGAACTAGAGACAGGAGATCCTAGGTTCAAATCCGGCCTCAGACACTTCCCAGCTGTGTGACCCTGGGCAAGTCACTTGACCTCCATTGCCCACCCTTACCACTCTTCCACCTAGGAACCAGTGCACAGAAGTTATGGGTTAAAAAAAAAAAAAGAAATTAAAGATAATCTAGGAAAAAGCAAAAAATAGTAAAATTAAGAGGAAATATGTTCACTATGCATACAAAATATATTGATAGCAAAAATACAAGAAACAATCACAGAATCAAAGGTCTCCAAGAACACAAAAATACTTAATACCATAATGACAGACATAATACAAGCAAAATTCCCTAGAACTTCTGAACACAGAAAACGAAATAAAAATTCAAATAATTCACAGATCAACTCCAGAAAATTACTCTACAAGTAATATGAAGAAACCTTGGATTACAAAGGAAAAGAAATTGAATAACAAGTTTATTTGCGTGCAACAGAAAACAGAGAAATGAAATAATGTGTTCCAAAGAGCAATGGAGCTCAGGATGCAGCTACAATGACATGGCCTATAAATTAAAGTTTAATCATATATGAAAAAAAAAGATGGAAATTCAATAATGAAGAAATATTATTAGAAAGAAAACCAGAGCTGATTGCTTGTTTTTTTGATCAGAAAAAAAAAAATTTTTTAAGGGCAGAGGGAGTGAATGAATTTAGTAGAGGTAGCAGTGAAGCAGCAGACCTAGGGCATTATGGACCAAGTCAATTGGTTTTTTAAAAACTACACCAGAGGGAACATGAAGAGGCCAATGGGGGACAGAAAGAAATGTGTAATATGAAAGGATCAAATAATGAATGGCTTACTGGGGAGTATGTAAAGAAGGGGAAACACTAAAAGGAGGGTAAAAGAAGGAAATCTTGCTTAAATCATGTGAAGAAGTGACACTAATAAATGCTACTGGGTGAAGAGAGATGGGGGACCTTACATTAGTGTGACTTATAGAATTTATTGCTTGAAGTGTCCTAAATCTACTTCAAGAAGAAAGGAGTTAATAACTGACACGAGCAAGAGTAGGAGAGCATCAATGAAGGGAAAAGAGATTTTGAGACAAAATGGGGGGGGGGGGGGGGTTAAAACAAGGAAGATAGATCAGCAGTGGGTTGCATTATAGGAAAGGGAATCCAACAAGGGCAGTGTCTGATCTAGCACCTGCAATAATTGGCATTATTCTGGAAATGGGGCACAATAGAAAGGAGGAATTCTTTGGGCAATCCTACAAGGCTGAAACCATAAAGAGGGGAAAGCTTGAAATTGTAAGCTTTGATTGCATGATTCGTGTTTGCATTTTCTCTTTATTAAGAAAAATGAGAGACCAGATAATTATAGGGGTGTCGTCCTAAGAGTTGACAGAAAGCAGAGATAATGAAGACAGTGAGAAGTCCTTTTTGAAAAAGGGTACAAATGAAATTTTAAAGACTAATAAACAGAATTAGTTGAAGGGAGTTTCAAAAGAAAGGGAATGTTAATTGACTAAGAGGAAAAAAAGAAAGAACAGGGTGGAATTATATAACCAGAAAAAAGCAGAAGTGAAAAATGAACTAATAAGCAAAATCCTAAGGGATAAATGATAACAAAATGATAACAAAAGAAAGGGATCAGGGGAAGAGGAAGAGAATAAGGTCAAAAAAGAAAAGGATTAAGCTAAAGTAACTAAAAAACATAGTACATTTTATAGAAGAAAAAAATTACTTTCAAAAACTATTAGAGACAAAAACAAAAATATAAACTTAACTCTCATAATTTAAAATGCAAGGAGATTAAACACCCCAATAAAAAATTTAGTGATTAAGAAAACAAAACCTTGCTCTCTGTTGCTTACAAGTTAAAAAAAAAAAACAGATATAAAATAAAACTGAGGGGATGGGGGGAAAAAATTTGCTCTGTATCATGCATCAAAAAAAGCAGGTATGGTAACCTAACAAAGAACAAAAACAAACATTAACATAATAAAAAATAAACAAGGTAACAGTATTATAGCAATAGGAAAGAATCAAACAATAAACATTTGTTAAAGACCTATATGTGCTAGGCATCATACCAAGCACTGGGAATACAAAAGGCAAAAAATAATGTCCATTCTCAAGAGGCTTACATGTATATGTATACAACCATACACAACAAATCAATATTAGTAATAAATGTAAACACTCAAAATGGTAAAACATTAACTGAGCTGCAAAAAGATAAATATGTAATGCAACTCTGTAGGAAACTTCAATATCCATCAGTTTCTAAAAACAGTCTAAGACAAACAGAAGGGGAAATATGGAACTGAACAAATTTCTGAAGAAGCTAGAGTTTAATGACAGGGCATCTTCTAATTGGAGCAGCAAAAAAAAAAGTTGCATATTTCTCTGCACTAGGTGTAACTTTTACAAAAACTGATCCCATATCCTAGAGAACAAAGATATTGCAAACAAATATAAAAAGGCATGTGAAAGATAAAGTTCAAAAAGATGGTGGGCTCTTCTCAATGAATCACTAAGAAGGAATTAGGGAGCCTTCCCATCAAAACAAGTTTAAGTTGTTCCCAACCCAAGTCCATTTCAGATGGGACTGAAACAGTTCTTGTGTTTTTTTATTTTTTTTATTTTGTTGGGGTTTTTTTGAACCCTTAACTTCTGTGTGTTGGCTCATAAGTGGAAGAGTAGCAAGGGTGGGCAATGGGGGTCAAGTGACTTGCCCAGGGTCACACAGCTGGAAAGTGTCTGAAGCCAGCTTTGAACCCAGGACCTCCCATCTCAAGGCCCGACTCTCAATCCACTGAGCTACCCAGCTGCCCCCAGTTCTTGTGCTGATTGGTTAAAAAGCTATAGGGTAGTGATGGCAAACCAATGGCCCAGGTGCCAAAAATGGCACATGCCAAGTACTCTCTGTGGGCATGTGGCTACACTGCCCCCCCCCCAGTTCATTACTAGAAAGGCAGAGGGACTTGAGTAGAGCTACTCCCCTCCCCCTCTCTCCACTGTACCTGATGATATTTTTTAATAATTCCCACCCCTCTGCCCAACAGCCCAAAGGGAAACGCATGAGGCTAAGGTGTGTGGCTCACAGGCAACAGAACTGGAGGGAAGCTAAATGCTCACTCCCTTCCCCCTCTCTATACTGGCTGAGGACATGCCTCACCTCATTTCATCCAACCCTCGGTCCAGCAGCCCAATGGGAGCACTTTCTCCCTCTCTTGTGGGGTATGGGGGGAGGGTCACATCTAGCACTCAATCCGGGGGAGGGAACAGCATTCGGTGGGGGACTGCATTATGTCTCTAAAAGGTTCACCATCACTGCTATAGGTTATTTAGATAAATAGGACTGAAACAGTTTTTGTGTTGATTGGTTAAAAATCACTTAAATAATTAGGATAGATTGATTTTATAAACTGTGCATCAGCTAGCTTCTAAGAAAAAACTGTAACTCTCAAAAGGTGAATGAGAAAAAGGACTAACTTTGCTTCAGGGACTAGGCTAAAAGAAGGCTGCCCGATCCAACAGTTTGTACTTGCAAATTGCTAGCTATAACATTTGTATCATTGTGTCCTGAGTACCCAATCCTGAGAGGATGAAATAAAACAGCCTTTAACACAATGACTGGAAGTTCAAGATTCTTTTGAGTAGGCAGTCATTACTCTCAGGCAGAATGAATCAACACAGTAGAACCTCATATTACATGAACTCAACACACACAAATTCAGGAAAAATGGCAATCAAAAAAAATTTTTTTAAGTAAAATAGATTTTAATCACATCATTTTTCAAAGCAGTATAAAAATCTACATCCTAGCAGGGAGCCATTAGAGTGAGTCATTACATTATTTTGGACCAATTATTAGCTCCCACGTCAGTCTTTGGAGTTTTCTCTTATAACAAGTTGTGTCTATCTCAGAACAGTGCTTCTCTTTTTTTCATTTAGTTATTAATAATAGCCCCAAACTACAGAAGTAGTGATGCTGGTAGTTTTGATAAGCCTAAGAAATAAGGTAAAGTGTCTAAGTAGATTCATATAAAGAAATGCTTATTAAATAATGGGTTTACTAATATTTGCAATTTTCAACTTGCACAAAAGGTCTTGGAATATAATACGGTTGTGCTGTTCATCCTTCACTGGCTATAACAAGAATAGTAATAAGTTCAGGAATCAAAAATACAGACCTCAGGAGACAACAATGAAATCCTAAATAATGAATGGGTCAAAAAACAAACCATTAAACAATAACTGTAAATAATACACGAAAAAATGATGATACAACATCTCAAAATTTCTGGGACTTGGCTAACGCTGTCCTGAGGGGGGAAATTATCTCCTGACAAACACACATTAACCAAATAGAAAAAGGGAAGATGTACTGATTATTCATTTTAAGGAATTAGAAAGCCAACAATTAAAACTAAAATGATAAAATTTAGAGAGGAAATGTAAAAATTAGTAATAAAAAGACCACAGAAATAATAAATTAATCTAAAAGCTGTTTTTTGAAACGATAAATATTATAAACATTTACCTTATCTGATTAAAGAGTACAGAAAATTAAAACAACAAAATAGCAAATAAGCAAAGTCAAATCACAGCAAAACCAGAAAATAATCAGAACATATTATGCCCAATTATTTGCTAACAAAACTAAGTCAGAAGAGGAATACTTTCAAAACTATAAAATACTTGAACTATCAGAAGGCTAGATAAAGGTTTTAAAAAGGAACAATCAAAAAATAAAACTCTTAATCTTGATAGATTCACAGTATTCTAGAATTCTAATTCTATCCAACTTGGAAAGAACATTCAGTACTCAGACATCACAAATTATTCTCAAAAACTGAGAATGAAAGCACACTACAAGAATAATTTTATTAGGCAAAAAGTTTTAATACTTAAATCAGGGAAAAATAAAACACAAAATAAAAACTATAGGTAAATATAAATTTTAAATTTTAAACAAAATCGTGTCAGCACTTTATCCAAGAAATTTTTCATTCTGACATAGATTTTTACCAGGGGTGGAAGATGGTTCAAATACTACGAAATCAGGGTGGAGTCAAGATGGAGGAATAACTAGAGCAACAGCTCTGTTTCACCAAGAAAATTCTCTCTGACCAAGATTAAAATATCACCACAAAACAAATACTGGAGTGAAAGAACCAACAAGGGGATAGAGTGAAACAACTTTCAAGAAAAGAAAAACCCAAAAGGTAGGCAGAGAACATCTGGGGAACTGAGGTGAAAAGGCAAACCACAATGCCCCACCCCCAAACACACCACACATCTGCTGTCACAAGTCCCAAACTTAAGCCCAAACTAATATTCAGATGCTGAAAGTCTGCCTGAGCAAATAATGGTCCAAGCCAACTCACACCCCTTTGAAATTTCAAACTGGTGAAGTCCAGAGTCCCAGCCTAGGCTTGGGATGAGGACATAATCCATGGTTTGGGTGAGGACACAGTTCTCAGGGGGAGCCCTCCCTCCCAACAGATCTTTTTGCCCAAAACTAAGGGTGGAATTCCAGGACAGGGCAATCAAGAACACAGTGTAACCAAAAACTATGAGCCTAAGCCTGGGGCTAGAATTTGATGATCACCTGGACTGATCAAGTTCAGACTGAGATCAAAAGCTTACACCCAAGCCAGAGGAAAGTCTTTAAGCTATCAGCATCTTAAAGGTCAATTGATTCAGCAGGGAGAGGGATCTCAGAGATCTCAGCCCTCAGACAATCTGGTAAACTAGTTAACAACCCAGAAAATAAGCTGAAAGTAGCATCAAGGAAGGATTGAAATTTAAGAGGGTACACCAACTTCCCAGAAAACAGAGCCTACCTATAATTAGATTAGAAAAATGAGCAAACAACAACAAAAAAAAAAAAACACTTAAATCTATAAGAATTTTTATGGAGACAAAGAACAAGGTACAGACACAGAAGGGAAGAGCAAAAGCAAAGGAAACACATGCAAAATCCAAAAGAAAAAATATGGATTCAACACAGATTCTGGAAGAACTCAAAAAAAGACTTCAAAACCCAATTAAGAGAGGCAGTGGAAAAGCAGGAAAGAGAAACACTAGGAAATCAAAACAGCATAATAAACCATATTAAAAATACATCCAAAACCACATGATCAACTCAATAGATGCATAGCTTTTGTCAAAGTATTATACTCTTACGCTTAAAAGCCCAAAAATATTAAAGGTTTAGAGAGACCATTTTTAATATCATCTATCCAAAACCAATTATCACATGCAATGAAAATAAACTAGAATCTTTTCCAGTTCATAAAGGAGTAAAGATAGGATGACAAGTCTCCCTATTATTTTATATACATCCAGAAATGCTAGCAACAGCAATGACAAAAGAAATTAAAAGCATAAAGATAATAAAGAGATGATAAAACGATTCCTTTTTGCTTATATGATGGTTTACTTGAAAAATCCTAAGGAATCAGCAAAGATTGAAACAATAGCGTTGGCAAATGTAAAGTCTACAAAATAAATCCTCAAAAATCAATGGCATTGACTTCCGGGTTAAGATGGCTGCAGAGTAGAAGCAAGGCGTTTAACTCTCTTAACCAACTCAAAGGTGATACCTCAAAAAGATACAAAAAACCAAATCCAGATGAACGAAGGGACCCCACAATAGGGAGCTGCATCAAAGGTACGTGGGATTTGAGCATTTCCACACTATAAGGGGGAGGGGGGGAATAGATCCCATTAAAACGCAAGCTGATCGACCCACCCCACCTACAGTACCAGAGTCAGAGGCAGCTCAGGAGAGTCAGAACAAGCGTGGGGCATTCTTTATGTTCTTGGCAGCTAGCTGGGACCATCAGGGGCTTGCTCCTGAGAGCAGCAAGACTTAAGACCCTAAGAGGCTAAAGAGCACAGACCTTGGGCACAGACCTAGAGCTGAGGGGCAATAGACAGTGGAAGCAGCACAATGAAACTCGAAAAGGAGCCTTCGGGCAAAGGAGCAAGCATGGGGCAATCTTTGGGATCTTGGCAGTTCACTGGGACCACCAGGGGCTTGATCCTGAGAATAGCTAAACTTGAGACCCCAAGAGGCTAGAGAGCACAGACCTTGGGCACAGGAATAGAACTAAAAGGGGCAACATACAGCATAAGACTAGCAGACAGTAGAAGCTGCACTGAGACTCATAAAGTAGCCTCAAGCAAAAACTCCTCCAAAGCTCCATAAACAGAGAGCCTGCCTGCCTCACTCAGACTTCTGGCTGAAAAAGAAAAACCAGCATAGTAATGGCCAGCAATGCCCAAAAAATAACTACCAGGAAGAAAAAAAGAAAGGAACTGAAACTCAATAATTTTTATGGAGAAAAAATCCTGACCACAGAGCAGACAGCAGAGGAGAACAAACAAACAAACACATCCAAACCCTCCCCCCCCCAAAAAAAAAAATTGATCACAAGCTCTTGAAGAGTTCAAATCTGAGATCATAAGAAAGGTAGAAGAGATATGGCAAGAAAAATGGGAAATAGCCCAAAGAGAAATTAACAATTTAAAAGACAGAAACTCCCAATTGGAGAAAGATACCCAAAAATCAAAAGAAATGATAGGCAAATTGGAGACCCGAATTGAACAGCAGGAAACCATGAAAAATAGGATAGACCAAATTGAAAAGGAAAATCAAAAGATTATAGCAGAAAACCAGTCTCTAAAGACCAGAATAGGGAAAGTAGAAACCAATGATCTCACAAGACAGCAAGAACTAATAAAGCAAAGTCAAAAGAATGACAAAATAGAAGGAAATATGAAATATCTCAATGACAAGATGACAGACCAAGAAAACAGGTCTAGAAGATACAATTTGAGAATTATTGGTCTTCCTGAAAAATCAGAAAGGAACAGAAATCTGGACATCATACTACAAGAAATTATCCAAGAAAACTTCCCTGATGTTCTTGAACAAGAGGACAAAATAGACATTGAAAGAATCCATAGATCACCTCCACTTAGTAAATCTATCAACTATCACAAGACAATACTTGTATCTTCCAGCTTTAGGCATACAGATATAATCAAATTGCCAAATTTGAGTTTCTAGGTTAAGGAGAAACTACTACAAGAAGCCAGAAAGAGGCAATTCAGATATCAAGGAGCACCAATCAGGATTACACAGGATCTGGCAGCCTCCACACTGAAAGACCACAAGGCTTGGAATATGATATTCAGAAAGGAAAAAGAACTGGGTCTACAACCAAGGATCACATACCCATCAAAACTGACTATATACTTCCAGGGGAAGTATGGGCATTCAACAAAATAGAAGATTTCCAAGTGTTTGTAAAGAAAAGACCAGAACTAAGTGGAAAGTTTGATGTGCAACCACAAAAATCAAGAGAAACATGAAAAGGTAAATAAGAAACTGGGGAAAGAAAAAAATTTTTTTTTCCTTTTTTATTTGCTTCTTTAAGGGCTTTAATAAAATCAAAATATTTGTATTCCTATATAGGGAACTGTTATATGAAATTCTCAAAAATTGTATTCACTAGTAATTAAAAGAATTATTCATTGGGAGAGTTTGGAGTACTAAATGGTCTAAGACGATATGCAAAAAAAAGAAAAGGAGGGGGAATAGAAGATGGCACCAAGAGAAACTTGAAGGAATAAGAAAAGTAGGATAATCTATACAACACAAAGAGGTGCATGGGAAGGGGAGGAGATGAATACTATTATAAGAAGGAGAGGAAGAGAGTGTTAATAGGAAATACTTAAACATTACTCTCACTGGAATCAATTCTGAGAGGGAAGAGCAGCTAGATCCTTTGGGATATTGAATTTTATCTTACCCTATGGGGAAAGTCAGAAGGAAAAACCAAGGAGGGGTAGTGTGGTGGGGAGTTCAAAAAGAGAGGAAAAGAGAGGGGGAAGGGAATTTAATAGGCCTTAAAAAAATAAGAGAACAAAAAGGGGCGGAAAGGGAAGGGACAGGATAAGGGGGAATGATTAAAAGCAAACCACTGGTTTAAAAGGAACTAGAAAAAGAAGAAAGGGCAAAACTAGGAGAGTATATCAAAATGATGGGGAAAACACAGCTGAAAATCATAACTATGAATATGAATGGGATGAACTCACCCATAAAACGGAAGCAAATAGCAGAGTGGATTAGAAAACAAAATCCTACCATATGTTGTCTACAAGAAACACACGAGACAGGTAGACATAAACAGGGTAAAGGTCAAAGGCTGGAGCAAAATCTATTGGGCTTCAACTGAGAAAAAGAAGACAGGAGTTGCAATTATGATATCTGACAAAAACCAAAGCAAAAATAGATCTGATTAAAAGAGATAGGGAAGGTAATTACATCCTGATAAAAGGTAGTATAGACAAGGAGGAAATATCAGTACTCAACATGTATGCACCAAAAGGTATAGCATCCAAATTTCTAAGGAGAAACTGGCAAAGCCCAAGGAGGAAAGAGATAGTAAAACTATGTCAGTGGGAGACCTAAACCTTCCTCTATCAGATCTAGATAAATGAAACCAAAAAATAAATAAGGAAGAGGTAAGAGAGGTGAATGAAATCCTAGAAAAATTAAAAGTTAATAGACATGTGGAGAAAAATTAATAGGGACAAAAAGGAATACACCTTTTCAGCAGCACACGGTACATTCACAAAGAATTGACTATATACTAGGACATAGAAACATGGCAAACAAATGCAAAAGAGCAGAAATAATAAATGCAACCTTTTCAGAACATAATGCAATAAAAATAATAATTAGTAAGGGCACATGGAAAGGCAAATCAAAAATCACTTGGAAATTAAATAATATGCTTCTCCAAACTCAGTTAGTTAAAGAACAAATTAAAGAAAACAATAATTTCATTGAAGAGAATGACAATGAGGGAGACCTAACCTCTAATGAAGAGGAAATTAAGGCAATCATTAAAAATTATTTTGCCCAATTATATGGCAATAAATTTAGCAATCTAGGTGATATGGATGAATATTTTCAAAAATATAAATTGCCTAGATTAACAGTAGAAGAAATAGAATACTTAAATAATCCCATATCAGTAAAAGAAATTGGACAAGCCATCAAAGAAGTCCCTAAGAAAAAATCCCCAGGACCAGATGGATTCACAAGTGAATTCTATCAAACTTTCAAAGAACAACTAATCCCAATACTATTCAAATTATTTGACATAATAAGCAAAGAAGTTCTACCAAATTCCTTTTATGACACAAATATGGCACAGATCCCAAAGCCAGGTAGATCAAAAACAGAGAGAGAAAACTACAGACCAATCTCCTTAATGAACATAGATGCAAAAAATCTTAAATAGAATACTAGCAAAAAGACTCCAGCAGTTTCCGGGTTAAGATGGCGGCAGAGTAAGAAGCAGCTCTTAACCTCTCCTGACTGAAACACACAAAACTCCTCAAGGGGACATAAAAACAAGTCCAGACGAACAGAGGAACCCCACAACAGGGCACAGCGTGGAAGGTACGTGGAATCGAGGCATTTCCATGCTATAAAGGGCTCTCACTAAATCGCGGGCTGAGCAATCGCCCCACCCCCACCCCCTCCACACACAACACCTGTAGCTCCGAAGCCAGCTAAAAAGAAATAGAGCAAGTTTGGGGCACCCATCGAGTCATTGGCAGCTCCGGGACCTGTTCCTGAGAGCAGCAAGACTTAGGACCCCATTAAGCCAAAAAAGGCACCCGAAATCTGAGCGCGCGCAGGAGCAGGACGCAGGGCGCACAACGCAGGCTGAGCAGAGCGCAGGCACTGCGGAGGCGTGGGTGGAGGCAGACACAACCAGGAACTAAAGCCTAAGTGGGGAACCAGTGCAGACGGGTATACGACTGTGGAAGTAGCTCCCTGAGACTTGTAAAG